>NW_027526295.1:34674976-34976646 GCF_048455015.1 Haemaphysalis longicornis
TGGCTTTGCAACCAACGACGCAGCACGGGCTATTCATGCTTGTCCAGCGGAAGCGGAGCGGTCATTTCGGAACTTCGCTGCTGAATCGGAGACGGCGCGGCGGCAAGCGGCGGTCGGTAGGAAAGCCCGCACACGAATGCAGACTGGAAACGCACCATCGTAACTTCGCGTGAGGCGTGACGTCGTTAGAAAACGAGCAGCGAAGAGCTTTCAAATGATGTAGCCAGCGCGGACTGGGGAGTCAGACTCATCGGCTGAGACAGGCTATGTTTAAAAATTGCTTACAAATTATACATAGAACGTATGGGTCTCAAGCTTGGCTCAAATGCTCCCCATAATCTGTTCTACCAGCTGAATGCATTTGAATTCACATTTGAAACATGTTTCTGGGTCCCTTTAAGTACACCCGCATGTTTTTTTTTTTGAGGAGTGTAATTAAAGATGGACCTTTATTAAGATCCTGCGCCATAATAGGGACGTACTCACAAAGTTTAAAAACTGTAGGCCCAGCACTTTTGGGCTGAACAATGATATCTCATCCTACCCGCGTTCACTTTCCTAATAGTGTAAAGTCCAAGATCCCGCGCGCTAGTTTGCGGGTTTATAAGAACAAATTCCTCAAGTACTTCTTTGTGATCAAAATCCAATGGGACATATAAACTGGGTGAGTAATCCGTGAAAACACGTAATCTACCCGAAACCCTCATATTGGTGGCTAGGGGGAAACACTGTAAAACGGCCTAAATACAATCGTATAGGTTGCGGATATCAGCAAACTAGAGTTCGATATCTGAACGAGCCAGCGATAAAATTCGGTCTGTGGTGGGTACTTAATTATCTTAATAGAAATCGTATGGCGCCGAAACCCACGCTTGCCGTTCACATGAGCAAGACGGGGTATTCCAGATATCCTAGCCCCCAAAGAAAAAAATAAAAAGGATAACGCTCCACCTTCCCTCCCTTCTCCTTTTTGCCGTCGCATTTATTTTCCGCAGAGCTGAAGAAACGGCGTCCGATGGTGTGAAAAGCAACTTCACTCCAGACTAAGACGTCGCCTCGGTCGCTATCAAAAGCACCAGCAGTGCTGGCATGACAGTGTGCTTCAGGTGAGGAGGAACCAGCGAATCCCAGAACATGAAACCGGCGTTGTACCTTCACTACACCTCGCCAGAGGGCACTTAAGTGCAAAAGAGGGCATGTCAAGACTGGGTCTGAATACATACGACTGGCTGCTTTTATTTTGCTGTATTTCAGATGCCCTCGCGGTGGTATCGCCTGTTCCTAACACGCCGGTCTTGGCGACGGGCCCCATGGTGCTGGTAATACAAGTTATGTAGTCCAATGTCCTTTATTTAACCTAATAAAAGCTATCGTACATGCCTATCTCGGCGCCACAAGCGACAGTAGTTGGGTCGGGACCGTGTTCCGCTTGCGGCTTGGGCTATCAGAAGAGGGCGTACTTTACTTCTTGCAACACTAGTTTCCTAAATCGATCTCACATTTACAATCCGTTTTTTTAGCTCGACTAGGCGCGGGACAAGCGTACATCTATCAAACTCTTCCAAAGCGGCCGTCTACAGCGGGCCGGAGATTGGTTCCTTAGGTTTGCCACTCGCCTCCGCTCCGCCGCCGCCGAACTTTTCTGACCCAGCTAGATCGGCGGCGGACGGCGTTTTTCCGTAGCCGGGCGACGGGAGCGCACCGACGGAAGTTGTTCGTCGTCGTTTCGTCGCATGTTCGCTCCATGTATTCTGGCTTTCATTTACACACGCATGCATGTTTGGCAACGTGAGTCGAAATTGCCGACAGCTCCGCTGAAATCGGAGTGCAGTATTCTTTCCTTCGTGGTGCGCACCTTTATGACGCATATTCTGCCAACTTTTTAAATGTCGATAAGGTAGCCATGACAGAGAAAAAAGAAAGCAAAAAGAAACAAAAACAAATCGAGACATGCTTTGTTGGAGTTTTGTAAAGCTTGCTCTATTCATGTCACAGAACGCTGCGAGCAATCGTTACACGACTTCATATTCTTGCTTGTTTAGAATGCGCGGAGGAAGTAATCGGGCACTTTTTACACAACCGCGTTATTTGATATATACGTATGCAAATAAACCTTCGCTGATGAATTGGTGAGCGTAAATTGTAGGAGTGCATCTCTATGCTTACTCCCGCACTGGAAAAGAATGAAATTTTTGCAATTTTACTCTTCGTATTGGAGAGACGAGGGCGATGCGCACGTTTACACTTCACTGGTGCTGGAGCGAAACAGGGGCTGCACTACGCCCAACACGGGCAGAGTACAGGGTCCGTTTTGCTCTTCCTCCTCATGGGAAGCGAATATTTTATCCAACTCTCCTTAACTTTCGAGGGGAGTGCTCCAACGCTTATAGGAGTATAACGACTGTTGAACTCTTTAAATGCACACCCGATTTCGAAGAGTGCACTCATTTCATCGTCTCTGCGAGGCTCTCTGCGAATGTCGACTACGCTACAGCCTTCCTGCATTGTTTCCTCTTTTAGCTAGAAATCCAAAGGCATGCTGGCGCGCATACTGCGTGTCTGTATTGGGGTCCCAAGAACGACATCCACTGTGGACACTACCATTGAATGTCGACATTTCATGCCGATAGCGCTGCGTAAAGAGGTACTGCTTCGTGCTCGTTCACGTTTTGTGACGAGACAACGAAACCGCCCATTGGCTGAGACCTGTGCTCCATATCTGGAAGACCCCTTGCCGCAAGAATACCAGACCCCATCTGTGCCTTCGTGCCCGCTATGGTTGCTCCAACCAAAAATTATTCATACAACCACGCCAGGCATCAAGCAAAGACCAGATTTTCCGGCTCCAGTTCTCAAATTATTTACTCTGCAACTGCTACACAGCGAATACGCCTGCCATACCCCCACATATACTGAAGGCTCAGTCACCCAAGGTTCCTCCATGATTGCTGTTTATATTCTGGCGTAGCGAAACACGATCACCAAAAAACACAGCCACAGGACATCCTCTACCACGACAGAGCTCGCCGTGATGCGTGCGGCTCTTCAATACATCACCACCCAGCCAGCCACACAATGGGCAATCTTTACAGGCTCCCGCGGGGCCCTTCAATGCCTTCACTCTTTTCCTAATCAAAAGCTACACTGGGTTATTCGGGTTTTACACTAACAAGCCGTCAGTGCTCACCACGTCGTCGAACACCAGTGGATTTCGGCACATTGCGGTGTATCGTGCAACTCTACAGCCGACGCTACAGCTTCCCAGGCCTACAATCACGAGGTTCTTATTGCGGCCGAACCGTTCTCCAGGAAAGATACGGCCGCATTGGCGTCTCGCGTTGCGCGGGAGGTACAGCTATTCTTATGGACTGCTCCATTACGCCGCTACGCACCGCTCACCTCCTTTGACCCAGAATGTACTTTCAAATTACCGCCTGGTCTCAACAGTCAGGGCGCAGCTGTAATACACCCCATACGTCTTATCGTCACCTACACACGCCTTTTCCATTTTAACCCTTTGGGCCTTGGAATTTTTTCGTCACACCTGCAATTTTTTCGCTGTGATATTCTGCTTCTTTACACCATAAAACAGTGGTATTTATTAAAAAAATATGCGCGGTTAGCTTAACGTAAAGTTTAGAACCATGTCCTCAAATGAGGACATCAGGGCCCAATGGGTGCAGTCGAGGCAAAAGTGAATGTTAGTGTAACGGTTTATTTTCCATTTTATACACATACTTTGGTGCAGTAAAATAGTTTCCAGCAACGCGTGTAATCTTCAGTGACGGACATGAAATTCTTTGAAGCAGTTTCTCCCATTTATGAGGCAGAGGTGGACATTGCACTTTTCACACTTTATTCTTGGCTTGCCCTTGCAGCCTTCCAGCATGCAGCGCTGTTGTTCTTCTTTCGCAACAGGCCAGTGACCGGTTTGGTCATACCTGACATCTTCCACTGGCCTTCGATTGCCACACTGAAGCTTTTTCAATGGCTGCATCGGGGAAGAAGACGGTCTCCCACGCTTTCGCGACGCAACAGCCACACCAGCTTTAGCTAGGGCATCCACAACGTGCAGCGTGAAATCTAGAAGGTCCATCTGATCGTTCATGCGTAGTCCTTGTTGCTCAGCATTGCGTCGATATTCCAGCCAGGAGTTCGTCACAGCCAAGTTCATGAAGTGTGCAATAACGCGAAGTGTCCATTTTCTAGAACGAATGTTGGTGCGGTATAGTGACACAAGAAAATCGGTCTTGTCAACTCCTCCCATGCTCTGATTGTATTCTTGCACTACAGCAGGCCGTTTCACTTCAATGAAAGCACCATCTGTCTTACTCCATCGGGAGACACAATCTTCTTCTTCAACAGCTAGGAAGTTCGATGCCATGTTCACCGCGCGGTTATCCAACCACCGCGTTATGGCAATCTTTCCATCACTGCTTACTAAAGTGTCAAGGGACCCTCTTCCAGCTTTTTTCAATTCTTTCTCCGATTTCAGTGGACACTTTTGCATCCTGTTGATGCGTATAGTGCCGGCAGCATATATCTTCTTCTTGTCGAGTTCTCGAATCACAGGCAAAAATGTAAAGAAATTGTCAAAAAACATTTTGTGCCCAAGTCCATTCGGAATCCTTGACGTGAAGTGAAGAACCAAAGCACCCGTGACGCCGAATTCCTTCTTTTGGTCTGGATTCAGGCATGTAGTGGAACCTTGGTAAATAAGAAAATCGTATATGATGCCGGAAGCTCCGCACAACATATACACCTTGACGCCCCACGGCTTTGGTTTACCCTTGACGTATTGTTTTATGTCGAGTTTACCTTTGAATGGTATGATCTGCTCGTCAATGCATAATCGTTCCTCCAACGTAATATTGTGGCACCTTTGTTTGAAGGAAGTCAGCAGCGGTCTCACTTTCCAAAGGCGGTCACTGGAATTATTCTCTTTGGTCACGTCGACAATGTGGAGGCAGTTGCGCAGTTTTTCAAAGCGGTTCCTTGACATATCCACTATTGCGAACATTTCTGTTTTCAGAACAGGCTTCCAGTATAAACGCAGACGGGGGTATTTGACAACGCCCATCAGCAAATGCAGAGACATAAGTTTCCTTATTTCTTCTTCATTTGTTAGGACCGATTTGCCTTCTTTGAATACGGAATACATGTTCGTTTTGTCAGCCAGTTCAACAAAAACGCTCTTGGGCACGTAACGTGAGAAATATTCGTATGGCGTTGGCAGCTCACCTAGAAGAGGTTCATTTTCATCGCAAACTCCCCTGAAATCGGTTGACGGCTTCTGAAAAGCTTTCCGGCACCACGATGTTTCTTGACATGCCTGTTCCTCGTCTGACTCGTCCGACTCATCTGACGCTTCCCGCGTTTCAAGGACGCCGTCATTGCTCCCAGCCTCTTCAAAAACGAAGTCATCGTCTTCCTCATCTTCAGTATCGCCGACATCCGATAGGTTGCCATTGTCCAACTGAGCGAACATTTCATCCGCGTCTTCGAGCGGCACGAATCGGGGCCTACGGGCTCTCGTTGCTGAGTAGAAGAATTGAGGTTTCATTCCGGCACCTGAAAAAAAAGCAAAAGCAGCTGTACGGCCACGAGACGCCACACCATCACCTGCGAAACGTGGCAACCACCGAGCCCTCGTGTACTCAAATGAGGACAAATGCTCTTATGCACGCGATCACTGAAATACGCATTCGCCGAGAATGTCTTCGGTGATTATATCTTCTATATAGAGTTAAAAACATTGTGCTAAATTCTTATCGCGACAGCAACAGTGGCTTATGGGTAAAAAAATAACAAAATGCGCACTTACTTGGCCCAGCGTCCACTTCGTCGTCTTCCATCTTTGTTGTTTCCCGCTGCTGCTCTGACGAACGTGAGGCGCGAGAACTGATGTCAATGCCACTGGGGATGTTTTGCGAGCGATACAAGTTCGGTTTCAGTTTCGTTTTTCTTGTTAAAAGCGCCAGCAACACCTTTTTAGGACTTGTCCTCGTTTGAGGACACCAGGGCCCAAAGGGTTAAGCTTCAGCAGGCCAGCTCTCCTTCTGCGAAGGCTGCCACTTTCCAGAAAATATCCACCATGTCATCTGTGTGTGCCAACGATATTATACACACAGACTCTGCTTGACAATGGCTTTGGGCAAACTACCCACATCACGTCTTACGTTGCATGATGTGGTTGGCCCCTGGTCGTGCTAAAATGGCCTCACGTGTGAAGAAAACCTTTGTCCGCTTCTTCCGCAGTTCCTGTCTAGTCAACACTTTTTAACAGTTTTCAACATCCATGATACGTGTGATATAGGACCCCGTTCCTCATCTTTCAACTCTTAACTTCTGAGGAATGTCAAAATGAATATTTTGGCGTGTGTGTGCCCACCATGGCGGCTATGGTAACACTGAATGTTCTGGGTTCTCCTGAGGCTACTCCGCGGTCGCAGAACTCTGTTCAACTTCAAGCGAACATTTCCTCGAGTACACTTCGACATTTTTCTTATACCGAACGACTGGACTTGGTTGCAACTCCAATTCTCACCACACTTTTTCGTTTTCTTATTTCTCTTCTTTCTTTGTTTTGTTCTTGCTTTTCTTTTTCTTGTCTTGTATTTTTTCTCGCTTGTTTCATTTTTTATGTGAGGTAGCATGTCAGGCTCTTGGCTGGACAAACCTCGACAGTATTATTAAACCATTCTCTCTCTCTCTCTCTCTCTCTCTCTCTCTCGCTCGCTCTCTCTGTCTCCATTTATACCCATTTAAACTAGTTTAGTAAATTTTACAAATCTAAGAAAACTGATGGGACTAATAATCACGATTCAAACTGAAACCAGTTGCTCCTTTCGCCTTTTTCAATGCCTGTTAAAACACAGCCGGTATTCACCAATTTAGAAAACGGGGTCCCATTTATCAGTGCGGGAAAGGTAGTGTTTGTCTAGAGGCCAGATGTCTGTGTGCGGACTTTACATTTTGTTTTCCCGCAACGCAAACTTACCTTTAACGGATCTTTGCCTTACCACCCCCTCATTCTGTCGGGTCCAGATTACCCAGGAGGTGCTGTCGAACAAGGTAATCAAGCGTTGTGAACGAAGCGCGCAGTTGACGCGAACCTGCGCCAAAACAGCCCCAAAACAACCGTCGCCAAAGGCGATGACAAAGCCGTGCCGTGTGAATTGGCGAGTGAGTGATTCGGTATGGAAAAGCAAAGAAGTAAACTGAAGATATCATTGAGCTCATCTGGGGGATTGCCCGCATGCAACCCAGTCCGGGGGATGGGATTATAAGAGCGGAGAATACGATATGGTAGAGAAAAGTATAGATAGGCAAAGAGAGAAAGAGAAAACGTTCTGCCGCCGCGAAAGGAGAGTGGCCACTGTCACTGGGACTACGGCGCACAAAACACATCACAAACACAATATTCTGGCGCCAGGCTGCGTAAGGGAGAAGATCTCCAGAGGAACGGGGGGAGCCTAGAGGCAAGGCTGTGCTGCGATGACCTGTCCAGGGCAGTCCGAAGGGAGGAGAGTTTGTTGAGTGGTAGTCCAAGGAGACGAGCGGGTACTGGCGAGTGGAAGCTCACGCTCGACGGCCCCAGGCAGCAGAGAGCCAGCCGGCCGAAACAAACACCAACGGGCCGTGACGTGTGGCCGCCAAAATCACGAACCCCTTTGGCGGCGTGTTAGCGAACGCGAAACCCGGCCGCACCCCACGTCTACCGAAGACAAACTCCAAAGCCGGGTCCCGGCGATGCGCCCGTCGGCGGGAGAGAGATATAGTAAACATTTATATCTGAAAATTTGGTGAGGGTAAAGAGGGTGGTAAAGAAGACGGGCAAGGCGGCCATCCTGGTCCGGTAGGCCACGTGCCACGGCCGCTGACATAGCCCGCTCCACAGTGAAGCCTGGTCCTTGAGCTGGTCGCTGCGCAGCACGGACTGCCGCTGCTCGTAGGGGTGGTGGTTGGGGGGTGAAGGGTTAGTAGAGCACTTCAATACCAAGTCGGGTGTTGTCAATGGGGAGTTGCAGTGTGCGCAGTTTGGTGAGTAGGCGGTGGGAGATATTCGGTGTAGATGTTGGTGGTTGTAGAATCTGTTGGTCAGTAGGCGCCGCCTGCTTCGAGCATCCGCAATGGGAGGGGAGGGGTGAGGTGGTGGGTAGTAGCGACGGGACTGACGGTAGTGAGAGGGTATATCGACGTAGGGGGGGTAAAGGCTGCAGGGTAGGAGGGTCTGGGGGTGGTGAGTGGTGCATCCTTTTCGGCAATGCCCGGTAGGTTAAGGCGTGGGAAGTGGCGTGAGCCACCTCCTTCCCGGGAAGAGATGAATGACCTGGGATCCATACGAGACGCATGTCCGGTAGTGTGGGTCATTGGGTGGGTATGGAAAGGGAGAGGTTGGTGATACGACCAATGGCGTAGCAACGGCAGGCGGATTGAGAGTCAGTCAGGATGGTGATGTGCGTAGCAGGCCTGTGTGCAATGGTGAGTGCACTGGCCGCCTCCTCTGCAGTGTCAATATATGTGGTGCGTATGGTGCCTGTAGTGGTGGTGTTGCCTGTTGAGTGTATGATTGCGGTGGCGTGCGCAGGGTGTGTGCTGTATGGAGCAGCGTCTGTGCAGTAGGCGGCGGGGTGTGTGCTTAGCGTTCAAGTAGTAGTCGTGTTGGCGTATTCATGGGAGGTTGTGGCCATTACTACACCAGGGTGGGTGGCCAATCCGGCTCTGGTAAGGGAGTGCATTACCGGCAATGGTCGCCGGGGTCAGGCCGCACCCCAAGCCCCTTTGTGCAATTCCACCAGTACGCGGATTTTTTCTTTTTTTTTTAATCCCGTGGGAATTCTCCGGCACCGGGATTCGAACCACGGTCCTTCTGCACGCGAGACGGGTGTTCTACCTCTACGCCATCGCTGCAACCTACGCATAATGAATACCTTCTTCTGTAAACGGGAGAGTCGGAAGTGGACCTGGAGGAGCCCGAATGGGGAGCACAAAAATGAAATAGACTTCATATTATGCGATAACCCTGGCGTCGTGCAGGATGTGGAAGTGCTCGGAAGGGTAAGGTGTGGTGACCACCGTATGGTAAGATCCCGAATTAGGCTAGATTTGAGGAGGGACCGCAATAAGCTAGTACGAAAGAAGCCGATAAATGAGCTAACAGTAAGACGTAAAGTAGAAGAATTCAGGATCGCGCTGCAGAACCGATATTCCGCTCTTAACGAGGAAGCCGAGTTTACGACGCAGGAAGCCAGCGACAACCTTACACTCATTATTACGGAGTGTGCAGTAGAAGTCGGGGGCACTATAGCTATACAGGATACTGGTAAACTTTCACAGGAGACGAAAGATCTAATCAGGAAACGGCAAACCATGAGAATCTCCATCGCAGCTGACAGAATAGAACTAGCGGAGCTCTCCAAGCTAATCAATAAGCGTAAGACAGCTGACATACGGAAGTATAATATGGAGAGGATCGAATACGCTGTAAAGAACGCAGGTAGCATGAAAGCAGTGAAGAGACGTCTTGGCGTGGGGAAAAATCAGATGTATGCACTTTTAGGATAAGCAAGGCAATGTCACCACAAATAGCGATAAAATAGTCACAGTGGCCGAGGAGTTCTATAGGGATCTGTACAGTAGCCAGGACATACAGGATAATGCCGAACGAGACAGTAGTTCACAGGAGATAGACATCCCACCAGTAACGACCGAAGAAGTAAGGAAGGCTTTGAAAGAAATGAAAGGCGGCAAAGCACCTGGTGAGGATCAGATAACAGCAGACCTCTTGAAGGATGGCGGAGAAATTGTCCTTGATAAACTGGCAAACCTGTATACGCAATGCCTAATGACCGCAATGGTACCTGAATCTTGGAAGAACGCGAATATCATCCTAATTCATAAGAAAGGCGACATGAAGGACTTGAAAAATTACCGGCCGATCAGCTTACTGTCAGTCGTCTACAAGATATTTACCAAGGTAATCGCTAACCGAATTTCTGCAACCTTAGATTTCAGTCAACCTAAAGAACAAGCAGGGTTCCGTAAAGGTTATTCAACAATGGACCATATTCACACGCTCAATCAGGTGATAGAGAAGTGCGCTGAGTATACTGAACCCCTATATATAGCCTTCATAGATTATGAGAAAGCATTTGACTCGGTCGAAACCCTAGCAGGCATTCAGGCATTACGGAACCAGGGGGTAGATGAGCATTATGTAACAATACTAGAGGATATCTACAATGGGTCTACAGCTACGATCATCCTCCATAGGGAGAGCAGTAAAATACCTATAATAAAGGGTGTCAGACAAGGAGACACAATCTCTCCAATGCTATTCACAGCATGTTTACAAGAAGTATTCAGAACGTTGGATTGGGAACAGGTGGGTGTAAGGGTTAATGGAGAACACCTCAGTAACCTCAGATTTGCTGATGACGTTGCCTTGCTAAGTAACTCGGGGGACGAATTGCAAAGCATGCTTTCCGCACTGGGCGAAGAGAGTAGAACCGTGGGACTGAAAATTAATATGCAGAAAACTAAAGTAATGATCAATAACCGCGGGACAGCACAGCGGTTTGACATCGGTGGAGAGGCAGTGGAAGTGGTAAGCGAATATATCTACTTAGGCCAAGTTGTGACCCCAGATCCAAACCATGAGGCAGAGATAATTAGAAGGATCAGAATGGGGTGGGGTGCATATGGCAGACATTCTCAGATAATGAATAGCAGCCTACCATTGTCGCTGAAGAAGAAAGTGTACTACAGCTGCATCTTACCGGTACTCACCTACGGGGCAGAAACTTGGAGGCTCACTAAGAGGGTTCAACTTAAATTGAGAACAACTCAGCGGGCAATGGAGCGGAAAATGATAGGTGTAACATTAAGGGACAGGAAGAGAGCGGAGTGGGTCAGGGAGCAAACTGGTGTTAAAGACATATTAATAGAGATTAAGAAGAAGAAATGGAAGTGGGCAGGACATTTAATGCGAAGGCAAGATAACCGCTGGTCA
The DNA here is from genome assembly GCF_048455015.1 of Haemaphysalis longicornis. Taxonomy (NCBI): domain Eukaryota; kingdom Metazoa; phylum Arthropoda; class Arachnida; order Ixodida; family Ixodidae; genus Haemaphysalis; species Haemaphysalis longicornis. Next base: position 34,685,991 of record NW_027526295.1, read on the forward strand.
TTAAGGGTAACAGAGTGGATCCCTAGAGAAGGCAAGCGTTGCAGGGGGCGGCAGAAAGTTAGATGGGCAGATCAGATAAAGAAGTTTGCGGGGATAAATTGGTCACAGTTGGCACAGGACCGAGGCAATTAGAGAATAATGGGAGAGGCCTTTGCCCTGCAGTGGGCGTAGATAGGCTGGTGATGATGATGATGATGATGAGTAGTCGTGTGCGGTGTGAGCGGTGCCCCTTGTTGTAGATGGGGTGCATGTGCTTTGGTATCGGGAGCACTTGGATGGCAGCGCGGGTTGTCGGGGGAGGGTGCAGAAGGTTTCGGGAGTGGGGTTGGAGGGGTTATTGGAGGCGGGTTAGGAGGTTGCGGCCACTGTAGGTACCTTGTAGCTGTTGGTATTGACTTGTAAGGTGTGCTTCAATTAGCTCTGGAACAGTATTATGGATGCCCCGCCGAAGAAGGTGTTCCGTGGGAGCGAAGTTGGGAAGCCCAAGGGCTGCCTTATATGACTTTCGTATTAGTGTGTCGAGTTTGGCGATTTCTTGGGATTTTAGAGCGAAGAATGGGGCGCGATACACAGTTCTACTCGTGATCACGGATTGCACGTTCCGGCAGGTTTCTGCCTCTCGGAGTCCTTGTCGACGGGAGCATACTCGTTGGATAAGGTGAGTCAGTTCGGATACTGTTGTGCGGATTTTGTGGCGAAAGGCTGCGCCCAAGCCAGTATGAGTGGTATTGCACGCTGAGGATTGGTAGGGTTAAGACCGTTGGTATGGGCTGGGCGTCGATGGTAACCGTCGGGTCGGGCGTGGACTGTGGGCGGCGACCGCTACTTCTGTCGCGTAGTATTAGAAGAGCGGATTAACTGGGTGAGCAGCAGATCCCACAGTTCCGTAAGTAGTGCGTGATAGTGTATGTGGCCTCTTGCAGCTGGTTTTGCTGGTAGGCAGGAGAGCCTTTGCGAATCCTGAGAGTAATGTCATCTGCATAAAATGCATGAGATACATCTGGTATGGAGGATAGCAGTGGTGGGAGACCTCCCAGGGGAATATTAGAGTAGAGGCGACATGACAGAGCCTTGTGGTGTGCCCTGCGCTGACGTGTGACAGCGGTCACTCTTGTGAGGGCCGATGCTCAGAGTAGCAGTGCGGTTCGAAAGGAACGCTGTGATATGGTTGTATGTTGTGGCACCGCATCCGATGTGTTGGAGCTGAGTTAAAATCGCTGAGTCAGTTGCAATATGAAAGGCCCCCTTTATGTCTAGTGCTAGAATGAAGCTTGGGTGGGTCTTGCTCAGCTTATCGATTACTTCTTTAATTTGCAGGGGTAGGTCCTTGGCGGGGAGGTTGGCCCGGAACCAGAACATTGTGTCGGGTAGCTGGGCAGTGCGTCGAGGTGGGCGGTGAGGCTAATGGTTTTCCTTGCAACATTTCCCTTGCATGACTTGCGAAGTACCATAATCCAGGGGTTGGTGTATCCGGTCGATCCCGCATCGGCAGCGTCCGCATTGTATAGACGCAGCTGGCAGGCTCGGCGGCTGCGGGTGCGCGTCGTCGTCGTCATCCATTGCGCGTCGGTATCGCTAGGCGTGCACGAGGCCTAGCTTTGCCATTGTGGTGTAGAAGTTGGCGTGGGAGTGCGCGGGGAACGCTGGGTGTGTTTGCCGCGCCATGTACACTCGGCTCCGTGAGTGAGAACCGCCCTCCCCGTCCGCAGCCACATTGGGACTGTTGGCAAGAACCATTGGCTGATAGAGGTAGAAAGCTTTGCTTTAAAGATGAGATTCAGCACAAAGGGGTGCGAAAACACAAGAACTCGAACCTGAAAAGTTGCACCCCCCAAACGGTACCACAACGCACTGGCACCGCACCAAGAAAAGGAGAGGGGTGCCTGCAAATACAATCGTCAAACGCTGCATACGATACGGAAGTTTGAAACCGGAGTGAAGTAGAAATATACATAGCAGCCCCACTGGCGGCGAAAATTACACGATTTTTTGTCATGCCGGCAATGGGGCACATGTATAGTACCGTATTTACTCGCGCAATGATTGCACTTTCTTATCCAAAATTATGATGCAAATTTATTTGTGCGTTGATTTCCCGAGATTAAGTTTTGGCCAAAAAAGTTCAAGCGCACAAATTCCAGCAAGTTGCAGCTCAAACTTTTTACGATAGGTCTCATGAACTTAAAAACCATATTAAATAAACGATAATAACAACTCTGCAGACAAGGCAACCCCGTTGCAAAGTGGCGCGAAATGTGGCGTTTTCATACAGAATCGAACGTGCCTGAACGAGTTTGCTGCGAGGTGAGAAAACTTCTAAAACAAGACACGGCTGCCGACGCAGCCAGCTGAGCGCGTTTTATTCTTTCTCTTGTGAGTACATTATGTGCATTTAGTCAGAGTTTCTTCCCCACCAATAATGAACTCATGCTTGCCGATATTGCTGATATCGGCAAGCCTGCGGCAATAACGTAACGATGTACGCATTGAAAGAAGAGGAAACATAGGTAAGCACGGCCACCGTCAGCAAGATTTGGAGCACATACGACATGTGGCTCGCTTCCGTATGCCGGTGCTTGTCGAGACATGCACGAGTTACGCGCCACCAATGTGTATAAATAGGCCTGATTGTTTTGATTGTTTATGGGAGTTTAACGCGGCGACGATTCACAGGCAATAAGGTGCGCCGTAGTGAAGGGCTTCGGAATAATTTTGACCACCTGGGGATATTTAAACTGCTCCGAAAATTGCAACACATGGGCGTTTGTTTTTTTCATCGCTATCGAAAAAGCGTCCACCGTGGCCGGGAATTTAACCCGCGTCCTAGGCCTCAAAGCTGCTCGTTTTCTTGTTTTGCATATATATATATATATATATATATATATATATATATATATATATATATATATATATAATAGTCAAGTAGAATCCTTAGTTTCTGCAGGAATACGCACAAAGTAGAAGTACGCTCTTCGGAGATTATTTCCCAAGTTTCGACCTCACACAGTCTCCAAGACCTGTCTCAGGTCGAAACTTTGGAAATAAAGTCTCCGAAGACCGTACTTCTACTTTGTGCGTATATATATATTGTGAGAAGCTGTACCGGTTGTATTTTAGCATGTGGACAATCGCCCTTTCTTGGGTGTGCACCCTATTATCATCGCATCATCTTCATCTCGGCGGCTACAGTGTCATCGACATCGCCTTTCGTGCTGAGCCTTCCTAGCGCTGTGACCGCACGAATAAAGTCTCTCGCCTGGCGGCTCCCGGAGCCCCTCAAGTGGGGTGCACACCCACGAAAGGGCGATTGTCCACATGCTGAAATATAACCTGTACAGCTTCTCACAATATATATATATATATATATATATATATATATATATATATATATATATATATATATAGCGAATCAGAATATGAAATGAGGGGCTCGTAGGAATAACACAGAGAATAAGGGTTGGCAGTCAAGAAAACGTCGGAAAGCAAAGGGGAGGGGTTGTGGTAGGTCATTGAAACAGATAAAGAATTTGTTTCAGTGACCTACCACAACCTTCCCTTTGCTTTGCGAGGTTTTCTTGACAGCCAACCCCTATTCTCTGTGTTATGTATATATATATACATATATATATATATATATATATATATATATATATATATATATATATAACACAGAAATAAGGGTTGGCAGTCGAGAAAACCTCGGAAAGCATATATTGCCAACCCGATTGCATATATTGCTTTCTCGACTGCCAACCCTTATTTCTGTGTTATTTTCAACGAGCCCCTCATTTCCTATTCTGATTCGCTATATATATATATATATATATATATATATATATATATATATATATATATAAGGTTAGTACAGACAGAGACAAACGAGAAAGACTTAGAAAATAAAAATAGGTTTACTGACGTTTCAGGGAGAGGACTCCCTCTCCCTGAGTCCTCTCCCTGAAACGTCAGTAAACTTATTTTTATGTTCTATGTCTTTCTCGTTTGTCTCTGTCTCTACTAACCTTATTTTTTTCGCGCTCTGTGTGAGTTTTTATCTTTTCAGTCTATATATATATATATCTATATATATATATATATATATATATATATATATATATATATATATATATATATATATATATATATATCGTCCGTCGACAGAGGGTGATTTTTTTTTCAAATTATCATTTGCTGAGAAATCGTGGTTTTTCGTAAAACTGCCCCGAAATACAGGCTTTTTTGTGTTAAATATACAGATGCACTCAATAGTGCACTCAGTTTCTTTTCAGTGCGCATCACAAGCTTCTTAGCTCTAACCCGTTTAAATTGGTGTTAGTTTCAAGCTGGACATCTGTGGGATATGGGTGATCTCTACCAAATACTCTCCGAAAATCGGTTGTTTGCTTGGAAATGCATCATGTAAAAAAAAGAGGAAGAAGAAATAGAAAAACAGCGAGAAGAAATATGTAGCAGCAGCTCGGAACGGGGGCCTCAAGTCTATCTGCCATTCGCTATCTTTTTCTTAACAGATGAGTAATGTTGACTGTAAATAGCATAATAGCTTTTAAGAAATCAAATATTTTATACACAGAAAGCTGGTCATCCACTTTTCAGTCATCCTTGTTTACATTCATTATCATCTGCTTGCGGAACAAGTCGTCTTTATTAAAGACCTGTCCGCTTATTGAACGTATCGCAGTTGGGAAAAAGCTCTCTCGACTACACAGCTCGCATTTGCTCGGCACAAAAACGTCAGCGCAGCATTTGACAGTGCGGGGTAGCGAGTAGTAGAGTTCTGGCAATACGCAATGAGTTCGGAAAGAGTATTTGTGGGGCCTGCTTCCAGGAAGTACTAGTTCAAAACGGGGGACCGTGAGCCCAAGGTTGCGCAGGTCACTAGATTAAAGGGGTCCATTTGGGAAGAAATCAGGTTTACCCGATTCTCCTGAAATATGTTGTGGTTGTAAAAATAAAGTAAAATTTGGTTTTCCCCAAAAGGGATCAACCTTATGTATGAGGTGTGCAGTTCTTCGCTTTGGCGGCTCGCACAGAGTGGACGCGTCGCAGTTGAATAAAGTGCACGTACACGCGGGGATACAATATTCGGGACAACGCGAGACGTGGCGAAATTCATCCTTGCAAACTCTGGAAATTTGGAAATTAATGGAAATTTTAATGTCCAGTCAAAAGACAGTCTATGTCCCGAAGGAAATAGACTGTGTGCGTCCTGTGTGTTTCCTGTGTGTTGGAATTTCGCCACCGACTTTCTGCGTCCTCCAAGTTTCCTGTGTGTTTCCGTCCTCCATGCGTCCAGTCTAACTTCGAAAGGCAACAGACACCATACGGCCTTTGTGTGTCCCCTGTATGTCTCGAAGGCAACAGACCGCATTCTTCCTTTGTGTGTCCCCTGTATTGAAATTTCGCCACCGACTTTCTGCGTCCTTCAACAATCCTTTATGTTTCTGTCCTCTACGTGTCTCACAAGCTTCCACCTTTTGAGTGCCCTTTTCATGCTGTCAAATAACAGCGCCCAGCACCCAGCTGCGTGTGGAAAATGTCAGCCAGCTGCACAGTCACTGGTTCATGCTGCACTTGTTTATGTAAGAGCAAGGTGACGAAAATCACATGAATCACATATGACTCTTGCAAACCGCACTATTTTATTCAGGTTGGATCCATAAGTGCTACTGCCGCCTGCCATACCAATTGTCTCCTCATCTTTACCCATCACAGGACACGATAGCCACTGCAACACTTGTACCTGAAATGACAAACGCATTGATCGCATATGAACAGTTTAAACAAACATGTCTTTAGAACATTTGCTGGTTATGCTTATAAATATAAAGGCGTGTTCCCATAGAAAACATAACCAAGTATCCTGAAAGAAGGTGCAACTTCTATGTTGCAAAATTAGCCACCAAAATTTAAAACAAATAAGATAACTAATGAGCTTACGAACATCCAATATGACCTACTGTTACATAGGCAACACAACCCAGAAGTAGGTACTGTTAAAAGTCAGGGCCTCCTCATGACGGGCATTCATACAGCCTCGCAAGAACATTTGAGAGATGAGAATATTGCAGCGGCCCTGTGGGAACAAAGCAATATGGGGGGGACTTGCCAAGACAAGCATTGATCAGTCGTCATCATGAGTGGGTGCTTGTGTCTACGCATTCTTTGGAACCTATAATGGCAAACTTTTTGTTGTCCATTTCGTTTACGAGACAGCACTTGCATTGTCTAGTTTGGTTGTTGGTGTTTGCTGTCAAAAAGCAAAATGTACTTCAACATGAACTGACCAACCTCTAGGTTGGCTCCTCACTTTTTATATTTTCTTGTGTCGATGGGTTAACTAGAACATGGGTAAATAAATCTGAAGGAAGTGTACACCCCCATTTGAATTCCATAATTATTGCTAGATACAAATATAAATTCATCCTTTGGGCCTTAAGAAGGTGCACATGTATACCACAGATCTGTGACTAGGGAATGGGGGCTCTTCAATAATTATGTTAGCGGTATTAACCCTTTCACTGTTGGGGGTTTCTGGCAATGACGCACCCCTTGTGTCGGATTGGTTTCCGGAATATTAGGGAAGGAACATAGTGATTTATTTGATATGACAGCGTCTGGAATGTAACTGGTCGAAAGGAAAGATCGTGGGTGACAAATTATTTTTGCAGATATTTTCAGTTTGCTGTGCACACTTCCGGAAGGATGACCCATCATTTCAACATCAGAATCTCATACTGTGAAACTCACACACCTTCGTCAGATGAGATACTCTCAGACTGAAAATTCGAGCTCAGCTCATATTCGAATTGGACTCGAACAAGCATCGCTCCTATCCGCAGTCGAATGCTCCGCACGGTCAGCCATCCAAAAGTAACGGCGCGCATAGAGGGAGCACTTTCAGCAGTCCCACAACGCACAGAAATGGTGCCTTCTGAAATCATAATGGCAGATAGAGATGAAAAGGGGATACAACCTTAATACCACAACCTCATGTGCTGCTGAAATACGAGGTTGTTGCTGACGGGAAGTGTGCGCTGGGCTAACCTGGCGCACCGTAGCAGACGCAGGAACACATATAAAGAACAATCCCAGAAAACCGTGGTGGATGGCACACTTGCACCCATAATTGCACGCGTGCCACATGGTCACTCACCCCGAAAGATGTACAGCGCACGGAGTGACCATGCCAAACAAGCAACGAAAGCTGGGCGCGGTCGCTCTGTACTTTGTGAAAATACAAGCTACTAGAAAGATGCGATAGGTAGCACAAACAGTGCAGGTGAGCCAACTTTGCATCATGGCACGAATTTGTCAACGCACAACAGAAAACGCACTGATATTTCAGTGACACCGTGGAGAGGAAATACGAAAACAAACAAGTAGGTCAGTTACAGCGAAAGAGTTAGAGCGATCGAATACAGCAAATTTAATTTCAGGGTTTATGCTTGTCAGCAACGAGATACGCCACCGCGGTTAGTAACGTGAGCTGACTACTCTCTAACGTGCACTCGAATGCTAAAAACACACAAGCGCTTTTGCATATGTTTGCACACAGAGCATTCATACTGTTCGGAAATAATGCAGGTTTTTCCTACTATATTCACCATAATATTGCCCCCAACGACGCTATTTGATTTGTTTACAAAATGTTTTGTTACAAGCACCAGGCCACAGCTTGCAATCTTATCCTTTTTTAACGGAAGTGTCTTTTTCCCCTTTTTCCTTTGTATGCTGCACCAGCAGTCTTGTTTGATATGGAAAGGGTGTTGCTTTGCAATCCCTATCCTAGGTTTACCTGGTTCTCATTGAAAATGTTCTCGATTTAAATGAATGAGTGCAAAAGAAACCCTGCTTCCTTCAATTCACCAACGCTCATGCGTGCACGTCCCTTTGCTGACTCCTTCCAGGTTTGTGTTTTTTTCTGTTCTCTTCATTGCGGAGCACAAGTTTGGTCTGATAATTTATATTTTTCAAAAACCCTGCATTATGCGTGGCTACATAAAATATTCCAAACTAAGTCTGATAGACAAACCAGAACCCCCAACAGCTCTTTCTTCAATTGCCGAGTACCCTTCTACAATTAGGGCAATCATCAAATTAGCTAGAGTATATAGGTGTTCGGTTGGGGGGGGGGGGCTACGATGGCCAGGGAGACTCATAAAACTACAAGAAACAAAGTGGCGAAAAGGCACGCGATACACCCTTTCACTGCTAGGCACAAGTTGCATCTAGGGCCATGAAGTGAATTCATCTAAATTCTATTACTGAGTGCATGGAATTGTTTAACTCATATTATGTAATCTATAATATGACTTTTGGGTAGAGGTCTGAAGATCTAGTTCATCTGTAATAGGCGGTAGAAGAAAAATCCCCCCACCCTGTCTGTGGCCACCACGCAACTACCACAGTGAATAAGGCTGACAAAGCCGTTATTAATTTATTCATGAGCAAGGACACAGCCCTGATGCGACAAAAAATAAGAAAGGCATCAGGAAGTTTCTCACCGTCATCGGTTCCTTATTTTTGTGCAATCTCTGCAATGTTCTTATGTCTTAATATCACTAAGGTACCACAATGATGCCACAATGGTTTTCTAAGTTTTCATGTTCTCTCAGCCTTCAAAATGAAGATTTTCATGCATTTCCCAGTTGTAATGAACTTCACTTACAGGTCGTGCACGATAGATCGAAACAGGAGGCAGCCAATTCTTCTGGTAGCTCACAACGTACATCCTCCATGTCAAACACCTGGCCCTGTAAAAAATGGATGTTGAAGTAATAAACAAGCCGCAAAAATCCGGTATAATGCCGTGAAATACTCACTCTGACAAGAAATTACAGAATGTCTTTTTTGTAGGTGCAAGAAAGGCACCTTCAGTTTTTTCAGGCCAAAAAATAAGTACAGTGCTCACTCATTGAAACGCGACACTGCGAGCGCGTGGCCGCCGGTAGATGCAGCGCCGTCCGTGGACGTCCGTGGAAGCTAGGTGTTGCATTGTGGTATACCGCGACGATGAGAGCGTGTTGACCGCAGCCCTACTGCTTCCGGTTGCCAATGCGCGGGACTGTGGTTCCCCGCAGTGGCATCGGGGCGCTGCGAGCCTGTAGCCCTGGACCGCGTTGGTGCCCCGATGGTTGTAGACCGGCTGTGTGCGCAACCGATTTCGCAACATAGGGAGCGCGCGCTCGTTACGCGTGACCTTCCGATGCGGCACAGTAGTGTTCCCGTAACGCGCAGTCACGCTCATCAGAATAAAAGAAACTTTTGTACGTAGGAACACCAAGCTTTATTCGAGGATGTAAACTGAAACAGGAAGGACGCCTTTGCAAGCACGTTCGCGTGTGGTGCGGTGCATTAGTACTTCGTCGGCTCTCCTCTTTTTTTTAGTTAATATCATGGAATGAAGTTTGCTGCTCCTTCGTGCAGATTCTCGTTTTATTCAGATAAGCATGAGTGTGCCTTACATGCAAATTATCTGTATCGCATCGGAACGGCACGCGTAACAAGAGTGCGCGAGCAGACAATGTCGCGACACTGGCTGCGCGGAACGCCGGGTGGTGGTGGTGAAAAACATTTATTAAGACTATGTACAAATGAGAGATAGGGGCGGCCTTAAAGGCTGACCCTGCACAAAATCTAGGAGGAGTTCCTAGTCCAGGACACCTGTGGTTTCCGCGGCGGCGCGCACCCTGGCCACGAGGGCTCTTTGGCCCTCCAAGGTCAAGCAGCCGAAAAGGGCAGCCTCCAAGCTCTCACGGTTAGAGGGGAAAGTGGACGTTATTGGGGGGACCGCCGGATTGGATGGGCATGCCCACATCATGTGGAAAGTATCCGCAAACGAATGATCACAGTGTGGGCATTCCCCGGAGAAGGCCGGATTGAAGTATCGCCGGGCACAATACCATGTTAGTATATAGCCCTAAGAGCCAGCGCTCGTCAGCCTTAGTCCGGCGCCGGAGGCGGAAAACGGAGCCTGTTCGATATGTACATCACTGTGATGTAGCGAAATGAGCTGACCGGGTTAGGTTCTGGATCGTCAAGAGATGGAGGGCGAGGAGGGTCCCGGCAATCAAGCGCGCGGGCTGAGGCATCGGCAGCCTCGTTACCACCTAGTCCTGCGCGAGCTAGAGTCAAGATGACGGAACATGTATTTCGGTGGTTCATATATTAACAGTCCTTCAGGATTTGAGCAGCGCGAATGGTGATGCGACCTTTGGTAAGATTTTGGCACGCACTCCGCGAATCGATAATAATGATCCGAGAAGCGGGGTCCGCTGCGGGGAGAGCTATGGCGACTTCCTCCGCATGAGAAATGTCCGGTGCTCGAAAAGTGAGCCCTTGAAGAGGCACGTTTTGATGGATTACGGCTGCCGTGTGCCACCCCCCGTGGTGAGGGCCAGACGCGTCTGTGTAGAATACTCCAGGCGGGGACCCATAGCGTCTTTGCAAGGCTGTAACCCGCGCAGTTCACCTGCCTTCGTGGGTCTCCCTGGCCATGTTCTGGGGTAGAGGCTGGATATCTAACGCACCACGCTAGTCCTCTGGGATCGTGGTTCGCGCTTCTGCTTGATATGTGTAGGAGATGTGGAGGCTTTGTAAGCGGCATCTCCCAGCGCGCGACTTGGTACGCCGCAGGTACTGGTTATGGAGATGGGCCTCTTTGAATTCTCCGTACGTGTTGATCGTGCCCAAATGTGCAAGACGCTGGTTGGATCGCGAGGTTGAGGGCGCGCTTGTATATCTTGCGGAGAATGCCTTCGAGCGTGTGCACATCACATTTGCGTAAACGTAGGTAGGGTGTCGAATAGAGGATCCGACTGGTCACGAAAGCGTTGGCGGGGCGCAAATCATCGCGGCTTCTGAGACCCCCCCCTGCTTGTTTAAGACCCGATGGACCATGCGTCCCACTTGATCCCCGACAATACGTAACTTGCGCAGGGTTGTGTCGACTTTCCTTCTCTTGTGTATAAAGAGTCCCAAGACACGGATTTTTTCGCGTTCCGGGATTGGCCCGGTGCGTAAAGAAAGTGTGATTTGAGTCGTGTCTTTTTTTTTTGGTTTGGGGGGAAGATGCATGTACTCCGATTTTTCAGGGGAACATTCCAGGCCGCAGCGGCGGGCGTATTCATCTACGACCGATGCTCCGGGCGGCTACCACCGCCGCACAATCACGCTCTTGCACTCCAGGCTCACAGCGCACCGCTGTGGCTGTAGAGAACCACTGCCCCGCTTATTGGCAACCGGAAGCAGCAAGCATATGCAAGTATACACAAGCAAAACGCTCTCATCTTCGTGGAATACCACAATGCAACACCTAGCTTCCATGGGCGCTCACTGGCAGCGCTGCATGTAGCGCAGGCCACGCGCTCGCACTGTCGCGTTTCAATCCGTGAGCACTGTACATGCATCACAATTCTTACAAGGCTTTCAGCCATACTTTAAAGAAACTGAAGCACCCGTACACTGACATAATGTTAAACTAAGCCTATAAATATCCCTAGGTCGTAGAAATCTGTGGCCCCAGATTTCAACTGTGCAAGCAAATTATCTGGTCCAGACGGTGCGAAACCTGGTTAAGGCTTTTAAAGGAGCCATGAAGAGAAAACACAAGTTTCGTTAATTCAAAGGATTACGTTGCTAGAATCATGCTGACACCATTTTTAACGTAAACTCCACTGAAATAAGCTACAAATTAGGAACAAAGGGAATGGTCATGCGACCCACTAGCTCATTTCCCGCAACAGAACCTATGTCATACCAGCCAGCTCTGCAGTTGGCGGAGGGCGGCAAAAGCAGGCGCGAATTAGGTAGAGCCTATAGGCTTGCCGAACGAGCTATTTGCGCTTAAATTTAGTGCACATTCTTTTTACAGCAGCATGAATGGTTGGACCAAGAGTAGAGGAAGTGGAAGAAACAGTAGAAAAGCACACGTAAACACAGAAGTACCGATGCGTACTGCTGTTGGTACTGCGCGCACTATGCTTGGTTTAGCTGCTCTGGACTGGGGTGCTTTGGGGTTGTCTCGGACAAAACTGGCCGATTGACGCAAGCAACGGTGTCTTACATGACGATCATTTCTCCCTGAACAAAAACAAGCCAGGTTTAAATACGGTCATAAACAAACCAAAAACTGAAAGCGGCTTGCCACGGTATGGTTGCACCATCTTGGTTCAGAAACAGTAAAAACGGCTTCCCAATCGCATTCAGGGTGGTCGGTTCCTGTGATGTCATTGCAGACCACGAAAATGCACGATTTAGTGGGAAAATCAAAATTCTAATTTCAATTATTAATTTCTCAGTGCCTAAGCATCGTTTGCATTTGGACAAGTGCTGGGGCCACCATAACACACGAAATCTTTCGAATTACACAAACTTCTATTTTGTCTTCATGGCTCTGTTCAAATTCTCTCAGGGGCACATGGTGAACGTCTCAGCGTGCCAATGCCACCACGGGGTAGGCAAGTTGAAATGCTGACGAAACGAAAAAACGGGATGGCGAAGAAGCACGGTAGCACGCCCATACCATGTTTAATCTTTTTCGCACCGTGATTGTACCCCCATCACATGCATATTTGTAAGAATCAACACAGTCATCTCATGCTCAACACGTTACGGTCAACACAGTTTATGCAAGCCAGCTACAAATAAAGTTACACCACACAAGCATTTCTGTCAGATCATGACGATGCTATTTGAGCTTAGGAAGGCGTAAAAAGTTCTTGCATTTAAGCAGTGAAATCTGCCCTGTGACTGCACCAGCAATTCAGGCTGGAACCGCATGTTTTCAAGCTGCAAGGTCTAATCAAGCATGTGGTCAAATGTTCACTGCCTAAAGAACTTGTGCATGTGGTACTACTTATAAAGTTGCTAGCAATTCTTAAATGTTGAAAATTCAACGTTTATGCAACTCTTACGTATTATAACTACAAATGTAATGCCGCCTCCTTGCATTTCTTTGCCCGTAAACGAAAGCTACCCGTTAGAACAATGCTAAGCTGCCTACGTCCTGTAAAAATATACTGTGGGTCAACTGCCTCCTACTAAAAAAAACGAGGAGTGGGCGCCTTGTTTTACAACTATTACGCAGTTTTCTTTTTTTTTCATGCAACAAGCTTTAGAGGTCGAATCCACCCAAGCCAAGCGGCGGCCGCCGGGCCGTCAGCATGATAACATTTTCGTTGCCAGCAATGGCAAGGGGCTCGATCACTCACACAGCATACAGGTCGCCGCTCCTGGAAGCACATTCATGGGACCGCGCCGACGCAGCCGGTAATTTACGGTAAAAGAAGCCCGGTGAGCACAACAGCAAGGAAAATTCTAAACACGTTTAACAAAACGGCGCTACGGCAAGGCGGACGAAAATTTTAACATGCACCACGATAAACAATCACTTACGGCAGAACACGCAGCATTTTCACACGTCGTGCCGACAGACTGGAACTTGCAGTAGAGACTCTTGATTCATGTAGGCACTCACAACTTGTCAGGTGTTTTGTCAAATGGCGACCTCGATGTGCGTTTGCTACAGCAGCGCAGTACGGCGACGACACAGGCGCTTTGCCAGCACTCACGACGTTTCAGTTCGCGCAAGAGCACTAACAGGTAATATTACGGCAGGAGCAGCACGCAGTAATTCACGTAGCATCAGTAAATCGAAATCAAACCACCCAAACCACGCACAACGAACCATCCACGTTTTTCTTCACAGCGCACCGATGACAGTGACTGCACATATGCTAGCCTAGACTAGACTTATTACTACATTTCGCTATATAGCAGTTACTTCTTGATCACCCCTGAAGCGAACTGGGCAGACGCCATTATAGCATTTTGTTAAAGTTGATAATAGCAAACATACATATATATTTTCTTTATGCGAGCAACGCCTTTTCTTTTCGCAAGTTGTTGCTACTCAAAAGCAAATAAAAATGGATTAACAAACGAAGTTATTATCAACGTCACCTACATCATGATTGACTGTTTTGTGTTTTGTTTAGCGTCGGAGTATTCACTTATTTACTGTTCGCAAACGGAACAAGGGGATAAAAATATTCCCCGCAGACATACACAAACACACGCGCACACGCGCACGCACGCACGCACACACACACACACACACCACACACACACACACACGCACGCACGCACGCACACACGCACGCACGCACGCACGCACGCACGCGCGCGCGCGCACACACAAGCACACACGCCCGCCCGCACGCACGCACACAAAAGCACCGTGTGTCACGTTATTCACGCAGGCAAATAATTCACAGAAATGGAGGATTACCAAGCCTGGGCAAGCAGGAATATTTTGACCTACGCTTAGAAATACCCCGTATTCCGTTTTGGTGGCTCGGCTTGCGCTGCAATAGGGTAGGGCACATAAGGAGGCAGTGCAAGACTCCACGTTGCAAGAAATGCCACCGTTACGGCCACTTGTGTGTGTAACGGTGTGTGCAATCAGCGTGTGTGCAAACCTAAGCAGACAAGCTTTGTTCGGGTCGCGAAGCGGAAGATGACACTGTTGCATGTCACTTCATCGATGCAAGTGAGGTCGTGGAGTATTCAGGGGAACCTGTTGCGGAGCAGCGGCGAGAAAATAGGGCTCCTGCGGTGCCCACGGAGGATGCGTCCCGTTTGGTACCGCCTGGGGATAAAGGAGGGGGTGCTAACGTTGCGGTCTTGCCTGCAACATGGGCCGAGTCGCCACCTTACCTGGATCGACCACCGTGGACGGAGAATGAAGAAATGGAACTTGACATTGGTACCAAAAAGCGACCGGCGCCCCTTGATGAAGCTGAGACATCGGGTGGAAAACCAGAGGTCCTCGAGATAAAGCAGGCGAAGGAGTTCCTTGTCAGGGATGCTTCAGATCCTGCTCCTGCTGCTTCGGCGGTGCTATCGACGGCTTTGGCACCGGGTGCCACATCCCCCTGCGATACTGGCCTCAAAAGCTCAGACGCTCCTCCAGTTGCCGACACTGCATCATCATCAGGGGCAGCTTTGGCTGCCTCCTCGGCTGCGGAAAGTGCAATTACTGGTCACCGTCCTGCTGCCCGGCGCCCAGATCCCGATGAAACTGTGGGTAGGCGAGGTAGAGACGCTACACTGCTGTAGGTTGTCAAGGTGGGAGCTCTTTCTTTCCAGTTTGGAACGTTAAATGTTCGTGGCTTACGTAAAGAAAAGGCGTCAAGGCCAGCTTTTTCACCTAATGCGGGGTGGGAAGCTTGATGTACTGGCCATTCAAGAAACAAAAATTCAGTCGGATTAAGGGACTGCGGAAGCTCTAGCTCCTTTTCAAAGAGAGTACGAAGTGTGGGTTATCCACGCCAAAGGGTTATCTGCTGGGTGCATGCGCTTTCTGAACAAGCGCCTCCAATGCTGTGCGAAATTTTTATCCACTGATCGGGAGGGACACCTTATCGTATGTTACCTAATGATTGCGGGACAGTCAAGGAGGTTTCTTTTCGTTTATGCACCGTCTCAAGCTCGTGAACGGGAAGAATATTTTCTGTCATTACAGAGTCACCTGCGTACTGACCGCCACCTAATGGTCTTGGAGATTTTAACTGTGTGTGTAACCCGAGTGACAGGTCATGTGAGCACCAACGATCGGACTTAAGCGCTATAACATTGGAAAACAGTGCTTGTGACTTTCACCTTTGTGACACTGGAGAAAATGTCCGACTGCAATATCGTTTTACACATTTTCAGGGAGCCTCTCACTCTAGGCTGGGCCGTATTTATGTATCTTTAGATTCTCTACCGTGTGTCCAAAGCTACTCTGTTCATCCGGTATTTTTTAGCGACCATTGCCTTGTATCTTCTGCGCATGGCAGCATCCAGTCACGGAGTCGTCGCCTGAATTGGGAATGGTGGAAATTTAATAATTCTTTACTATCCCCTCAGCCCTTTTTAAATTGTGTTCCAGAAATTATGCAAAATGCAAGAAATTGCTATGATCTGCCAATGCTCGCACGGTGGGAAATATTTAAGCAAGAAGTGAAAGTCACGGCAATTGAAGAGGCTACAGTAATGGCGTTTCAAAAGAAAAAACAACGTAAATGACTTAAATAAATTGTTGAGAGAACTTTATGAACTTGAAGGCCGATGTCCAGGTCAATATAGGGATGACATTCTGAATGTCAAGGCACAGCACACAGGCGTTTGATGTGGAGAAATACCGGGGAGCACTAGTGCGAGCGAGATCACAGCGCTTTGCTGAAGTGCAACCGTGTCGCTGGTCTCTAGGTGATGAGCGCCGTCATTCTCTGTGTAAACAAATACTTCAAATTGAGTATAAAGGGAAAATTACTGATGACACTACTGTGATAATGATGGCCTTCGTAGAATAAATTAAAAGTGTATTCCAAACTCCCCAAAAAAGCAGTGAGCGAGGACTCCATTGACACATTCATTAGTTTGCTGCCCAAATTAAACCAGGACGAGTGTAAATCTATTGACCAGGAGATTGGCATTCAAGAATTGGTGTCTAACATTGTATCATTGGCTAACGGCAAAGCCCAGGGACCTGATGGTCTCACTGCAGAATTTTGCCACACATTCATTTCTCTGCTGGCTCCATTTTTACTTTAGGTTTACCGCTAGGCTTACAAAAAGACTGGATTTCTTCCACCTACGCTGTACGAAGGCTACACTGTTCTAATCCCCAAAAGCAATGATCCTGACAAACTGAGTAAAGTAGAGGGATATCGTCCAATTTCCTTATGTGATGTGGAATATAAAGTCTTCGCTAAGATTTTGGCTGGCCGTCTTAAAAACTTAATTGAGCTACTAGTTGGTGACCATCAGACATGTGGCATCCGTGGCCGATCTATTCAAACTAACATACACATAGCAAGGTCTATATTGGAGTGTGTTTCGGGTACGTCAGCCCAGGTAGCCTTAGTACAACTAGATTTGGCAAAGGCATTCGATCAGGTCAGTCACCAATTCCTGTTTCATGCTCTACAGCATGTGACCGCAGGATCTTGGCTTACCGGAGGTATTCAAATATGTTAATGGCTCGACAAGAGTGATAGTCAACAATCGACTAACCCAACCAATCAACCGTCTTTCAACGGTTCGTCAAGGGCTCCTATCATCACCACTCCTGTTTTGCTTATATCTGGAACCATTATGCATGCGCATAATAGAGGACGTGAATGTAAGAGGCTCCACGCTATAGGCCTTTGAAGTGAAAATTTTAGCATATGCCGATGATGTCGCTTTATGTTGTACTGACAAGGCCGGCGTGGAGAATGCTCTTGCCATTACACAACAATTTTGCGAGGTTTCAGGTGCGGCCCTGAATTTCGCGACAAGCTGCAGATTTTGGTTGGAAGAATGGGGAACCACACCTGATTGTTTCACCGGAATCACCTGGAATAGAGACCCAACTTACTTAGGAGTACCCCTCACGCAGTTTCGCTATACTGAGTCGCATTGGTCGAAGTAGGCAGTGAAGCTACAGTGCCAAGGGAATGACTGGCGGGACGGCAGCTGTGCATCTTTTCTCATGCTCGGGCGTATAACACGTTCCTTATGACCCGAGTTCTTTATGTCCTGCAGGTGTTATATTGCTCACGACTCAGGGTACAGGCTTTTCGCCGGATTTTTGCAAACTTCATTAGGTGTTCGCGTAGTGAGCCAATGCGTCGTGATAACCTTCTTCTTCCGGTTGTGCAAGGGGGACTTGGGCTTGTTCATCTGTTTCTTTGGCAGCTTCTTTCTCGTTTATTCTACTTTTGAGATGTTCAACATCCTTTTTTGAAAGCTGTACTGCAAATACGTCTTTCAGATTTTCTCCCTGATATTGTGATGTCTTCGCTGTCTGTGGACGCAGCCCGAAGCCCGCGAGGTTTCCTCAAAGAATTGGTTGACATGTTTCGATTCTTACAGGCTCGGTTTAGCCTTGAGTACATATTTACTGCTTCGCGCGAGTCTATTTCTGATGCCCTGGTTTCTAGGCTTTTTCCAATAGCTTTATATTGTCTTCTGTACCTACAGTGTCCGTACCAGGATGTCCTCAATACAGTGTGTAAAATGTGTGTTCCGACCGGTGTTAAAACATTTTTTTAAAATTACACACCGGAATCCTCCCTGTTAAAACTTGTATGAAAGACCGGGGTCTCTTTATAGCTTGGTCGACAGACTGTCGGCTCTGTACTCGACCAGAGACACCTGATCACTGCTTTATAGACTGCAGAGATGCTTTCTTTTTGTGGGCCATTTTACAGCGAACGCTCAGAAAGGAGATGGGTATTACGCCTTTCGATATCCGATTTTTTGCCACTCGACGATCCTGGTGAGCCACCTTATGACATGTTTGGGTTGATTGGTTTGTACAGTCTGGGGCGATGCCGCCTATGTGATAGGCATGCTGAGCCATGAAGATCAACTATGTCCTATTTCCGAGAAACTGTGGCTTTTGTACATAGTGTGTATCGTTTGCTTGACCAACCACCTGACTGGTTCCCTCTTTTGAACGCTTGTGTGTGTTTGCCTGAATTTTGATGTATATGTGCTTCTCATAACTTCACTCTATTCTTTTGTTTGCTTGTATTCGTCGTGCTGCAACGTCTGAGCGTATTCTCCCATGTAATAAAGAACAAAAAAGTTTTCGTGGCTTGGAGGTTACGTACTCGCTTACTGATTTAAAGGGCGGAGGATCGCAACCATCCCGATAGCCTTCTTTTTTTAAACTGTGTTTTTATTGAAGTTTTTCTGCCTAAGGTTATATTTTGACGCTGTTGCTCTTGTTGCTCTCCTCTGGCAGTGTCCATTTTTTTCTCCCGCAGTATCTTTCTACCGCAACCTCTACCCCAATAAACAGTACACGGCTTCAGCATTTAGTTGCAAGGATAAGCCATTTTACAACGACCCTGAAGCAAAACACAGAATAGGACAATCGGAAGCCACTTTTAAGGTTGTTTTTGTTTTCAATTCTTTGTTTTCTATTGGGCTTTTTTTTTAATTTTTCTGGTCTATATAGTCTTCTCCCTCCCACTTTTTTTCGTGAGGGGAGGGATGAGGCACTTCGAAAAACTTCGTTTAATATGTATCCTTCTTACGCCACTGTTTCATACAAACGTACCAGTTCGTAATAATAATTCTGCGAATTTATCAGACCTCACTAGCACGAAATAACGTGTGCAGTGCTGCAGAATTTCCACAAAACATCGGCATTTTTTCTTACCACTTAAGCAACAGCATCACGGGACACAGAAAAAGAATTAATACAGCAAAGTCGAGTTATATCTTCCATCCCATGTCCCAGAGGCAACACAGGGGAAATAGACCAAAGTCTTTTTACTTCATTTTCCCTTGAGTACACACATGGGCAATAGCATTGCGGAACTCAGAAAGAGAAGAAAGCAACTCAGTTTTAAAGTTTATACTTCTCGTCCGAAATAAAATCTTCGTATAGAAATTGAAACTTCATTTTTGCCACAGTACATATAAAGGGAAAATATCATGGCTGTTTGTCAGGCAGTCTATAAAAAGTTCGCAGCCTGCTTAAGTCCTAGAGGTAACACAAAGGAAAAGTCAAAAGGCCACAAAGTCAACATGCAGGAGACACAAAGTAAACAGAAATTAAAAATTCATTTTCATAAAGGTCGTGTGCAGAGCGACCTGGCGAGCAGGCGCGTCCTTGCTTATACAGAACTTGGCGAGTTTTGTTGGTTTCATCTACTCCGCTATAATTGCCCGTACTGTAATTCCCACTAAGGATGATGGGAACAGTCGTGAGGGTAGTCAAATAAGTTAAAATATATACTTTTGACCAACATTGTCTTTCGGCTCTTTCTTGTCCTCCTTCGTCTTTCAAATGACTCACTCCGGCAGGCGGGCTGGTGTCTTGCCCTGTCCAGCATCTCCACAGTCAGCGGTATCTTCTCCTTCTCAGCGTACTTCGTGCGCGCCGCCTAGTGCACCTCTCACGGAGCATAGGAACTTCTTGCTCTATTCACCCAGGGGGCCGACGTACTGCTGCGGTTAGGGCAATTAGCTGCTGCTCTGACCACCCAGTCGGAAATGCCGCACCAACTCTTCTAAATTCTTTTTTACGGCAGTGGCAATTTTCAACCATTCGTGGTGACAACGACGAAGAATGAAATTTAAGTCAATTTTTTGCTGTTGATGAGACCCCTAACATTTTTTCTACAAAAACAGGAACATTACTACAACGCCAAAGGGTGGAGACGACCTTGTAGGCTGGAACATGTAGTTCACATATAGAAGCCGTCCAAACCAACATATAAATACTTCGAAATAATGGCGAGTAATTATACGGGAGGCTGCAAGGTGAGGGTTTAAAAGCAAGCTACCTAATATAGTAGTCGTTCAGCAGGGCATAAGGGCGTGTAGCTTTATCAGCAGATGCAGCTTTATCCGAAGATGGGAGAACGACGACGAAGTGCCTCTTGCGGGATGCTGTATGTTTCGTCTGCCACATTTTGCGCTTTTTTCGCGGTCAACCTACACGACGCAGCTTTTGTTCGTGGGGTGATGGACGAGGACCTCCATGAGGAACCGTGCGACGTCGATCCGCCGGCGGGCACCTCCTCCAGGAAGCGCACCAGCCTCCCAGCTGACGCGGAAAGTGAGGACACCGAGTTTTACTCGGCGCCAAGTGACGAGGACTCCGAAGATGAATTTCTACTGTACCTGGGAAAAAGGCGAAAAGAAGGCTCCTAAGCACACTGCGCACACGATATTGTTCGTTCCAGAGGCCAGGACCGACAATTTAGGCTGCTAAACAAGCAAGAAGTGTCCGCATTCTATGAAGTTACTGTGCCTGGTGAGTTTAACGGCGTGAGGATAAATTCCCCGGGGGTACATCTTGGCGATCGACTTGGAGGATCGGAGCGCACTGGAGGTTTTGGGGAAGATCACATCACAGCAAGACATAAAAGTGCGAGCGTATGTCACTCCGTATGGAGACATGATGATAGGCGTCATTCATGGCGTCGAGGCGTCTATCCCTGAGTAGGACCTACCAATACTGATCAAACCTGCGGATGAAGGTTTTGTCATCAGGCAAGTAAGCCGCTTTGGCACATCAAGGTGCCTGAAGATTTTTTTCAGGAGTGACAGCCTTCCCGCCCATGTTAAGGTAGGTCATTTCCGCCAGCCTGTCCGACCTAATGTGCCGAAACACCTCCAGTGCTACAAGTGCATGAAGATTGGCCATGTCGCTGCATTCAGCGGAAGCGCCACTGTATGTTCCAAACGCGCTGGGCCCCACAAGGCTAGAGACTGCAGTGAAGATACTCTGAAGTGCGCCAACTGTGAGGGACCTCACGATGCCTCATCGAAAAAGTTTCCTCGTAGGAAGAGGGAGGTCGCTGTCTTGAAGCAGATGGTGAGGAACCACTCCACTCAAAAGGAGGCTGCCACCACGGTACGACAGCGGCGCCGTCACCGGTCTCGACGATGCAGGTTTTTAAAGAAGGCTTGCCATTCTCCATCCAACGCCTCTACGCAAGCCGCTCGGCCACTAGTTCAACAACTTATTCCACCACCGCTACCCCCGCCGCCGCCTCCGCCGCCTCCAGCCCCGCAGGATTCGCCGAGTTGGCGCAATGAGGTACAATAAACCTCGCCGGTTGACGCGTGGCCCCCACTGTCACCGACAGTACCTTCTTCTGAGCCCCAACGCTCAGTACTGAAGACAGTCACGACATCTCCCGCCCGGCTACGTCTTCAGATCGGCAAGTCGTCGTGGTGCTGAGATCCCTCATTCATGCCATTCGCACTTAAACACTAGACTATAGACTGAAGCCTCCAGTGTAAATCAGTGCCAGTGCTTCAGCGCTGGGCATACGTGTCTGGTACAACTTTGCTTCTTTTTTTCCTCTCTCTTTTTTGCTCATTTTCCCTTTCCAACGTGCAGGATAGCAAACTAGGCTCTAACCAGGTTAACTTTCCTGCCGTCCTTCTACATCCTTCCTTCGTCTATTTGTAGACACCTAACCGCACTGGGGGGTTTTCACGTCAGACACGAAACGGGCATTGCAGGGCATTGCGAAATAATAGAAAATAGACATTGTTTCCTCGATGTGTTCCTAGGAGTAATCAGTATAGCAGCACAGCAACGTCCTCCTCTTGATAGTTCCTAGTTTCCACAACGTCTACATGCATCTTTATTCTGTACGACCGGGACACAAATATGTCGAAGCATTAAATAAAGACTAGACTCCCTTCCGCTGCTGGGAACAGGAGTGCAAGCGAGCATGCCTAATCCTGTGAAACAAATTCCTTGTGAAATCTCCCTGAAAACAAAATGCCAAGCCCCTTCAGCGACCCATCGCTGTCGTCCAGCATGTGTTTACAATTGGCGAAACTCAGTATTCACTGCCCGAGCATACTCAAGTTCATGGGCGCGCTCCCGTTGTTCGTCCATAGCGACCTCTATTTCGGCGGCACTGGAGAAGAGCTGCATATTTATGGCCCACCTGGCTGGAACTGTCGATAAACGATGTTCTTGGAGCGAGGTAACCCTTTCCCTACGCCAGAGGGTGGCGTCGCTTGTGGTAGTCCGCGATTATGGCGAGATCCGGCCGCCAGCTGGGGCTGAGGAATAGCAGAGGGCGCTGACGAGGAGAGTTTTGACATACGATGTCACAAGATATACCTACGCCAACACGAGCCACCCCCTACAAGCTTCACCTGAAAAGGCCGAATTGCCCCTATAATAGCATCTAGGGCACGGTGAAGCTCCCCGCAACCACAAGTTCGACTGAACACTGTACAATCACCTCACGTGTATGACTCAACTACAGCCGCGTCTGCAGTTGAGGCACATGCGGATGGCATTCTCACCTACGAATATGGTGAAGCTCCATTTTCTGGGGTTACACTTCACTTTCTGCAGGTGGTTCAAGTCACCCTTCGGAAAAACGTATACCGTGCACCCTGCCCAAAAAGTACTTTTTTCTTTGATTGATTGATTGTAGGGTATAACGCGCCGACGCAACGCAGGCGATGAGGCACGCCGTAGTGGAGGGCTCCGGATTAATTTTGACCACCTGGATATTTATCGTGCGCCGAAATCTCGTACACACGGGCGTTTTTTGCTTTTCGCCTCCATCAGAAAAGCGGCCGCCGCGGCCGGGAATCGAACCCGCGACCTCGTGGTCATCAGCGCAACGCTTTAGCCACTGAGCCACCGCGGCGGGCTACTTTTTTCTTTCTACGACTGCAAGAACCTCGTCCAGTTGTCTAGGACCGTCAGCGTCTACCGGCCAAAACGCGATTTGTGAATTTTGTGATCGATGCCGAGAGAAATTGACCTATCGGTGCATTTGTTATTGTCTTTCTTTGTGGAACTGGTGAATGTATGTTCTTTTTCAGCGAGAAAACCACTCAGCAGAAGATATGATACATGTTTTGTTTGGAACTTTAAATGGAGTAATTCGGTTCAGAGTACAATTACCTTGATAGAGTGTGTGTGATTCCCTTTTCAAGCACGGTGCCTGTGTGCGTGCCCAACTGAGCGAGGGTTCACCTAAGAGCTGGTGTCTGAAAGACGTTGTTGCTTTTAGGTTCTTATTCATTATTCATGCGGTAATATTTTTTTTCTAGGAAGGATTAGGAAAACTGCGCCTCTAAATCAATTCTTGAGAGAACCTCCAACTTTAAAAGGAGCTTGTCTTCCTTTAAAAAGCCATTATTTTCAATGTATCTTGACTCAATCTTGGTGCTTTGAAAGTAAGCCAGTTGATTTCTATCCGTTAGCGGTCTAGCAAAAAAATTGTTATTCTCCGCAGCTATATGTGGCTGATAACTGGTGCAGTGTTCCTGTTGCGTTTCCGGATGGATGAGGCACAGCTTCAACTTATTAGAAAATGGCCAATCAAGAAATTCATCATTTCGTCCTTTGTGCGGCTCAAACAACAACCAAAGGGTCACATGGCCATCCTTAGCTTCCATTCGAATTCCCCAATAGATTAAATAGTGCTTTAAATACACTTTCTCGCCCATATTCAAATGCAACCCTTTTTCGATTGCCTCTGCTTTGTGACCTTCGTATCCTGTGAAATTCCACCTGTGTGCTTTCGGATTAATTACTACCATCGATAATACTGAGGATATTGTTGTCGTCATTTATTCTGTTTTTTCATTCAAAAGGACTTTGACCTCACGCGCGTTACTCTCCAAATATCTTAACGTGCTGGCGGCGGCTGCTGCGAATTTCTCCTGCAGTGCATCATGCAAATGATTGAGCTGTTGGCCCAAGTCAACAAGTTTGTTCTTCTGCGAATCTAACTCTAGTGACAGTTGTGCGAGCTTTGCGTCTAGTTGACCAACCGGCGTTTCAACATTTTTTCCAAGCGCTACCACTGTTTTATCGTTGTTTTCCGTTGCCAAAGGTTGTGCTTCGGGCCCCTCATTATCGAGAGTCACAGTTCTTCCGCATTTAGGATGAGAGGACTTGTCCAGGCGTTCTACCGTGTCCAGCCACATGGAGCAGCGTGACAGGAGGTTTTGGCACTCTTGGCGAAAATTGGCGACTTCTGTTGCTGGAGGAGTGTCTTCGCAGCCGCCGGCTTTCTTCGAGCAAGGTACCTTCATTAAGAAGAGGAAACAAGAGTTAGAGCGCAGCAATTCTACCTTCTTTAGAATTTTGCATAATGGGTGTTACTACCGTATATGCTGCATTGTGTATGTCGGATACCAGAAGTGGCCTTGGCAACACCGGGCAGAAAAACAACTGTGTAGTAAGCCTGCACAGATATTTCAAATGTTCAAATATTCCTGCACAGATGCGGGATATTTCAAATCATTTTCTTCAAGACGTTTTTCTGGCAATTAATTCGGTACTTTCCACTCCAGACGCAAAGTTTTAATGTTTGGTGTGTATGTTACCCTGGATTACTGGCCTGGCTGTGGAAATCTGTAGCAGCGTGCGTCGATTTAATTTCAGAGTGAGGCAGTCATCACATTCAAGGATGTTGTTATCAAGTCCTGAACAGACCAAACAGCATGAGATATATGTTAAGGTTTATCGGTTTAATAGTTTGCAACACGTTGGTAAAGAAACAGCATATACAAAAAGGACCATGTTTAAAATTGTCAAATTTTAAAGGCATAAACGGTTTGCGCCGAGCCTGGAAACGATTGGAGCGCTTTAACAGAAGGCTCTCTTCTGTGTACTCCCGAGTTACCAGCCTCCTGAGTTAAGAAAGTGTTAATAGTAGAGCATGCGATCTAACTCGAGAGAAATCCGCGGAATCCCAAAGCGCGGTTGAAACATTTAGCGTGTCCGATTGGACCTGCTCACGCTGAGAAAGCGCAGCTTGTGCTAACATCCGCACGCATGACCAGCTTAACTCGAGCTGGGGCAGTTACTCCCTATCAGAAACCAGATAGCCACACCCTACGGTCAAGTCTTCAACCAGGCTATTAGCCACGCCCGGCGTTGGGCATTCCGTCCTTCTGAGTGTTCTTTTTTTGATTCCGTGATTTTGAGGTTTAACGCGCTGACCGCACACAGGCGATGAGGCGCGCCGTAGTGGAGCACCCAAGATTAATATTCACCGAATGGAGGGGTGTAGCGCGTGCCGTAATATCTAGCACGCGGGTATTTTCGCTTCTCGCTCCACCAGAGAAGCGGTCTTCGCGTTCGGGAATGGATCCCGCCTTCTAAACCTCTACAGCGACAACGCCTTAGTCACTGAGCCACCGCGGCGGCGGGTTATGTTCTTGCCTTGAATTATGTTTGCTACGTGGCTTCAGGGTACCCCCAGTGCAGCTCTTCACAAGCCAAAGCAAGTAAGCAAAGGAGTTCACTACAGCTAGGAAGACGCGCCCTGATCAAATAACCTCATGCCACCCTCTCCATGTGTGAGGAGTGGCTTTCCGACTCAAGTGGTCAGTGCCAGGGACAGCTGATTGAATAGGCACAGTTGGCCCTCATCTCCGTATACGGAGACCCAGACTCAGGGCACATCTGGTACTACTGACTGTTTAATTCTACATTTGTGTACGGCTTCGTTAAAAGGCGCCCGTTGGGAGTTCATCAGAAATCATCCTAATTCAGCGTTTCCACAGCGTGTGTGAGCGTAAACGACGGCGTTTTAGACATTAAACTCGTGTGACCTGTCATCGACTATTTTCCCTTTGTATGACGCAATCTTGCATTATAAAATATTGTCGTCTTGGCCGCTTCCATCGGCTTGTGGCAGAGTAAACTTCTGTTCATACCAGGCGCACTGGACTGTGGCACATTTCCCTGACGGTGGCCGGAGAACTTCGTTTTAGTATGGTGCTAAGTTTGTTTCACTGCTAGCGTGCATCTAGTAAAGAAGACTTCGTCTCCGACGCTACCCCCGCTACAAAGTCAACACTACGGGGGCGGGGCTTGGGCTACCACACCACGCCAACGAATTAGCTGGTTGTGTTTCATTGACAATATAGCTCGGAAAGAACTCCAAAATTGTTTCACACGGCCGTTTAAAACACTTTTTAGACTTGGAGTTCGATGCTACGCCTGACCATGTCTGTTACACGTGGAAGCCTAGAACAAAAATGAGTCTTCTGCCTTTTCTTAGCGGTCCGGTCTCCACGTAGGAAATGGCGCGCCGTATGCAAAGAGTAAAAATAATCATCTTCCTCTCTGGCTGTACTGGATCTGTCATCTTTGGAGTATGCCCAGTGCGTGTTTTCAACCTGTACTTCCATACCCTTCTGCAAAACCAAAAGACAGCACAGCCATGCGTCAACAGGCCGGCTGCTGCCAATTACAATATCCGTTCTACCACACCGTCCATGTCTGGGAAATCACTTAAGATATTTTTTCTGTAGTTCAATTAGGTTTCGCTCCTTTTGAGGTCGGGGTCGCTATAGACGGAAAGAAATGCCCAATGCTGGACGTTGGCTTTCGCATGAGGTACTCGAAATGTATTTATTTAAGTAATTGATATATTATGTGGTTTAACGCAGCGGCACTACACAGGCGACGAGGCCCGCCGCAGTGGAGGGCTCTAGATTAAATTCGAACTCCTGGGAATTTTCGACGGGCTCCAAAATCTCCAACATAAGGGCGTTTTCGCGTCTCGCCTCCAGCAGAAAAGCGGCCGCAGCGGCCTGCAATCACGCGTGCGTCCCTGTGCTCAGCAGCACAAATTATATATTTACTTTGGATGCCTTCTTATTCTTAAATCGTGCTCATGGCCGCTACGCACGAAGACAGTTGTTGTGCATGTTCAAAGGGCGAGGAATAAGTGACTTTTTCGGTGTTAGTGGCTTACCTTGAAGTTCGAGTCGGCGGACCACTTCTGGGGGCTTGCTTTTTGCCGCTTTAGTTCGCTGCCGGCTGGTCCATCAAGCTCAGCTTCACCTTTCAAACTGGCGTCGTTTTTCTGAAATCATATCCCCTCGCTGTCGATTTGTGTAGGAACTTGCACACTCCAGATTTATGTATCAAGGCTGCCTTGCTTCACTTATTTTCAAATTATCTGAGAGCAAGAAATGATCCTTGCACTTCACTTGTCTACCTTTCGCATGGCTATTAGAAAAATAAGGGTGATAGAAACAATTCCTTAGTATGCCTAGATCGCGCAAGCATTTTAACGAGAGAAACAACCACATATACTTAGATCTATCTCTTTCATATATTTGGTGTGGTATTTGTTGAAGACTGCGCTTCGCATATAAAAACTGGATCGAATTTTTTACTATTTTATAGAAGTATTCCCCTCGTCAAACACTCCACGTAGAACAAAAATATATTCACATACTAATAATTTTTACTGGCATTGGCAGCGCGATGAGTAATAAACCAGTACTCTTAGTCAAGGCAAAGGCCGTTTTCCTAACAAACCTAGTAGTGAAATTAGTTCTCCCAACACCCCTTGATTACAACACCGTGATGTAAAGAACTGTGTTAAGAATCGGCAGCTGTGGAAGCGTACCAAGTGTAGAGTTTCATCGCAGGTTGGCGCATCCGAATGTCTTTATCTTCACTCGGCGCTGTCGCATGTGCAGAAGCTTCGCATTCTGTGCTCCGTTGAATTTGGCTTGTTCATGGTAACATAATGTCTAAATATCAGTGTGTAAGACTCTTCAAATAATATCCGTTAACTGCCATCTAAACTAAAACAGGACATGCGTTTTTTAACCGTGCATTGAAAGACACAAAGAATACGTTAGCGACTCCACCAAAAGGTCGGAATGCACCGATAAAGATAATGGTTTTTGAGACCTTAATGCAAAAAAAGAGCGAACTTCATGAACAACATCGTAGGCTTGTGGCATTGCGACGTCCAACAGACAGTGAAAAACAGTTTGTAGACCCCGACAACAGAAGCATCGTCTAATTGATATGCAAAATAAAAGCTGCAGTAAAAGAACCCATTACGCACCACGAGAGATCAGCATATCGTCGCTTGCCTTCTCACAAATCTGATGAAAGTACTGCTTTCCAGTGATTCACAAGCAAGCGAAACAAGTGACGCTCTTGAGACGACACGAAAAAAAAACATGCCCATAACGCCAGGAGAAGTTAAAAGGAAAACAACAAGCTTATATCTGCGATCACGTGCACACCATTTTGAAACGCCTCCTCCCCCATTCTCTGGCAATGAAACATGAGGTGAAATGGTTGCTTGTTGGGACACAAAACGGAAAACCTCTGCCGGAAAATCCTGTCTGCCATCCTTGACAGCACTTAATCCGAGAATAGTGTCGAGAAATTCGTAAGCGATAGAATTTGGATTGTTATACTTTAAAATAGCTTTATCAGGAACCCAACTTCTTTTTTAAACATCATGACGCTAGACTCCCCTGAATATATCGTGTCTCGTGTTCAATAAATGCCCCTTCACCTTCTCGTAAGCCAGCTTAAATTAAATGGTTTCAAACTAGTGTAAATTTATTCAACTAGAGTAATGTTTCCTGTATCGTTACTACTGTTATGGCGAGATGCTTGTCCTAGATGATCGCAATCACTACTGTTTATACTGCCCTGGGGTTCGATGAATAGTAGTTGCGATGCAGGTTTACCAACGCATGTAATGTCAACTGCTTCCAGAATTCAGGCCGATGACTGCAAATTCAGAGTCGGCCTTGCTTAGCAGGCAGCAAAATGTTTGAGATTGTATATCGTTTCTGAACCCCAAATCTAAAAATATCGCATGCCTTGAGTTCACAGAAACTAACTTGGTTTTCTTGGTATCAAGAATTTTATTTCTGTTATGCGTTGATCTGTTTCTAAATAAAGGAAAATAAACCAATCTTGAGAAAGCCAAATATCTATGGCGCATCCCATTCATGACACTGTACTTATGTCTCCAAAGGTGTTTGTTAATATCAACTGGTATACTCCACATGCATTACACAAATAAAGGTATACGCTGGAGGCCCAATATGCGTTTTAAACGTGGCGCACCATATTCAAATACCGCACATAAAGGGACGCTCGTTTTTCTACGCTGTGCAATTGGCTACTTTATCAGGCGCACACTACGTCACGCGCTAGGTCGTCCATTCGCATAGGCACATGGATCCTACGGGGTGGGTGATTGACGTTTACGTTTGTTGCTGCCTTTCTCTAACCTGCCACTTTCAACGTCCCCTTAATGTCCCCTCTTTCAGTTTCCCCTTGCCAAAGTCCATGTCCTCCTTTATTGTCCCCTTTAGCCGTGGGTCCCACGGGAGCGGCGATATGCGTTTAATTGGCGTGAAGCTTCGAATTCATAAACTGTCTTTCGGTGTGGAAATTTTGCCACACACTTATAGACCCCATACCATCTGGAGCCTAGACATACAACCCTCTCCTAATGCCTTAGACAGTGCTTCGCTTCACGATCATCACATTTATTTGCTTACGAAACACATTCCAGAACAAAAAAAGTTTTCATTTGTGTCCCTTAAACAACTTATCTATTCCAGTGGCTTCGGCAATGTTATCGACACATCCAGTACGGTACCTCTAACAGCCATTCTGTACTACCTTTTTATTGTTAGCAGAGACACTGCTGTCAAAACAGCTGGAACAATATTGAACAATATTCCTTACCACTGCACAGTATTTTTTATTAACACGACGTTTGCGGCTTTAAAGAATACACCATCTCCCCTTGGGAACTATGTGGTAATGCAAAGCAGAATTGTTCGCGTCCATTCAGCTTATCCGACGGTGCAGCGTGTCTCAACCGAAGCAGCTACTGAGGAAGCGGTGCGCGGACCGGGTTTATTATGTAGAGCAGATGGAGTGCAGAGGAGGAGGTGAGAGAGGAGACGCGCATGCGCGCTTATCGCGCAGCTAGCGTGTTCCCGTTATGTTGAGTGATCTGGTGTTTAGTAGCGCCAGAGGGAATTCCACGCCCGGGTCCCCACCGGTGGCAAAGGCACGCAAGTACTGTTGTGTTACAGCCAGTAGGCGTTAGTGCTCTAGGCGCCGAAACTCGTCCATCATGTTCTTGTCGATGTTGTCGTCTCTGTGGTAGAATGGGTAGTCTCCGTCAGCGTTGGTGACGTAAAGGTTGTTGACATTGGTGCACTGGCTGAGAGCAACCTACACGCCCTCGTCTTCGCAGCTTTGTCTCCTTCTCCTTCTTCTTCTTCAGCGGTTCCCCTACGTGAAGATGACGACGGTGGTTGAACGCGAAGCTATCTCGTGATGGATTCTTTGGTTGGCCAATCCCTAGGGGCATCCTGCCTAAATTGTTATCAGAAGCGCTGCGGACAGGGCGAGAGCAACGTACACGCCCTCCTCTTCGCAGCTTTGTCTTCTTCTCCTTCTTCGTCTAAGCGGTTCCCCTACGGGAAGATGACGATTGTGGTTGAACGCGAAGCTATCTCGTGATGAATTCTTTGGTTGGTCAGTCCCTAGGGGCATCGTGCCACAATCATCATGAGAGGCGCTGCGGACGGGGCACGGACGCGGGACATCCCGCCGAGCAAGAGACGCTAATATCCACCTCTAAAGTTTTCAGTTCGTCGTTTCTATTGACGTTCAGCTTCGCGTGACTTCGTTGTGTCAGCAGCTTCTTGACGTAGTTTAAATGAGTCAAGGGCATCAGGCGCGTTCGTAGCACTTGCTCCCGTTTTGGTTTTGTAGCGCAATGAGAAGAGCGCCGCGTACCTCCCGTTGCAGTCAGACTCGTGGGATCGAAACCGTGCGCCGCAAACTGTTTTTTTATAGTGTAGGGGGAGAGGTGCGGACAACGGACGGACGCCGGAAATAGCCCCGCGAAAGAGATACTTTGAATCTAAAAACGGTCCAGCTTCCTCTGGTGGTGCAAAGTTGGAGAGACAGCAAAGGGGGCGGGCTCTGCTGCTTCGTCGCAGACAAGGCTGTTTCAGCTGACGTGGATTCCCGAACATCAGTCTAAACATTTATGACTAGCAGGCTCGGTTCGATTTTGTACGCAGGCATTCGCATTTCTCTCAAACCCAAATGAGTCAGCCCCTCGAAAAATTGGTGAAATCGGCTTCTCGAACTCGGTGTCAGTAGTGCACGCTGTTTTGTGCACCATAGTTCAGGTACAAACGCACGTGGATGACAGGGGAAGAGCACGCGAGAGGTCACGCAACGAGCACTGGGCAGAGTGTTCCCAAATGATGAGTTGAACAACACCGGCTGCTGGTAATTAGGCGCATCCTAAAGTGTGCTCGGTGTTCTAACAGCAGGGATGTTTAGGTCGACCCACAGTCGTCCGACGTAGACAGAAATCCTAAGCGCGTTTCAGCGCGTGCGTCGCGGTGACGTCCTGCTGTCATCCAAGCTTGCGCGAGGGCTTTCACGTGAGGAGCTACCACCTTCGTCACCGTCGTCGTGCAGAGAACGACGCGTCAAGGGACCGCCGCGCCAAAGACGGTGATGACTAATCTGCAAAGCCATCGCTTCTGAATCCACATTTGGCGACGGCCACGGGTCCAGCTGATGAAGTACTAAACGCGTACCGAGGCAAGGATGCACTACAAAAGGGTTTGCTCTGCGCGCCTCTGCCGTCGACAGACGATGACGAAAGAGATAACGGCGATTGCTACTGGTTGCGTTATTAGTCTTTGCTTTGAAGTGTCGTTAAAATTCCAAGGAAGCTTGCACGCGTCCGCAAGAATTGAATCGCGAAGCTCTTGTAGGTGAGCATTGACGGACACAGTTTCAGTAACACACCCTGCCTCTCGGATCGGGGCCTCTTCGTCGCTCATTCCAACTATCCACGGCCGGGCTATGCCGAGCACGGGAAAAACGCTGCGCTCGAGGTCTCTTGTGTGATATTGAGCGCATGCGTACGCTCCTCTCAACCGTTGCGGCGACTGCTATCATGTGTCTTCCGTTGCCGAGTGGGTATTGCACATCTTCACGACGCGCGCACGACAGCGTTCCTCGTGGGTAGTTTTCGTCGCGCACGAACCCCGAACTCACGACCCTGTAACAACAGCTCCGCTTTTAAAAAAGGATTCGCACTGGTACAGTTCGGCTGGTCTCTCTGTCCTGGGATCCGCTGCTAGTTCAGAAAGAAGCTGGGTCAACCCTAAGCTCTGCTGTTTTTCCAATCTTGCACCACAAGGGCAAGCTGCTCCAGTATTTTTGGTATTTTTGTTGTGAACGCCAAAGAACCAATATCAAGTTTAAGCAGCTCTCCTGTTGAAAACAAGCATCGCCCTCCATCTGCGGCTAGAGATGTAAGCGGTTAATAAAACATCGAAAAAGCAAATACAGCAGTTCTATTTCGTTTTTTTCCACCAGGATAACAATAAAAAACAAACAGCCCTTCAACGGGGAAATTACTGGGGATGGCACCAATCTGCCGTGAGGGTCACGCTTCCTGAAGTCAATGGTTTGACCCGAAATTGCACGCAGATCTTTAGAGCGGAAGCTCTGCTGGGACTGTTGTGATGCAGCATGTAACAATTATATTCCTTTCAGTGTTAACGGCTGAATTTGGAGGCACGTAATTCTCTTAATCGATTTGAAGACGTTGAAGACGTTGAAATCGATTTGAAGACTTCGACACTGTTGCATCATGTTCGCGGGGACGTGCACGATCAGCTGTCATGAGGCACGCATCCGGATAATTCATGTTCCTTCCTGGCGCGGTACAGGGTTAGTGCTGCTGTTACCAGATTCGGGTGCGGCTCCTGGGGACCTGGGTTATAATCGCATCTGAAATAAAGATTTGTGCAATTTACTTTTTTATTATTTTTTATTTGTACAGTAGGGGTGATTTGGTTTCATTTCTGTAGTCGCCAGCCACTACGGTCTCTTTTCTAGCTTGGTGAAACGTGAAATGCTTTAGCTTTAGGAACTAAGTTTAATTTTCAGTGATCTGTGCGGAATCGCCGTTTTTTCTACTTTTTCCGTATTTTATGAGAAAAAGTGGAAAAACTTTTTCTTTCACGCCCTTCAAAATTTTACGATCCTTGCAACTCTACAGCGTCGGCGCAATATATGCGCACTTAAAGATTCTTTTCGTTCACACATCTTTACCAACCATTATTCCCCATCTACGCTCACAGTAATCCCACGCAGAGATAATTAGCACCAGTTGGAAAACTCCTGGCCCGCGGTTTGTTTCCTTGCCCTGGGGAAACAGAAGCAGGAACCGCGCAACATGACTAACCTGTCATCTGTAAGCCGAAGGTTGAAGTCGTACTTCAAATGCTTGCGAAAGCTGCGTAAGTGTTAAGAGTAAAAAAACGTCGAAATGATAAGCAAATTTTGCCTAATCTATGTTTTATATTTTGGAAAGCATAATTTGTTTTCTGTGGATCTGTCATAAAGTAAATAGTAAGGTCCACTTGTAACACCGTAGCGTTGTTAGGCTCATTTATTATTTTGCCGTGGCCTGTCACCCGTCCGCTATCAGCCGTGGTGATTAAGCGTACGCTGAAGTACGTCCTCAGTGCAAACAGAAAACCCCAACTGGGCCAACCAGATACAAGTGCTCGCCGTGAATAAATAAGCGGCAGCAGTTTGTGGAAAGGCGGACAATGATACTCCGGCCCAGACAAAACAAAAAGATACGCGATTTCAGCATGCACCATTCCTGCACAGTGATTTTCTTTCTACGTGCTGTATGTGGTCTCATGTTCGGCCGACATGGACGCCAGCCGGGCTCGCAACTTACGCCACCACCGAGGTACCTCTCCGATGACCAAAAATGAGTCCGGCGCCAATATTTTGTCACCTAGCTAAAAAGGGGCTATAAAACTACGCCACGCCCTCAAAAACACTCCCAAACCCTGGATTCTATTCAGAAATGAACAAAATGTGCCACACTAAAAAGTAAAACAGAGTTTACAGAAATTTCAAAATTGCTTTTCCAATGCAAGCTCTGCCGCCAAACTATGAATGGCGCGTCGTGCCAATAACACAATATTCGTAAAAATAGGTCAGAATGGAATCCCAGAGAACAGCCACGTAAGAACGCTTGGCATTACCCTGCAGAGAAGCAACAGAGCCGATCTCACAATCCCTACAATACCATAATCATTTGCCCATACCGACCCCATCCTAAACCGCTGATACAGAGCAACAGCGGGAACGAAAGAAACCACAAAAGTTATGCAGGCATTGATACTTAGCCAGATATTATACGGCCTCCAGTAGCTGAAACATGCCCGCACTGATGAAGGCATACATCATAACAGCATAGACGGGGAGCTGTCAATCTTCCAATTTTTCCTATCAACACAAGAATCTTTAAATTGTGTCATATAATACCTTAGAGTAAATCAGATTTCCTCTCCGAGCCCAAAAGGAAGGCCTGAAAAAATTAGGACCCCTCATCATATGCAATACAGGCTCAACTTCAGAAGAAAAAAGCTGGACCTTATAATGGCTACGTCGCCGATCCAGAATTTGTATAAAAGCGCTCCCCTTACCGATAATCATTGATCCACGCTCACGCAAGGAAACTTCCACTTAGATGAGAACAATGTCGGGCAAAGCCGGGATGTTCTAAATTGCGAAGGCAACAATTGTGGTGTGTTACCGCGGCAATCACTTTGACGTCATTACCCCCTACACACAGGAACATAAAAAACGGAAATGTGACCTATTTTGTGTGACCATTCGCCTAGCGGAACTATCGAACATATTCTTAACAATAACTATGCATGCTCAAAAGGCCACTAGTATTTTCGGTGCAAGCAGAGTACCTCAACGGCTGACGAAAATCTTCAAACAACAATGACGAAAGTTAACAACACATTACATTCGTACCGAACAGTCTAGAAAATAACGGCGCAGCTGACCAAGATATACACAAACTCGCATGCCATGCTCCCTATTGACCACGACTACCACAGTCCTCTCCAGTCCTCTCCCGAATCAATTGAGTGTCTCCCTATTATACGCTTATAGGAACACGATCCTTCCTCGTGCCATATGGATATCTAAACGTTTAAGAATCACCAACTCGGCGCAGGGCACAAATCAACACATATATAAATAAATATAGCCATGCGAAGATCTTTGGCAGAAAACGTCCGACATTGTTTTAGAACTGATAAATCAGAGAAGCACCCACTCTCTTCTACGCAATCTTGTTTTAACCAGCAGTATCCTTAACGGTGAACAATCACAACATTACATATTCCAGTTACATCAATCTGTGGCTGGCTGCTGCCCAGTCAAACTGGTTACCCCAAGATCACCGTCATATAATTTTGGTGCCCTGGACTTCAGGTGCAATACTTCGGGGCTACCATCTCCTCATGTTCCGAACTTTTATGAAAATCATACCCAAAAAAGATCATTCTCTCTTTCTCTCTCTGTCTAAAAAAATGCAAAATATTCAGCCAGGTCAAGACGCTTCAGAATAAGCACTTTAAAACATTGGAACCTTCGCCTTCTCACTCAAACTGACCATTAACCCAAAGCCACAACTTTTCACGCCCACGTCTTAAGCCGCACAATCGTAGATGGCCTACGCCTCTTCTGCGCCGTGGCGATTGAAAACAGTGTGCCTGCTCGATTGATTGCGGGATTTAACGCGCCGAGAGGGAGGGAGAGAGAGAACGCGCTGTAACCGCAGAGGCTATGATGCCCGCTGTAGTGGAGGGCTCCGGATTAGTTTTGACCAACTGGGGATCTTTAACGTGCTCCTAAACGGGCGTTTTTACCTTTCCCCCTCTACCTGAAGAGCGGCCGCGCGGCCGGGAATTGAACCCTCATCCTTGTGCTCAGCGGCATTAGGATTTAGCTGCTCAGCCACCGCGGTGAGTGAAAACAGTTGCGCCTAGCCTAGCTCTCCTCACTGAGCTTCAGTGCTTTGTAAACAAAAAAGCTAAAAGCAGCAGCTGGGTACCGGAACGCTCCGTCGACGCCGAGGTACTGCCATCGCGTCATACATCTCCCGCCCTCAACGTAGGTGACACATACAACTTTTTTGTCACCTACATGGCGCACACCTACACACGAGCATTGCAGCTCCACAAAACACGGGGGACCCTAACCGCTAGGATTATTGAAAGGGGTTTCTCAACTCATGCATATTAAAAGCTGTGATCTCACGAATGACTACGATGAATATATTTTGATATTACTTTATTACAATTGTGCTTTCATGTGTGAATACCCGAAAACAACATACGTATCTAAATAAGGGTGTGCAAGAGCTACCCAAAATATGAAGCAACCCCAAATATCTCTTCGTACACAGAAACAAACCGTGCTAACAATAATTCAGAATTCAGAAATAGGCTGAACACTGATATAACAAAGCACAAAAAACATTTCGACAATATTTTCTCCAATGCCTAAAGAAAGCACAGTGGAGGAATCTGAAGAATTGTTAGCCAGATGTACAGGAAAAAGTGCATTGTGCAAGTTCGCGAACTCAAATACACAAAATGAATATTTAAACCATTACACTAGCCGGACATATTAATTTATTATTCAAAAGCAAATTCAAACGATTGGAACTGAATGTGAATTGTGTCGGCGATGTAGATTCAATATAGTTTTTTCTTACCCTGGAGATGAAACAAAAAATTGCCAGATATGGAATAGACAAAGAGTAGTTGTTCTTCAGGAACGCAGAGTAAAAAATAAATCTTGGAAATTGCATGATATCGTAGCTGTGCTCGTCTTCTTCATTTCTCCAAACGGTGCCGCGACGCCTCCCGTGACTAGAAAAACTCACTGCGACAGGTAAGGTTTTTTTCTGACGTTTATTGTTTATTTTTTGTGACTTTTTGGCGGCGTAATTGTAAAATACCACCTTTATGCATATAACGCAAGGATTTGTATTTCAGGTTCGGATGAAAACAACGTTGCCACTAGGGTGCATGCTACCCATAAGAATTACCAGAAGGATAAGCAGAATCATCAGGTAGCAATAGGGCTACTTCCACGAAAATTGTTAAAACTAGTACGTTTACTGGTGTTTCTTTTTTGAAGAGATAACGTGAACATCCCATGTTAATTACATAATAAAATTCATATAATCAGCTGAACCAAAGCGTCCCAACGCATTTTTCTTTAAAAACCCACAACAAAAATATCGCTTCGGAATGAAATTACTGGCCACCTTTGTCATACACGACTAAAGCTAAACATCAAAACTTAGTTTGCCTTATCCAAAAAGGTACCGCGTTCGATTGCTAATGCTGTGTTCACGAACACGACAACAGAGCACATTCCCTGTTGTGAGACAGTTTAATTTCGGTAAACGTAGTAGTTTCCCCTGGTTTGTTCCTTTTTTACTGAGAGCTTTGACAATTTTGCGCACCCGGCTTCGAGCTTATCCGAAATTATTATTGGATCATGGAGTACATGCAGTAATAACGGGATCATACCAGTAACACGCTCGGACACCGTGACACAACCGCTTGTGAACACATTACATGTTT
Organism: Haemaphysalis longicornis; assembly: GCF_048455015.1. Classification (NCBI taxonomy): domain Eukaryota; kingdom Metazoa; phylum Arthropoda; class Arachnida; order Ixodida; family Ixodidae; genus Haemaphysalis; species Haemaphysalis longicornis. The sequence goes on from NW_027526295.1 coordinate 34,723,827, forward strand.
TGCTTAGTTGGTGTAAAGCATATTTTGGTAATATAATAATAATAATGTCGCATACAGTTAGTGCCAAATGTTTATTCAGGATTTGTTAGGCTGGTTTCTATTATTACATACTTGGTAAAGTCAATTGGACCCGTAATATCGCAAACACTGGTGCCAGCACACACAAATAAAATTACGGAAATGTAATATATCCATGATGCAGCGTGCGCAAGTTCTAAGCGCACGTCTTCCCTATTCCATCTATCCCGACGAACTTGGTTATAGCTTAGTGATAGTAGAAAAACCAAACATTCCATTAGCACTCTTTTAACGCTTATAAAGTATGACGTAATGCAGTAGTTCTTCTTTGGACAATCTAACATTGTTGTTTTCTTGCATTCAGTCTTTTTTTTCAGGAATGGTAAACGTCTGCAATAAAATCGTATGAGGCATGTGTCTATCACAACGCCAGGCAGTCCGTAGGGTATTATGGAAATAGGTGCGCATAAATTCTTTTGTTGGCCTGACAAAGTGAAGTGCAACTGATCCCATATACTTCGCAAAACGCAATGTACTAGCATCTATTACCCAAGCGAAAACATCAGGTGTGTCGACTATGGAGAAAATAAATATTCCAGCTGACATACATGCTTGGCGAATAATTTCGAGGAGTGGCGAGAGAGCGGAAGCTGATGGAGAAACTTGAACGTCGCTAGCGGTTTGAACTGGGGGGAATACGGGTGCCATGAGAATTCCTGGCTGAACTCGACGCGGCCGTCGTTTAGAGATGTCACTCCATTGGCCTGCTCGTGGCTCACCAGGTCTGCCCCGGTTGCTGGGTTGAGAGAGATTTTCATCGATTAGTATATACAGTTCACGGTATAAAATGATTTCTGGGTTTCTTTAAGAATCCTTTGAACGAGATGCAATAAAATTTTAAATATGCACCGGCTACTGAATTTAGGAGTTTTATTGAAAAGTCGTAAAATAGGGTCATGTTTTGATATATTATACAGCCTTAACTTTTTTTTTTCAAAATGCCACTTGACGTTCCAAACGTTTAAAGACTGCTCCATTTGGAGGTATTGATTTCGTAGTTTTGCCAGCTTTGGTTTGTTTTAGCAGTTTTTAAAACTCATCTCGTACAGTGCGTGATCTCAGAGCCTACGAGCAGTGAGTGAGGCCCTCATGCTCCCTTTGTCCGCACGGGAGGCCCACTCTCGTCGCATGCTCTTTGGCTCGAGGTGCATCACGTTGCACCCATAATCCATTTCAGCCACCATTATGAACATCTTCATGCTTTAGTGGACGGGCCCTCTACACCCATATATACAGTACTTTAAGATGTATCATACTCATTTCATACATATTTTAAGCACAAACATGACTATTGAAAGACCACATAACATAGTTCTGGCGCTCTTTGGTCTTAGAAACCCTTGCGCCAATAAACCACAAACATACATACATACATTTTAGCAGCTTGTTTAGCAGATTACCGTTTGAAAAATGTATATTCTTTAACTTGGCTGCCCTACTATTGACACAACTGTTTTTTATCAAATTGGCTAATTGCAAAGCAAAACACAAATACCCCGTAATAATTTCCCAATAAAATACACTGACGAGGTCCTTACAGATGCCACCTTTAATTGCAAAATTCCAACATTCCTGCATGGTTTCAATTTCATTGATAGCTGAGTAGATAAAACGGTACCACTCAGAAAGAACGTTTTTCAACGGTACACAAACAATGAGCTTACACACAAAAACAGTTTATTTCAATAATAATTAAGTCAATGTAGTACCTTGCCCAAGTGTGAAAAACGTAAATTGAGCTATACGGTGTACTGGTGTGTTTTTATACGCATTCATTATATTTATGGCTTAGCCACATAGTAAATACTGCTCGCATCACTCTATTTCAATGGCAGAACTTCAATCAGCTAAACAGGTGACGCCCATACACAAACACATTTATATAAAGTAGGGGAGTATTATCTCATAGTGCTACAGTACGTCATAATCATCATCATCAGCCTCTCTACGCCAACATCAAGGGAAAGGCCTCTCGCATACATCTTCATTTATCCCGGTCCGGTGCTAACTGCAACCAATTTATCCCTGCAAACTTCTTAACCTCATCTATGGATCTAACTTTCTGCCACCCCTTCCCCACTTGCCTTCTCTACGGAACCACTCTCTTACCCTTATCACCAACAGTTATCTTGCCTTCGCATTACATGCCCTGCCCATACCCTTTTCTTCTTCCTAGTTTCTACTAATATCTCCTCAACACGCACTTTTCTCTGACCCACCCTGCTATATTTTTGTCCCTTAATCTTACACCTATCATCTTCCGTTCCATTGCTCGCTGAGTCGTCCTCAATTTAAATACCCTCTTGTAGTGTGCCTCGAAGTTGATGCCCCGTAGGAGAGTACGGGCGTACTGCCGCTATCATACACTTTGTTCTTCAGGGACATGGGTAGGCTGCCATTCATTATCTGAAAATGTCTGCCGTATGCATTCCACCCCATTCTTATCCTTCTAATGATCTCTGCCTTAGGTACGGGAACCAGGGTCACTACTTGGCTTAAGTAGATATATTCGCTTACAACTTCCACTGCATCGCCACCTATCTGAAACCGCTGTTGTTTTCCGAGAGTATTGAGCATTACTTTAGTTTTCGGAATATTGATTTTCAAGGCCAACGTTATAATCTGCTTGTCCAGTGCGCTAATCATGGTTTGTAATTCGTCCCCCGAGTTACATAAGAAGGCAACGTCATTAGCAAATCTGAGGTTACTGAGGTTACTTACGACCGCTTGTTCCCAATCCAATGTTCTGAATACTTCTTGTAAACACGTTTCAAATAACATTGCAGAGATTGTGTCCCCTTTTTTGTCCTCTTTACTTACAGGTATTTTACTGCTCTTATGGGGGACAATAGCTGCTGTCGACCCATTGTAGATATCCTCCTGTATATTTCCGTAATGCTCGTCTATGCCCTTATTCCGCAATGCCTGAATGAATGCTGAGGTTTCAACAGAGTCAGTCTTTTCTCCTAATCTATGAAGGCTATATATAGGGGTTGAGAGTACTCCCCGTATTTCTCTTTCACCTGATTGATCTTGTGAATATGGTCCATTATTTAATAGCCGTTACGAAACCCCGCTTATTGTATAAGTTGTCTGAAATCAAAGGTTGCAGCAATTCCCTTAGAGATTACCCTGGAAAGTACCTTGTAAACAACTCACAGTAAGCTGATCTGCCTGTTTTTTCAAGTCCTTAATGTCACCCTTCTTATGAATTAGGATGACGTTCGAGTTCTTCCAAGATTCTGGTACGGTAGCGGTAATTACGCATTGCGTTTACATGTTTGCCAGTTTGTGCTAGTACAATTTCCCCGCAATCTTTCAAGAGACCTGCGGTTATCTGATCCTCACCAGGTGCTTTGCCCCCGTGCACTTCCTTCAAACCCTTCTTCACTTTTTGTTGTGTTACTGGTGGGATGTGTACTTCCTCTGAACTACTTCCTCGTTCGGTATTATCCTGAATGTTGCGGCTACTGTACTGAACCCTGTACTGAACCCTGTACTGAACCCTGTACTGTACTGAACCCTGTACTGAACCCTGTACTGTACTATAGAACTCCTCGTCTACTATAACTATGTCATCCCTATTTGTGATGAAATTGCCTTGCACGCATCTAATTTTTCCCCATGCCCAGACGCTTCTTCACTGATTTCAGGCTGCCTCCGTTCTATACATCATGGTCAATCCTCTCCATATTATACATCTGTATGTCAGCTGTCTTATGCCTATTAAATTGGAAAGTTCCACTAGTTATATTCTGCCAGCTGGGTGGAGACTGTCATGCCTTACCCTTTCTCATTTAAATATTTCTCACCCTGGGCAAGATTACCAGTATCCTGTCTAGCGGTCATACCTCCGACTTATACTGCGTGATAATTCGTGTAAGATTGTCTCTCACTTCGTGTGTAATAAACTCTGCTCCCTCGGTTAGAGCTGAATATCGGCTGTTCAGGGCGATTCTCAATTCTTCAACTTTCTGCCTTACCGTTAGCTCAATTATCGGCTTCTTTCGTACTAGCTTTTTACGGCCGCTCCTCGAATCTACCCTAATTCGAGATCTTACCATACGGTGTTCGTCAAACATAACCCTTCGGAGCACTTCAAACCGTGCACTACGCCGGAGTTATAGCATAGTTTGAAGTTTATTTCGTTTTTATGTGCCCCATCCCGGCTCCACCACGTCCACTTCCTGCTCTCCCCTTTGCGCAAGAAAGTATTTGTGATGCGTAGATTGTTTCGTTCTTCCATCTCTACAAATACGCTTCAGTTTTACTAATAAGCGATAGTACGTACCTAAAATATAGTCAATGAGAGCCTGCTTCTGGGCTAGTTGGTGCATTCGCTTTCGTAAGTGTACATCTTGCGTGCCGCCGACCTTCGTCTTCGTGAATATCAATTTAGCGCAGTGTTTATAAGTACACGCTTACTGGTATAAACAGCGTTTCGGGGGGAAAGACGCATCTTGCTTGCCAACAAACAAAAGGGCTGGCGGGAAGCTGACAAAGCTTCTTCGTCCTGTTCCGTTGTTGTAGATGATTGCAGTGAAAATGACTGAGGATAATTGATAAAGCCTTGTCTTGTGCCCGATTCAAGGTACCTCGAGACACAACACCCCCCCCCCCCGGTAAGAGCAACGTTGTGGTACTACCCGCGCAGAGGACAGGTGGTACGGCTTAAGGAGAACATTTTGCTCGATGTATGGATGTATGGGAGTCCTTTCGTAGCTGGCCGCAGTCGATTGGTTCTGGACACCATACAACGGGTAATATTGGGCGGGAAGCTTTTTTAAGCGCCGAACTCCGCGTGTAGAACAGAAGAGCCGCACGAGGAACCCTTCTGAAACTGGCATGTAATGTGTCTTTAGGCATCCCCACACTTCTGGTAACTCTGGACGAAGAGAGTGGGGAAGGCGCTATGTGGTGGCAAATTCAGCGCGTGTGATGGCGTCTCATGCATATTTAGAAGGTGGCATGGTCTGCTGGCGATAATGTTGGCAGTTGGATGCTGCAAACGGGAGTGTTCGCTTTCGCCATAAGAGACGCGAAGCGGGGAATATTTAGCAGTATGATGGCGGGAAGACTTTTATGGTAGTCACAAAACAAAGCAAAGTCAAATTCAAGATTGTCGTCAGAAGTATACCAAGAGAAGGTATCACTACAGTACACGTTAAGCCATCTCTGAGGCCGTGGAAGCAAGTCTTTGAAGGAAGCAGTAATAGTGCTTAGTCCCGTAGGAATTCAGGGCATCGTAAGTCACTTGCGACAGGAGTTTTCATCGTAGGTCATTCAATAGCAAGCGAGAATCACGATAAAGTGAGATTAGGTCTCACAGACGAACCTCAGACTCACCTGTAGCGCAGCTGGTCAGAAGGGCTCCAATGATTGCTTGTACTATGGCGCAGTCACTGGCCACATGTATCCCATCTACTCCTTGTCATGTTAGTACGTGTTGCATTCGACATTGCAAAGCGACATGAAGGGTTCAAGCCCATGCCAGAACTGTCGTTGCTTGCAGTCAAATGGGCCGAAAACCTCATGTGGCCACCAGATTGCAGGTCATGAAGGTACTAAAGCATATTCAGACAAAGGCTTTCAGGGACTATGAAGAGCAGGTGTTCGCGCGGGTGTTCTGGTTGTAGATGACACCATTTTTGAATTTTGAATTAACTCACTGCAGTATTGAACCGCAAGGTGTGTAGGCTGTCAATCATACGTCGTCGGGGGCATCTCTGCTCTGCTCCCCCACAAGGTGGAGAAAAATTGTAGCCTCGGTGGATTGAATGGGGCAGCGTGAAACACAATATGCGTCCTTACCGCATTTATATGAAGAGTATTGGAGAGCTCCTGCGTGTGGAGGGAAGAGAGCCCGAGGCAGTGTGTAGGATTTCTGAAGGATCCAAGCAACGGGGAATCATGAAGATCCGTTACCACGAAGAAAGGTTGGGCGCATAGGTATAGGCCAAATTTCCTGACGGACCATACAATTGCGAGGAATACTCCTTGTGCTGTAGTATACTTCTGCTGAGCTGGGTATAGGACACCGATGGCACACGCTATAGGCAGCCGTGACCGGACTACCTTAAAAACCAGGGCCGCTTTATTGCTGCTGCAACTGGTGTCAGTTCTACATTCAGTGCGAGCGACTGCATCAAAATGCGCCATTGTGAGCGAAGTCATAAGAAAAGATATCAACGTGGTAAAGGGTTTAGTGTGCTCACTGCCCAAAAAAGTTGCCTCCTTTTTGAGAAGGTCACTAAGAGCAGGGGCAAAATAAAGGAAGCCTTTTAAGGCCGAACGCAATAGGACCAGGGGCGCACAAACATCGTACGCCCTTAAGAGAACAGGGCACAATAAAATCATACCTGCTTTGATCTCAATCTGGAACATTCATCACTCTATTAGTATAGAATAGGTCACTTAAGATGACTAGTTTGCTCAATGCAACATAAAATTTCACAATGTCGAGCTACTGGTTTGCCTCGCAAAAACGCAAGGATTTAGATTAGCTTTTCGAACACGCTTCAAACGATGAAAAACAGACCATTTCATCATTAAGATAGCAGAGGCCAGTGGACAATTCGAATAATCGAAGGGCAGTGTCCATCATGCGCTCAAAGGTAGCTGGCACATTGAACAAACCTAATCATTTTTTCTGAGCTGGTATAACCCGTCCGTCTGACTGACTGAATAACTGCGCTCTGCCAGTAACCTGGATGAAGCTGGATGGACGAGAAGTAACTCTACTCTGTAGACAATCAGGTGCATCCTCAATTGTCAGAAGAAAGTAGAAATACCGTTTGGTTATCAGATTAATGTCCTGGGACTTTAAACGACAGATCCCGGTACCATCATTCTTCCTCATGGATACGATAAGGGCCGCCCGAGGGCTAAAACAAGGTTCAATATTGGACTTTGTGCGCATTTCCTCGGCCATTGCTTGGATGACACCTTATTTTGTACCTGACACATATTACATGTGCTGGTGCATGGTCTGTACACCACCGGTACCCACGTGATGGGTCATAGCTGAACTTAACAGATGGCTTTGTCAATTTGTCGCACAAGTCAAACATTTTCAGAAGCGGTGACAAATTGCAACGAAGTTGCCTTGCGTTGGCTGGTGTCAGGTATTACTTATTAACGAGGACCATCGATTGGCGCTGGCTATATTCACCCGGTAACCGTATTTTCCGGCCATAAGCGGGCGGTGTTGTGTCGGCGACGGAAATGGGCACTGAAAATGCAGGCGGCCTTGTGAATACTCCATTCTCAGATCAGATCACATCGGCCGATGATAACAGGGTCAGGTCATTCCTCCAAAACAAAAAAAAACAGTGGTGCCCTGGTCTACCATGGTACGTGTCACATACGCATGCCAGCAACGACCGGCGCATTATCATCAGTACGTTATTTTTGCGTCAAGGCAGGCTTCACTCCTTCCCCCAGTCGGGACCGGAGTCTAGCCTTCGTAATTGAGATATCGACCATCTGTCGCTCACCGCACTACCCAGCACCTCGTCAACATTACCGCAAAGAAGTTTGTGTTTGGACGGCGGCGTAAAAAGCAGACTCTCGGTCGATGCAAGTAACACAGCATTGCCTCCGAAATCTGCATCTTCTATGTTTTCTCATGTAGGACGTACGTAGGTGGTCGGCGGCAAGGTACCATGGGGTTTTAGAGTGCGAGACTGTCAAATCTGAGGCGAGAACGTGCAGCAAAACGGCGGAGGTCCAGAAACGAAGCTTCTGAAGAGCGTTTCACGTAATTAGTAAATATTTTTAGAAAAACGCAGGCAGCCGTACGCAGAAACGTATCGAACGCTGTCTCTCTGCGTCGTTCGCTCGCAATGCGGATGCGTCTTACACTAAGGCGGTTTTGCGTCTAGTACATAGAAGACAAGCAGATTGTTTTTCAGCAAAATAGAGTGCGTACGCGGGGCGGCTTCTCCATCCCGTTGTTTACAACATGGCTGTAAGAACCACGACGACCCTCCACGGTTTCACTATTCTGTGGACAGCCTCTAATTTGCCCCTGTGCTTTTGCATACGTGACCTTTTCGCACGTCGCCCTCTAGCAGCACTGTATCGCCACTACATTGCTGTCTGTCCGGACAATGCTTTGCAGCAAGGCCAGCGAGCGCAGCTGCGTATGTGTTGTAGACGTGTTCGCTTCGCGATAAAATGCGATGTTCGGCTTCTGCGGGTAAACTGTGCTTACATGCTCGGGTTAATCTATTCAAGCGACGCTTTCTCCGTCTACCCCCCCAACGGTTCGGTCGCGACCGAGGGTGTCAACCGAAAGCTCCCGCGAACAAATAAAATAAGTTATTGGCACCGCCAGGACTCCAACCTGTAACAAATAGATAAACAGAGCAAGAGCCCGTTGTTTCACCGATAGAGCTACGAGCCCATGCGGAGACGGGGTAGACAGACGGTGCACTCACCAAGCACATCTGCAGGTTTACCCCTGCGTTCTCGCTGAATGCCACGTGATAGCGTCACGCCACCTCTCGCGTCGCTATGCGCTCCGCCCAGGGTGCATGTAGCGGCCGTGTGTGCGCCTTGCTCATGCGCTTGGAGTTGGGAAAAATTATAGGAAGCTCGCACCAACGCATGGAATCTCACTTCTCCTTCTACTTGAGTTCGTTGAAACCATTTCATTTGAGCGTTATCACTCGGATTCGGTAATAGGTAGTTGCCCCTTCCTGCAGCTGAATATTACGCGCTCACTGCATTGACCCATTGCTCCATCCTTATGTCGCAATCAGTACATTTTCATTTGTCGATGTACCCCTCTCACGCTCCCTGTTATCTTTTGGTTTTAACGCGTAAAATCACGCTACAAAATAAATGGTCATGCTGTGCAGGCTCTAGGTATTTCTCACCAGCAGATGGAGGCATGTCTTTCTCGGTGTTTTGAGCATTGCGGGTTGACAGCGCCTCGGTGGCAACCACTACTGCCATCAAGGAGCTGAGCAGCACTGCAGAATACCTGCAGGAAGTGTAATAAAAGTCGCCAGTGAGGAACGCATTTTGATAAAATTTGTAGCCCTACGTACGTGACTCTTGTTCCGTGACATGCAGCGACGTCAAAATCCACCCCATCAAGTCACAGCAACCTGTAGGTCACGTCAGCGTGTGCTAGTGGTCGTATCACCTCTGAATAGCCTGACTGCTCTAGCTAAGATATTCTTTTTACTGCAAAGCAGTATACGTCTAAGCCCCCCAGTTTTAATACCGGTGTCATCGATTTACTCGACGCGGTTCCGGGGCTCCTCCTCGCCATAGTTGGCACCTCTTTCCCAACTATTTTCCTTCTCGCCTCCACCAATTCCCCCATGTAAAGTTGCGCAGGCGGCAGCTAGCGACGATATGCGGCTATCAGATGATTGCGAAAAATAAACTGAAGCACGGATGGGCGTAACAAAATGCACTGACGATTACTACATATTGTGCGCAGCAGGAACTGCAGTCTTCTCGGTCATGGCGCATTTATACTCCCTCTAAGGAAGTGTTCGCGTGATCAGCGAACGTACGACGGCGTGAGCTCCTCCGCTGCTACCTTGCAGTGCACCACCGCCGCCGGCCAGCATGTTGCAAATCATGTTCGAACCCCCCGCGCAAATTTCCCGTGGTTGGGATTAGCCCCGCACAAGGAAGCAGCGAGCATGTTGTTGCATTTCGTGTTTGAACTTCCCGCGCAAACGTCAAGAAGTTTGGATTAGTGGAGAATGCAAGAGCGTCTGGGGAAAGTGTAGGGGGAGGGCGCTTGTTGGTGGCTACCCATGAAACGTGTTTGAAAGAAAGGCAGTGAGAGAGAGCATGCCGCGTAGCCACACGTGTAGTACTCCACTTCAACCTTCGCTAGAAGCTCCTCTCCGTTTTTTTAAATGCAGAGCATTTCAGTAACTCACGATGTCACCCGCGTTGGCGTCCGTAGTCCGCACGCTCACTGCGCATGGGCGTCGAGTCGAGGCGAAAGCGAACACATCTCTCGCGAGGGGCATTGGATTGGATTCGAACACTCTCTCGCGAGGGGCATTGGACTGGATTCGATTTGATTGGCTTGGATTGGATTGGCTTGGCTTGGATTGGATTTGGGTTGGATTGGATTGGATTGGATTGGATTGGATTAAAGTGGATTGTGTTGGATTGTGTTGCGTCATAGCCGCGGCACGTTGCGTCATAGCCGCGGCAGACGCGCTTGGGCCGGCGCATGTGCAGTACTCTCTCTTCCGCGGTTTCCTCTCCTTCGGGCGCGCTGCGCATATAACCGGTGTGCCGTTCTCCGGCCAAGCAACATCCGCGGTTGGCTCAAACACCTAGAGTCCACGCCGCTTTACAAGTACGCCAACGTCGTCGACTGGGACCGGCTTACGCAGTCCCCTCAACGTATATAAGCGGCGGAGCGCGCGTTCGGAATTCAGTCAAGGGCGTCTTTGCATGGCTTACGCTTGACGTGACGCTTTGCTTGACTCGAGTAGATGCGACGCATTTACTCGAGTTCCCCCCGTGGGAAGATGCGGGCGGCTTTTTTCTTTCGTCGCTGCTGCGCTCGCTCACTCGGTTACGCGAACATAAACAGACGCCGCTTCCCCGAAGCCGAGGTAACGGCTGCCACAAAATGCCCCCTAAAACGACCGAAATCCGCCGTCGCGTCGTGTGTCACTTCTAAGCACGTACACATGACCGGTTGCCAGTTTATGCGTGCGCAGGTTTGTAGTGAAGAATAATGGGAGGGAGAGGGAAGGCGTGCACACGCCGCTATAGGTTTTATGCCCGTACTGATGGATGGTATGTCGGTTTTGCTGGTGCGAGATTTAAACGCGCACGTTAAACGACCCAATGGGACCTGTCCGGAGTCGTTAGTTGCAGGCCGGATTGGGTTTGTGTGTTGGGCTAAGTTCAGATTACCGACGAAAAACCCATATCTTGATCTATGGGCGTAAAAGAAATGCCATGTCACGCAGTTCAGTTAGCTGAGACGTGGATAAAACGTCATTCTTTAAGTCATTGCGACAGTTGCGGCAACAGTCTGAACCCGGCCTTACACAAACAGTAAGATGCTAATGACGCGGGAGAGATACAGGCTGATCCATGTTTATCTGCAAGAACAAAGCTGGATCCGTCAGAGGGTCATGCAGCTAATGGGCTAGGAAATATGCTCCTTCCCAAATTACGACAAATGTGTTTTGTTTCATGCGCTGCGTGGACTGCGTCCAGCTTTGCAGCTTATCCTTCTTCACAGAGTGGAAAGGCACTAATTTTTTGACAATGCCTAATGACCCCTTGATTGTTTCGCGGTCTCTTGAGTTCCGCATTCGGAGACACAGCGGAATTCACAGCTTTATAACCACGATAGTCTGCTTGAAGAAAGGAGGAGGAATACTTTGCATCAAATTGTTTCCTATTTACTCGAAACACACTTTGAAAGAAAACGTAAATTTTTATGGTGTTGAACGCCTCTCCTCAACAGAATTATATTTTCGCTCATCGCTACCGCATGTGTCTACAGCAAGTCTTCAGAAGTTTGAAAGTTTTGCTGATGTACTTTAAATACGTTCACGCTGGTTACAAGACAGCAAGAAGATTTGGTGTTTTTGCTTTCCACTAAATTAACATCTGATCTCCAGGATACACACAGAACTTCAATACACTTGGCTTCACCATTGACATGCGTGTATGTACCATTAGGATACAGTATTAGGAATTTCAAGTGATAATAGCTCACTGCTCGTAAGGACAGTTTTAGACAAAGAGGAAATAACCAACGAAAAAATTAGCAGACCAAATTGCAATTTTACTTAGACAAACATAGATTACTATTGGTTGGCAGCTTATCATCTAATTGCAGAGAATTTTAAAGATATTTACAATAAATCAAAAAGTAAATTGGGCTTCACCACAGAAACAAAGCTAAGCCGTGGGTAATAAGAGAGGGCCTGACAGGCATTTTTAGCACACTAGATGAACCAGTGCCATCGTTCGATTTGGTGGTCAACGTCTCCTGTTCCCAGTATAACATTTTTACGTGCAGCAGAAAGCACACTTTCCTTGAAAAGTTTGCGGCCGCGTTCCCACCCTTTCCCCTATGCTTTTCGGCTCCGCCAACTTACCGCCTGTACTATCGGGATAAATTGAAACACGAACAACGGAGCGCGATGCTTTCAGTACATGCCACTAATCCTTGCGACGTGCCTCGTCTGCGCAGTGCAAACAAAAAGTTATGAGAGTTCGTGACAAACTTTGATATAGCAGCACTATCGTATTTCCATCGTCCGTTGGTTGCACAGGACAAAATAAAAAAGCCGCCCGCATCTTCCCACGGGGGGAACTCGAGTAAATGCGTCGCATCTACTCGAGTCAAGCAAAGCGTCAGGTCAAGCGTAAGCCATGCAAAGACGCCCTTGACTGAATTGCGAACGCGCGTTCCGCCGTTTATATACGTTGAGGGGACTACGTAAGCCGGTCCCAGTCGACGACGTTGGCGTACTTGTAAAGCGGCGTAGACTCCAGGTGTTTGAGCCAACCGCGGATGTTGCTTGGCCGGAGAACGGCACACCGGTTATATGCGCAGCGCGCCCGAAGGAGAGGAAACCGCGGAAGAGAGAGTACTGCACATGCGCCGGCCCAAGCGCGTCTGCCGCGGCTATGACGCAACACAATCCACTTTAATCCAATCCAATCCAATCCAAATCCAATCCAAGCCAAGCCAATCCAATCTAAGCCAATCCAATCGAATCCAATCCAATGCCCCTCGCGAGAGAGTGTTCGAATCCAATCCAATGCCCCTCGCGAGAGATGTGTTCGCTTTCGCCTCGACTCGACGCGCATACGCACTGAGCGTGCGGACTACGGACGCCAACGCGGGTGACATCGTGAGTTACTGAAATGCTCTGCATTTAAAAATAAAGGAATTTAGCTGCGTGCTCCGTTTTCAATCATCTGAGCAACAAAGTTAGGTAACGCTTGCGTGAGCGGGTCCGAACGCGGTGGAAAGACGAACCGAGACGCTCATACGCCGAACGGCGGCGTTTCCGTATCAACGTTGGACACCAACTCCCGCAACGTGTTCGCACTGCGCATACGCGGCCCGTCGCCAGGATGCGCGGCACGTACTGAAAGCCGCGCGCTCCGCGGTTTGTATTTCACTTTATCACGATGTTACGTCATCGATTGTCCACGGCCGCTCGATGGAAACTAGGACCTAGTTTCCATCGAGCGGCCGTGGATTGTCTTATGCGCGTCACGAAGAAAAAAAGTTGCTATTGGATGGCATTTTTCTCTCACTTCCGGCGAAGCGAAGCGTCGTCTGCTCAGCGTCGACGGGCTGCGCGGGCACCTTTGTTTAATGAGCGCTTTCTGCAGTAAGTTTAACGCTGTCGTGTTCGTCCATATTTATCTTTTTTACTCCCTTACCGCGCGTCTCGTTAAGGCGCGCTGGCTAGGCCGACACGACAACGACATGACAGCGACGCCGACGTCCGAGTAGGCAGAACGCCTTGTCGCAGAATGACCACAACGAACACATTGGCGGATCGAAAGTCAGCCCGGTGTTTGGCTCGCTGACCGAAGACGCACACTATTCTTATAGGCCGAATAGTCGTCAGGAATCAATCAAGAAGCGAAAAGGGTGCCCCGACAACATTCTTGCGGCACTGAATGCGGCTCTGTTCTGGTGGTTTCTAGACTAATAAACAGAATAAGGTCCATGAAGTCCATACAACTCAACACTAGCACTAATGGGATCGTACTTGGGCTCACTACGCTTCGGTTGACTTCTTTGGCGGTACTTTGTTTCTCTGAGTCGCAAACTGCATATTTGTATGCGACCAGCAACGCTTCTAGAAAATATTAGCTCAGTTACGTGCAGAAGGTCAGTTATGGAAGGTTTATTGTGTAATAAGGGATCAATATCTACCAAAGTTTTTAGCGTAAAGCATCAAAAAATAGTTTTGGCGAGCACTATTCCCGTAGGGCCAAATTGCAGTCGCAGCCGAAACACTGGTGTTGCTAGAGGTGAAGTACGGTGAGGGCTTCATAGAACATTACTGCGCGACTGTTATTCAAGAAATGTTCAGTTAACCAGCAGGAGCCCTTGAAGTCAGATAGAAAACATTGATATGACAAAAAAAACTGGGTCTCAGTGTATACGCCTCGAGCTTCGCGATCGCTGCGCCGCCTGCCGCCGCTTCTCCGCGGCGTTGACGGGATGTGCGCTGCGTGGCTGATAGGGGCTCGTGCAGCGTTTTGGTTGTGTTTCGCTTCTTTTCGCTTTTCCGCGCCCTAAAAAAACTTGTTATGGTGACGTATATACGCAAAGAGTACGTTTAGGTCACTTAAAAAGAAGCTGCGTCTTCGTAGAGCACGCGATCGCCTGCAAGAGCTACCCGGGTACGCGGTTCTGCGCGCATCGTCGCCGCTCTTGCGGGCGTCGGCGACGGTAGCAGCATATCACCCCTGTCACCTCCAAATACGTCAGGCACAAATGAATTATACTGCCGCCTCGTTTAGACCTGATACTGCAGCGCAGTGAGGGGTTGGCTTCATTTTGCAGCGTGAACAACGAATGCGGCTTCGTTTCAAATATATACGTCGCAGAAAAATATATGTTTCGGGGATGTGATTAGCCAATCCCGGACTTATGCCTTTTAAAAGAATATAAAGAATATATGTTAAGTATATTCCAAGCCTGTACGCCGTTAAATATGTGCCCACACACGCCTTATAGCAAGAACCAAGGCAATCTAATACTAAACCACGGAAAAATACATGCTGTGCAAGTGCGGAAGAAACATAATAACTCTAATGAAGATAAAAAAAAATACAGTGCAGCTTATGACATGTTAAAGGCGTTCGTCGAACCTTAAGCCAGGTAGGGCTCACCAGACCAACTATACGCGAAATGCACTGCTATTTCGCGAGACGTGGGGGGGGGGGGGTAGAGGAGTGGGACGCTGTGTACAAATGCGGAGCGGAATCAAGCAATGAACGTTTTAGTAATCACACACACCAATCTCGCATCCACTGTCGGTTTGTCTTTCGACTTCAACGAACAGCTGATCGTTAGGCGGACGCATCTTTGGAAGTACACAGGGTAGGCAGTTCACACGCGATGAAAGGTGTCGTTGGAAGAGTGTGGCATGTGATAAGGCCCCCTGATTTCAGTTTCGTCTTTATTCTTAAGAAGCATTTAGTCGCGGACGCCGATTATATTCTAAGCTCGTCTGCTCGCTGCTCGCAGAGGATATATGTAGCAGATGAATGTTTGCGGGCGCTCACCTTACGACAAGGCGACTCTTTGTCGTGTGCTGATCCCCGAGTATAATTCTGCATTATCCGTCGTACTTACGTTGAATATTCCCGAAATTAACACACACTGGCTTGTAAATGGTGGTGATAAATATCTGAGGCATATGATTGGCAAATGTAACTGGCGTGCTGTCAGGTATGAGTGTTCCGCTGAATATGTAAGCGCATAAAACGGATTTACATCGTAGTGTATACCCGTAGCATGAACATATGAGGAATCGGTGGTTACGGAGACACTGCTAGTAAATTCAGGGCAGTGTAACTACAATCAGGTCTACGTATACGCCGGTTCCGCGACGCTGGCCTGTGACACACACCTGGCGCTTATACAGACCGAATATACCACATTAAGATCACGTCAGAAACATTTAGACTCTCGTAAACACACCCCATTTGCGAACAGAGTGACTGCTCCACATAACATGGATTTCCAGCGCCCGCAAACGCTAAATCTCAGTCGTGAACATGCCGCAAAAGCAGCGGTGACAGTGGGGAGCGGGACGGAGACTCCCGCGCCTGCTTTCGAAACGGGCCGCTAGGGGGATTTCAGTGGCGCCCCTACAGGCCGCGCTCGAGGCGTATAGGGGTTATTTGCGCGCAGCCTGCAGTTTTGTCGTGGAGCGCAGACTATGTTGCGCCCGTTCAATCAAAGGGGCTGGTTCAAATCCCGGTAGGGTGTAGCTTTTTCTTTTTTAAATGCAGAGCATTTCAGTAACTCACGATGTCACCCGCGTTGGCGTCCGTAGTCCGCACGCTCACTGCGCATGCGCGTCGAGTCGAGGCGAAAGCGAACACATCTCTCGCGAGGGGCATTGGATTGGATTTGAACACTCTCTCGCGAGGGGCATTGGATTGAATTCCATTGGATTGGCTTGGATTGGATTGGCTTGACTTGGATTGGATTTGGATTGGATTGGATTGGAGTAAAGTGGATTGTGTTGGATTGTGTTGCGTCATAGCCGCGGCACGTTGCATCATAGCCGCGGCAGACGCGCTTGGGCCGGCGCATGTGCAGTACTCTCTCTTCCGCGGTTTCCTCTCCTTCGGGCGCGCTGCGCATATAACCGGTGTGCCGTTCTCCGGCCAAGCAACATCCGCGGTTGGCTCAAACACCTAGAGTCCACGCCGCTTTACAAGTACGCCAACGTCGTCGACTGGGACCGGCTTACGCAGTCCCCTCAACGTATATAAGCGGCGGAGCGCGCGTTCGGAATTCAGTCAAAGGCGTCTTTGCATGGCTTACGCTTGACGTGACGCTTTGCTTGACTCGAGTAGATGAGACGCATTTACTCGAGTTCCCCCCGTGGGAAGATGCGGGCGGCTTTTTTCACTGCCTTTTAAATGGCGTGGTATTCCCGAATCCAAAGCAAAACATTTCGGTTCAACTGTGGGACTACCATCCCAACCGTCAATGCATCGTTTAAGCCACCGGCGCGATTAGTTCAGTTTCAAAATCGTGCTTTGTATATATAAAAGGGCAATTGTACTTTCAGAGTACGAAATACATAGCTGCGTATTTTGAAAAAATTGTCATATGGTAAACAGTTCCCTTACATCCCCTTAAACAAGCCCTTACATCCCCTTAAACAAGGGAAATGGCGCGGAGGGGGGGGGGGGGAAGGAGGGGAATTTAGAGTTCCGTTCGGCAACAAAACTCTCCACATATCGAAACTGGCTGCAGTAAGAACGTAAAAACTGAACGAAGAGCCTTTGTATAGGAAAAATGGGCTCTAGGCCATCAGGAGAAAAAGCGAGGGTGGAATAATTGTTTTGTGCAATAATCGCGCAATCGAAGGAAGAGGCAGGCGCCCATGGCCTTAAATGTCGCACTACTTTTTTAGAGGCAGCTCGTAACATCTGTTACCGTGTACTTGTCTATTGTAGTTCATAAACAGAGTTGCGAAAGGGTTTCCCCGAAAGTAAGAGAACGGGGAGGGCGAATAGAATACACGACGCACTCTAAGGTCTCTGTGCCGTACCGTAGCAGCTGTGCCGTTTAGCTGCTTTATGTACGATTATAAATGTTAGAACTGATCTGAATAATGGCGTGTAATGCTACAATATCCTGTATACGCTCGTGCATGGCGTCACCTCCACACGACCAAGCTCGACATTGGCGCGAACGAACGGCCAATTTAGCAATATATAAACCAACGGCGGTTCAGAACGCAACTACGTGCTCACTCCAACAAATTGTTCGTGAATTCTTTAGTCATTCACTAAGATATCACTAAGTCCACTATGTCCAATAAGTCCAATATGTAGCCAGTAATATCCTGGCCCCGAACGCGTGGTGAGAGGGTCGTTCCCTTACCGCCCGATATTTCGGCGTAGTGTGGATGCGTAAGTCCCGCCCCATTTCTTTCATCAGCTTTTCCAGCGTGAGCAGGGTGCAGGATTCATAAGCAGAATGCAAAAAAAACGACCCAAACGAACGCAGGAACTCAACGGCCCTATCCGAGGGCGAAGCTGCGTGCAGAATATCGCAGCAGCAGACAATGCCCTGAACCGGATGTCCTTGCATACGTCACTGAGAAGTGAGGCATTATGGGCAGTCACGCTCGAGCGCGGCGAGCAGGTGAACGGAACGCGGGGAATCGCAAGGAGCAACGTGGTGCGGCGATTGTGATGATTTGATTTGCAATGAATACAGTAATAATCATCGCTTTACAGAACGTTTGACATCAATTAGAACAGGCCTATTGGTGAATTGCATACAGAGGCCAATATTTGTTGTTCTTTAAAAATTATTTTCGCAATCTGGCACAGTGCGTTAAATAGGTATTCCGAATAATAAAAACAGGGCCGTGTTGTGTTGTATACAATAAGTATCACTTCTGGGACCTCTTTCGTTTAAAATGTGTGTTTGAGTTTCAGTTTCAAGTTTGAAGTTAATTTTGACAGAATGGTGTACATGGTGCCGAGGCTAAAGGTCGCCTGATTTAGATTAACAATTCATAAATCTGCCACTTAGACCAAAATTTTATTCGCCTGCGAGCGACACGGCCTTAGCAATACTAGGTAACTCTCCTAACAAAGTCGTAAAAATTGCTCTGACTGATATGTGCTCTTTCCTCAATTTAATATTATTTATTAGTATTTTCATTAACAAGTAAAAACAAGCACGCGTTGCTTTCACAGTCCACATTAACGTTTTATACTATCAAAGCCTTTTTTTTGCATTGAGTAGGCTGCGCCAGTGCCTCTGTCAATATATGCCACCATAAAATATTCCAAGTATTTAGGTTAACCTTTTACGAGACATTTGCTCAGGATACTCACATCTAAAAGCAGTGAAGCGCGTACGGGTAGTCTGGAGTTACAAGAATTTTTCTTTTCTAATTTACATCCAACAGCTCACTAAATAAAATTACAAATCGTTTATGGAACAAGTAGAGAGGTACGGAAGAGCTATTTATAGCGAAGCCTGTCAATAACGACCACACTTCTTAAATAGCATAACGACGAATAGCTGGCACCGTTGGACATGGAACTGAGTTTCAAGGAGACCAAAAAGACGTAACCATGCATCACTGTAAAATGCGTTTTTTTCGAGAAAGAGTTCATCTCCAAGGAAAATTGCAAAATGAATTTTTGGAATATCTTTAGAGATGACGACATAAAACAAAGACGTATTTAAAATGTCTTTCCTGTTTTATAACATATGCATCCAAAGAACTAGCCCTAATATGGGCCTTCTCGTTTTAACTAAGTAACAAAAATATGTGTTACCTATTACGTGGCTAACAAAAAATCCTTGATTGAATAGGCAGGCGCAGATTTGAAATGCTCGCCCACACCTCACTGGTTTTATTGAAAGGTATGTAATATGTTGTTCCGTCATAATGTTGTAGCATTAGGACTTTCATTCCTTTATTAATTAGTCTTTGAGGAGTTTTTTATTAGTAGTTTTTCATGCTGGAAATATTTATTCCTTTACATGTTTTGTACAGGCCCCTATTTTTGTATACGCATTTTTGTACTGTCGTGCTTCAACCCATTGGACGACATTCCCCAGCCCAGCCGGCTCAACATCATCTCTGCTTGAGGGGAGTGGAATATTAGGAATTGCTTTGTATTGTGTGATCTCATTTATATTGATCGCAAATTCAGTATTTGTTTCTTAGCAAAGCTGAAATTTGCTTTGGAATATAAGATGTCACACTTAGTGTGTGCGAATAATATTATTACTAATATTTTCTCCCATCACTTACTTTGATGTGCACGGTGTTCTCGTCATGTTCCTTAGCACCTCAGGGCCATCAATGAGTACCGCAAACCTGCAAGGGAAATGAGCCATTGAGCCAGAGAACACAGATCCCAGAGAACACCAGAGAATTAACCAGAGAACACAGGGCGAGCACTAAATCCCGCTTTCCACATGCGCTGACCAGGACTATATACACATAGTAAGAATCATCGGCCGGCTGAGAATGCCAGCACATTCTAGTGACTGAGTCAGCGGTGTCCCTTACTTCTAATGCAGAATGTAACATCAACTGTCGAACTCGGCGTGTTGTAAACTTACTTTCACCGTGACTTATATTCAATAAATCTTGATGTCGGTTAATAGGTATAATATACTCTTGAAGGTGGGTTGCGCTTGTTATGATAACCGAGGCGAACCCCGGAAAAAAAACGTGCACATTCACAAGAAGACAGCGCAGCTTCACAAGAAGCGCCATCGCCTTGTGAAACTGTACGTTTTTTTCTTGCGTCCGTCCCTGTTATCATAACAAGCGCCAATCACTTTCTAGGGCTTATACGCAAGATGCCCAGGAATTGATTATATATTTTCATCAATACAAATGTGGTCCTGCAGTCTTTCCACGCCTTGCCGCATCCCCAGCCTGCGTTCAATGCCCACGTTCTTGCAGAGCTTCATCAATCAAGCACCCAATATCAAGCGACCGACGCCAATACCTCACCGCACTGCCCATACGTATAAAATTTCCGTATAGCATTCTCGCACTACCAGGTTTGCAGCCGCATTTGATCCTCATACAGCAGTGGATTGCAAGTGCCTCCCTTTGCGTTGCAGCCATTGCATGTATATCCACCTAAACATAGAAAATCAAATCGAAGTGTTCGTTTGAAGACCTTTGCTTCTAGCTCCTCGCACTTAACCCTCCCCTTACGTAATACTCCAGACATGGCGTTCTTAATGGTAATAAATTGGCGTGACGGGAAGTGAACACCCAACACGGCACTGTGTCTGTCTTTTCCCACTGTTTGACCTTCACATTTAATGTTGAATTTACAGTTTAACCTTGGCGGAGTTTAACCGTGACATGTACCAACTCCCTCAAGCTCAAACACGTTTAGAATTCCCACCCTCCATGAACGTTAGCTTCGTGCAATGTAGCAGACCCTTTACCAGGCAACAGGGATATTCCGTAGCAAAGTGTATATAACGTTCTACACGTTACAACAAAACAACCAAACACCACACATGAAACCTAATAACAACCCCTCTTATGAGCACTGAGCAGCCAGACTCACCAGTCCTAACCGTTTTCTTCAGCGATAGTGGATGACCAGACCCACAGCCGCAATAAACTTTCGCGTAAATTATATCTGCGGTCTTAGCCATGATGGTTGTCTGCAAGGTTTTCTGTAATGGTACTAAATTTTCACGCATAGAGCACATCCACTTTTGGGTGTCTTCTCAGGGTTGGCATGTGCAGGCTGATCCTTAATAAATTGGGGTGCCTTTAACAACTCGCAAAGGAGCAGGGAATATTTTTCAAACTTTTCCCTCTCTTATAGCAGGTTAAAGTTCCTCTTCAAAATACAGGCGATGTTAAGGGAATTATTTCCGGATGTTACAATAAGGTTGCTTCCACCCTCGTGTCTAAATTCTTTTTGGTAGAATAGCGACTGTTGACAATAGAGGTTTTCAGCTTTTTATAACAAGCCGTTGAGCAAGGGTGAGGTGAAATAGCGATTCCCTACGTTCTCCACGCATCTCCGTTGCTGCCACTGCTAAGCAAGTGCGTTAACTCCCTGCTTTTGTGCGCCTTGCTAGAAACTCCTAAATGTCACAAGATATTCCCTCCAGACCACACAGGAACCATTCCTGAAATAGCAGGCCCAGCTTATACCTGCCTTTCAATGTACCAATAGATCATTCAACAGCCTTGTTCCCCTTCTTTCTCCTCCACGCCACTTCTTTCTAATTTTTGTAATAATATGGTGAACAAGATCTGGGCAAGCGCCTACTGAAGTGTCAGTCATTCGTGCAATCTTCTTATCGTCGCTATAAATTGACCCAATTAGTTTAAATATTTCAATTTTTTAACCGGTTGCGGCTGAAAGGCGAAATAGATGTGTGTGCGCAGCTTCGAGCAATTATCCCGGTACCTATACGTCCGAATCCGGACGCATATGCTCTGTGCGGGAAGATCCACCAACCGTCGAAATGATTACCAAATTGTCGCTGGAGAATGGTCTTTTCAAACTGGTGTTGCAGTCTGTCTGACCCTTCAAGAGTACATCACATGCCTCAAACTGCCGGATGTTTGTGTGAACAGTGAAAAAATTAGTGAACTTCTGTGAACCCGGTATGACAGCGAGCCTTTGCATGAAGAGTGAACTTTGTGTGAACGGTGAGGATTTTCTGAACTGACCTTTTTCCTTCGTATCTACCCCTTTCTTGTCACCTTGCTCTGCCCAGGGCATCTCGCCTCCTTATCTTGATAGGTATTTTCTCTCACTCTCTCTCTCTCACTGCGGTATGTCTCCTAAGCTAATTATCTTTTATTTAAATTGCGAGTGTACTCGTGTTGTGTACTTTTGTATACATTATAGAAGACAGAAAAAGGTACAAATAACTCAACAGGCATACATACATACATACAGACATACATACATACATACATACATACATACATACATACATACATACGTACTTACAGGCCACAGTTTTGATGACAGTAAGTTGTATATACTTCCGGGAATCTTTAAGTCTCTTAGGGACAGGAAATACCGAGAATCTTATTAATTCCCAAATTTAACTCCATGGAATCTGCTGGAATTAATGCGTCTAAGGGTAACTTGGAATCCTTGCGATATTCACCGGGAATACAGCATTAGGCATTGTCTTGTATATACCTTATCTAAAGACTACCACCCCTCCCTCTGTTCTTCACCTGCTCACCTAATTCCTTTTGTTTTCATTCCTTAGCTTCCAGTTTAGTACGCGCCCGCATCCCTCCAACCTTTCCTTTTGGAATTCCATTTTATTTCTTTATTTCTTGTGTTTTTGCTCCGCTTTGTCTTGTGCCCCACACGTCACAGTAACTTTATCTTTTCGTTTTTGAGTTTCAGGACAGGCCTGTTCCAGGAATGGGGCCGTGGGCGACACGTGTTATTTCAGTTCTCGGGTTATTGCTTTTTCTTTTGTGTGCGAGTTTTTGTGGTTCCCCTGCCTGTTTTTATTTTCCTTTTTCTCGTTTTTTTTTCTTTTTTTCTTGACCTAGTTATTCCCCCCTTCTCTACCTTCTCAGTTGACCTGAGGCTGGCAGATAATTTCTGACAAGAACCCCACTCTCCCCGCCTCTTCTGCTTCCAGCAGTTCTGAGAACCTTTCGGTTTTCAGTGCGGTGGGTCAACAAACACCCCCTCATACATTCTCTCCAAAAAATTCCCGGAATATCAACACCCGGCTTACTTCTCTGCGAACTACTTCGCGGTAAAACTATACAGCCTAATTTCCCCCTCAATATCTCCCCCGACATACTCCCAAACCATTCCGCTTTATAATTCCACTTCCTTGTTTCCTTCTCTCCTCTCGCCTGGGCACCTACCCCTATATAAAGCCTGCCAGCCAGGCGAGAGGTTGCCCTGATGAAGGCAAGTCTCTTTGCTGAAACGTTGGCAACAATCGTGCTTCTACCTTGTTCGAAGTTTTCTTTTCTTGTGTTCTCTACCATCAAAAAGTTTTACTGCTCCATACGTACATACATACATACATACATACATACATACATACATACATACATACATACATACATACTTACATACATACATACATACATACATACATACATACATACATACATACATGCATACATGCATACATACATACATACTTATATACATGCATACATAAATGTATACATACATACATACATTCATACATACATACATGCATACATGCATACATACATACATAAATAAATGTATACATACATTCATACATACCTACCCACAGTAGACCGGCGATAATTTAAACTTGAAGGGACCACAGAATTTTTTTGAATTACCACAAGTCTCATTTAACAGCGTTCCTATATATATCAGTCGGGGCAACATGCCAACTTGAGATGTAATGAAACGTTCACATGTTTCCTAATACACTATTTACACGCAACACTGAAGCACTACTCACGCTTTTATAAAAAATCACGAATGGCTTTGTCTTTGCATGAGAGTTCCAAACATTTTTTTCTATGCCAACAACAGCAGACAATTGATTTCTAGAGTTTGTCCACTGGTAAAGGACTCGCGGTTCCTAGCATTAAGGTGAAAGGTTGCGAATGTAAAGCTAGAAGCGGCAAACATACGATATATTTTCCAGGTAGGGACCCCCGAAAAGTACGAAATAATTGAATTTACGCAATGAAGCGGATTCAATAAAGCGGCTTTGAAATACATCAAAGCATTGCGGGCCAACCAAAATTTTTACTGTGTTTGAGTTAACCTAAATTTAATTATCCGAGTTTTGAATTATTTTCAAGTATGTATGTTAGGGTGGGCATCTGTGCGTGCGGGTGCGTGCGCGCGTGTTTGCGTGCGTGTGTGCTTGTGTGGAGAAAAGCAGAGAAGATGAAGAGGATAGCCTTATCTGACTGGGAATGAGGGGCTCATAGAATGAATGCATAAATGTGAACCGAATAGTCATTTTAATGAATTCAACTTCATTCCTCGCCACAGATTTAAAATAGCTAACTAATTTATTGCTCATCAAAGACGGAGCATAGGTTGCACAGAAGAGCGTCTGCTCGGGAGACCGTAAGACAAAAATTAAAAAGTAACCACGACCAAACGAAATGATTAAAACGAAGGCGTTTCGGCTCGAGCACGGTGTCTTGTTCACAAAAAAATAAGAAGGCGTAAGTGAAGAGGTTATGTTATCTTCCAGATGGGATTTAATCAACGTGCATACACGCGTGGGAAGTTATCGTCTTTGCGATTAAATGTGAGCTCCGTGGTTCTGATAGTCACAAATCTAAGATAAAGCCGGAAGCCCAGTTCCTATCTTTTTACAGCTGAGGTAGGTAATATTTGAGTTGTGCCTTGGAGGGTTGTCACAAAACTATCATCACCGTAGAAGTGAAACGGGTGAAAATTAGATGTCAAGAAGTGTGAGGGAAGTGGCCGAGGATGCAAGGCGCTCGCGAGAAGGTGTTGTGATTGCGCGTCTTATAAACATAAGCGGTTAGAGAGGCCCCGGGAATGGAACCCGGGATCTTCACGCTATGAAACCGGTAATATAACGACTGCGCCACCCGCAAGTCTTCAGGGTGGCAGGTTAGCAATGGCGGGAAACAAAAGCGTGTGCAGCGAACTTGAAAGTAAAGAGAACGGTTTTGTTGGCAGATGGTTCGCAACACCGACCAGTAAAAAAGGACAGATCCTAATTTTTGTATTAAAGCCAAACGAGCTAATTTGCAAGCCAAAAAGAATAAACCACATAAAATAAATTTCGGTGCCTATAGTGGGCAAAAGCTTTTCCATATCGTCTTTGCCGGCCGCCTCGTTACGAGACACAAACAAAATGCGCCCGTGTGTGTGCGAGGGTAGAAAGAAATATTTAAATTAAAAAAAACGATAACCTTACTCTCCAATTTGACAACCTTACCTTCCAATTCAGACCCAGCAGAAAAGAATAAAAGAACGGTGATGCATGAAACAAAAAAAAAACGAAGCAGATAAAAGAACGCTTCCTCTCGTCGGGATCCAACCTGGGGGTTTGCGCTAACGGGTGCAAGTGAACAACGTGTCAACGTGTAAACTGTGAATGTGTGACTGTGTGAAGGTGTATGCGTGAACGTGTAGAATCGCAAAATCAGTGATGTCCAGCATTGGATCACGTGAGGCAAATTAAAATCCCGCCATCTCCACGAAGTGAGTGATGATGAGAGGGGCGAAGCTAAAATGCTTATTGGTAAACCCGTGAAACATTCGCCGACATATCAAATAAAACTCGACACGTTGTTATAGGGGTTCTTGAAGGCGCGCACCATCTGAATGAGTCTAGGACATAAGGCTAGTTCGTAGCCATTCTCACGTCCCGGTTTGTAGCGCAGAGGGAAGAGCGCCACGTACTTTTCGTCACGGTCAGAGTGTCGGGGAATCGAAACCGGGCGCCGCCGCGTCAAGACCACCACTCCTCGCTTGAAAAGCTTACTTCCCACTGCTCCGTTGACAAGCCCGTCGATGACGTTGATGTTTGCGGTGATCATGTAGTGCTTGTTTGGGACGATGAGAATCTCTATGGGTAAGTTGGCAAATTCGGTGTGTGGCAATTTTGCACCTTGGCCGTCGCCTTCTGCAGAGCGTCTTGCGTCGCGTACCCCCGGCACATGTCTTGAGCTCGCAGACGACGAACGACAACCTCTTCTTCTTCTTCTCCTCCTTGTTGCGTAGCAACGAACGGGTTGACCATTTTGACCTCTTCGTCCAATCTTTGGTTGGCCGATCCCTAGGGGCATCCTGCCTCTCATTATCAGCGGTATGTACACGGCGCAACGAAGAACGAGACAGGGCCCGAGCAACACGAGCTTCGCCCCTAAAACACGTCATGCTACTAGTGCTTGTAAAGACGTCGAGACTGCAGCCAACCTAATAAAAACTTGAGGAGGTAAACTAACACGAAATTTTTCCTGATGCGCGGGGTACCAAAACGAGACTTCGAGATTTTCCTGTTTGTCTGCTGCAGTGCTAATAAAGGCAATGAATAAATGGCGAACAAACCCGCTGGGAAGTTATTTTTATGCTTAAAATTCAGGCGGGCTGGAATGTGGCCAAGGCGGCTCGAAGTAAACGGGGCATGCCTCTGAAGGTGCACGCTTCGCTACGGGCACGCTGTAATATATGACACGGGTGAAGGGTTGCCCCAGCAATAAGCGAGCTGCGCCTATCCAATAAACTATGGTTCGCGTCAGCGTGAAATCCCCTTTGTGTGGACTACGCCCAGCAAAACGAACAACGATTTGAAGCTGCTGTTACGAAAAATTCTACATCTTTGCTGAGGAAGCTTGGATTTTTATGGCGCAAGAATTCTACAACTTTACCCGTATAAACAGGCCATGAAGACAAACTACAGCATGGTTCATTCTAAACGAACCATACTTTGGCTCAACCAAAGTTCATACTTCATTCAACCAGCGAAAGACGCTTTAAGCACTAAAATACCTGAATTTTTGAAAAACTTTGATTTCCCGCTTTATGATGTGAAACACAAAAAAGTGACGTAATATGTCCCGGTTCGAAAACACAGTAATCTTTTTGGTAATTGCACGTTACCATTGGACGAGTGTCTAAAGTGCCCTGGAGGATCTTGTGTGTTGATTTTGCCTCAGGTCTCCGGACACGAATCGCACTTATAAATTTCCGGGACGCCATGAAGAAATCGCACGAAAGTTCCTGGGCAGTTGCAACTACTCCATCAGTTGTTTTATAACTGAGACTATTTTTTAGACGTCAGGAAAAAAGTGGGTGTAAATATTTGGCCCAACTAGATCATTTTGAGAAACCTAACTTGACTTTTCTTTTTTACCGCTTGTATTATCTGTGTTCACAATTGTGCTTGGTGGAGAAGTCACAATATTTTTAGACTCGAGAATTTTAAACCATCATTTTCAGCCCTTTTCAGTCATCATAGGAGCAGTACCCTCAAACTGCTAAAAAATCCAGAACGCTTGTGTTAATACGAGTAATTTTAAGTTCTTTCAATACAAAACTAAATAATTTTTTTGTGATCGTACTACGGCTGGAACACTTAAACTTTTTATCCTACTTACACTTCTGCTAACACTTTTCGCGTATTACACATTTATAGAACCTAGAAATGTCATTTTCAGGTGTTTTCTAGTTGAGCGACGTGTTATACAGGTGAAATAATTAAAAACGCTTTTGAAACACATGTTAACGAACCAACGACACCACGTTAAAAAGGACAGGAGAACCTTTCCCAGTTATGGAAGATATCGCGCCGATACCAAATTTGAGGTGTGCTCCAGAAACACATATAATAGGAATCGTCATTGGCCAGAAATTAACAATTGGCACAAACCTGAAGGAGCCGAATTTCCGTTTAGTCCCATGACCACCGCTGGTGAATGTGCGGATTAGCAGGCGGGACAATGTCAAATTTATAATCACTAGGAGGTCTGCGAAGTGTAACCCAATAAGCCAACAGTTTCCCAAGGCCGCGTCAACGAGCTCTGATACCGCCCAGGGCTGCTGGTACCTCCCACGACTGCTGATTTCTGTGGCAAGTAAACGCGGGAAGAGTTCCTTGTTGCGACGAATGGTGCAATAAGGGCTATCTAATTCCCTGCATAGACCAAAGATGAAGGAGCACGTCGTGGAGATTTCCATTAGCTTCTCTGGCGTTTTGTGGACCAGCTCCAAAAAAGTCTACACTGCAGAGTGGTGCTTAGTTGTTAATAGCAGTAAACCAAAATCCTGCGCTGCACACCACTTTTAAAATAATTGCGCCGTCTCCTTCCGTTGAAAGGAAGGACAGGATTTTTTGAAAGTGGAACTTATCAAAGTTAAAGTCAAAGTTTATTTCACTCACAATTACATCGAAGTGAAAAAAGGCACACCGAAGGGGCAAGGAAAAAAAGCTACAAGAAGGGGCTTGACAGGGCGCTTGCCCCCGTCTAGAAATGAACGGCGTGTGCGCTGCGATGCTCTATGTACAGAACACACCGACAAACACATTTTGTCTCTTTGTCAGAGCATTATAAAATAATAAAATGAAAATACGATCACATCAGTTTGGCGGCACGCAGGAGTACATACAGTGCACAGGACTATAATAGACATACTTGGTGTTGCGACAATAACTGGAACACTAAAGATTTTTCCTGAGCGAACTGCCGCTCGGTTCGCGCTTAAACTTCAGACGAAGGTCGCATTTTGTGGTCTATTTTGTTTGACACTGGTAACAACGACGGATCCTATCTGTGTATTGTGAAAATAAAAAAAAAAAACGATTTTCGCCTATGGGAAAATGGCGGCTGATTTGGACGTGCGAGCCGACAACCTGGTTTTCTGATCATCAGCTGGCTCACTCCCAGGTGCATTCTCTGATCGCCTGCTGGACCATTTGGCTCCTTGCTAACGCGAATCCCAAACGTGCGTTTTGTTCTGCATACCCAAGGTGGTTCCGTCGTTCCAACATAAACTTCCGCTGGCCCGCACAGTAAAATCAGCCGCCATTTTCCCATGGGCGAAAATCGTTTTTATTTATTTTGAGAATATACAGGCAAGTACCATCGTTTTCCCCGGTATCAAACAAAATAGACCATAAAATGCGACCTTAGTGGCAAGTTTGTGCGCGAACAGAGCGGCGGTTTGCTCTGGAAGAAATTTTGAAGTGTTCCGATGATCGTCGCAACAACCTGTATTAATGAACTAAAACAGGCAAAGCGAGTACAAAAAAAGTTACGAGCACGTACTTTTACCATACAAGTATGGCGGATTTTGTAACGTGAAGAAATGAAACACATCGCGTCCGCAGGAGTAAGAGTTAATTTTATAATATAAAAAATAGTTTTAAAATGCCTTGATTATGTAACAATAAAATGTCGATTATTTGCCGGTCAAACTTGTTAAGTACCATGGGCAAGATGCTCTTAATTCGTTGGCACCCGTAGTTAGTGCGTGAAAAAGAAACTTGACACGGGGACCGGTGTCGATAAGAATAAAGGCTATGAGTCATTGTCAGAGCAGCTTCAGTTAAAAAATTAGTGCCCTTCCACTCTGTGAAGAAGGATCACCTGCAAAGCTGGATGCAGCCCATGGAGTGCACAAAACAAAACACGTCAATCGTAATTTGCGATGGAGCATATTTGCTAGCCAATCAGCCGAAATAATCTCTGGCGGATCCAAGATTTTTTCTTGCCGATAAACATGAAACTGCCTGTGTCCCTCCTTCGTCGTAAGCATCTTACTGTTGGTGTAAGGCCGGGTTCAAACTGTTGCCGGATCTGTCGTAACAACTTTAAAGAATGACGTCATTTCACATCTCAGCCAACCGAACGGCGTGATATGGCATTTTTTTATGTCCATAGATCGAATTGAGTGAGCGAACACAGCAGCGACTAGATAAAGAAAACGGAGAGGAGCGTCTAGTGAATGGTGAAGGGAAGTACTACACGTGCGGCTACACCATCATATCTCACACTGCCTTTCCAACACATATCTTTCAGGTGTCGCCCTCAAGGAGCGCCCTCTCACTGACACTTTGCACAGACGCTGCTTCATTCTCCGCTAATCCAAAGCATGTGATGTTTGCGCGGGTGGTTAAAACACGATTTGCAACATGCTGGCTGGCGGCAGAAACACACTGCGAGGTGGCAGCAGAGTAGCGCACGCCACCGTACGTTCGCTGATCACGCCAACACTTCCTGAGACGCAGCAGAAATGCGCCGTGACCGAGAAGATTGCAGCTCAAGCTGCGCACAAATTTTACATTAGGGACTGCAGTAATCGTCAGTGCATTTTTTAAGCCCGTCTGTGCTGTTTATTTTTCGCAATCATCTGGTAACCGCAGCACCGCCGTTAGCTGCCAACTGCGCAACTTGCAAAAGGGGCATTGGTGGATGCGAGGGAGACATATAGTTGGGAAAGAGGTGTCAGCGGTGGTGAGGAGGAGCCCCGGAGCGGCGCCGAGTAAACCGATGACAGAGGAATGAAAACTGGGGGGGGTTTGACATATACTGCTTTGCAGTAAAAAAGAACTTTGCTTTCCTTGCGATGTTACCTTGTAGCTGCGCAGTAGCTGACAATTGTAAATGTCACAGGCACGAAGGAATTTATGCTTTTCAAAAAGTGGCTGAGTGGCTAAGTACGAGACGTTACGAGACAAAAAGTAGCTAAGTACGAGACGTTATCTATAGCACGAACAGCCTTTTTATTAGTACCAGGTTCCCTAGGCTATGTGAAGTGGTGTTTGCCCATACTAACAAGCAATAGTTGATGTGGTACTGCAGGAGGGATTTGTACAGAAGTTTCTTGGTGTTACGTGGGGGGGGGGTCATGGCGCTGCCTTCTAATGACACCTGCAACCTTACGTGCTTTTGAGCAGATGAAATTAACATGGTCATTCCAACTCATATTTTCCGAAAACATAACACCATGGCGTGGGAGCAGCTACGTGATGCGGCTGTCTAACACTCTGCGATTGTTTCCGCAGGCGTCGCCTTTGGTATCAGCGTTGCATCATTTCAACCCCTGGATTCCGATGCAACTACAGTGGCGCTTCGCCTTTAAAAAGAACCCCAGTTTGTGCTTCCCGCGCAACCGCCCTGGAACTTTACCCCTTCTTTTCTGGTGCCCACATCGAGCACGGCATCAGAGGTGGACGCCGATAAAAACCAACGGTGGCAACCAGACCCCTTCAGTGGGCGTGGGAGCAGCTACGTGATGCGGCTGTCTAACACTCTGCGATTGTTTGCGCAGGTTAGTACGTGTACACCTTTGTACTCTCGTAAATCTGATAACCTGTGCTTATTGCTGTTCCCACGCCCGGGAGTGTTGTTGTCGGAATTTTGTGAGTGCTATTATGCTACTCGTCAGTTGATTTTGCTCTCTGAGGATGTTGAGCTTACTCCTGGCCCTTCTACGCGGACGCAGAATGCCCATACTACGACTGACACTGAGCAAAAAACACTCAATGACATGTTTAGTATGCTACAGAGCGTGAATGACCGCACTGCGAACATTGAGAAAAGCCAGTCAGAACTACTTAATTCTGTAAATGAAGTTATAAAAGGCCAAGAAGCCATCCGGAACACCATCAAAGACATTGACAAACGGCTAACGGCAGTAGAAGATAAAGCATTGGCTAGTGACACCGCGCAGCAAGAATTAGTCGCATTAAAGCAATTCGCCGACACACTTAGCACTGAAAATTCAAAAATTCAGGAGTGCCAAGCTGAAATGGAGGACAGAATGTGACGGGACAACCTGTTGTTTTATGGAGTAGGTGATGAACATTTAGAAACATGGGAACAGGCTGAAAATAAGATACTGGGAGTTATCTCTGCCTCCTTTGACTTCACGGTTTCTAAGCAGTCTATTGAACGGGCGCACAGGCTGGGTGCGTTTTCCGACCAAAAATGCAGACAAGTTGTTGTTAAATTTTCTTCGTTTAAAGTCAAACAACAAGTTCTAAATTCTTCGGCTAAATTAAAAAACAACGGTGTTACTGTGAGTGAGGACTATTTTGCAACAACACGGCAGGCACGGAAAAAACTTGTAGAATTTGGAAAAACGCAGAATTCCACCTACAAACTTCGCTACAACAAATTGTACATTTATGACAAGTGATACTGCTACAACCATGCCGATGAGGCCGTGTTTGAGCAGGATGCTGTTCTGTGCAGCCATCTAGTTCTCGGCAATCCGATAACGCAGACGCGATGCCCCAGCATTCAGATAGGCAGGCGTGTCAAACTCGTCCGATGTTACAAAATAGGAATACGCGAGGGGTAGTGGTTTGCCGTCGTCATCCAAGAGTTCATTGTCATTTCTTTTTACTAACATTAGAAGTGTTCTACCAAAAAAAGGATGAACTGAGTTCGCTGATTGATTCATGCGATGCTGACATTATAATGTTGACGGAAACTTGGCTTTCCTCGAATGTTGCTAATCGTGAAGTCTCTGAGTGCAACAAGCATTTCAACATATATCACCAAGACAGGGGTGAAAGATATGGGGGTGGTGTGTTAATTGCTGTTGCTGATTACTTGGTTTCCGCCCCTATATTTTCCGTTACGAATTTAGAACTGCTTTTTGTAGAAGTTGACTTGGGTGTTAAAAGGCTTATCCTGGGTGTTTGTTATCGCCCCCCGTCGTGCGATGCCACGTTTGTCGATCAAATTCATGACGCTCTGAATACGATCGTTGTTCGCTTCCCAAATGTGCCTATAATTCTAGTTGGTGATTTCAATTATCCGAATATTGAGTGGTCCGGTCTGAACCCTCACCCCACACCTTTTTCAACCGAATGTAGCAATTTTCTGGCTATGTGTGCAGATTTTAATTTGTCGCAGCTTGTGAACGAACCAACTAGAGTTACGTTAACAACAAATAGTATTTTGGACCTTATATTAACCACATCACCTGGCTTTTTTTCACCCATATCTTATCTGCCTGCCTTAAGTGATCATTCCGCTCTCTATTTTTTGGTAAACATGCCTGTCCTTCACCACCGCACGCATGCAAAACAAATAAGGGACTATAAGGCAGCCGACTTTGATTGTATTAATCGTGACCTTTCTATATTCCTGGACTCTTGCTTGCAAGGATTCCCAAACCGGACAGTCAACACAAATTGGATTTTGTACAAGGAGAAGGTACTTGCTCTTATCGAAAGGTTTATACCCGTCGTAACTATCACCTCTAGCAAGGAGAGCCCTTGGTTTACTAAGCATCTAGAAAGATTGTCTAACAAGAAAAAGCTTTTGTTTCGCTCAGCCAAAGCACAAAACTCAGCCCTTCGATGGGATGCATATAAATTAGCAGCTGCTAATTACAGGACTGAATTAAAAAATGTGAAGAAGTTATTTTTCACGGAAACTTTCCCGTCTTAATAATTAACAACCGTAAGACATTTTGGAATATTGTAAACAAACGTGATACTTGTACTATAAACCTTAAGACCCCAGACGGTTCGACTAATGAGTGTGCTGATTGTTTCAACGCTGAATTTACTACTGACCACTTTACCGGCTGTGCAGCTACTTTTCCAGACAGCATATGCTTGAATTTTTGTCAAATGGAACCCATAGCTTTCGACACACTAGGTATTACCCGCATAATAGAGAAACTTAAAATTTCTTCGTCATGTGGTGTTGACAATATAAACTCAAAGTTCCTTATCAACGCTAAAAATTACAGTTCTATCGTTTTTACAAAACTTTTCACTCAGTCGCTATAGACTAGTTGCATCCCTGATGACTGGAAAATTGGGAAAATTACACCGCTTTACAAATCTGGGGACCGATGTTTTGCTAGTAACTACAGCCCTGTGTCATTAACTAGTATTCCGTGTAAAATATTGGAACATGTCATTTATAGCCACATTGTAAATTTCTTGGAGTCGAATTCATTTTTCAGCCCAGCGCAGCATGGTTTTAGAAAGAAATATTCTTGTGAGACCCAGCTAGTCTGTTTCACTCATGATGTACATTCGGCGCTGGATCGTGGATGCTTTACAGACTGTATATTCCTAGATTTTTCTAAAGCGTTTGACTCGGTTCCGCATGATTTATTATTTATAAAGCTTTCTAAACTAAACTTAGATGATAATATACTTGCGTGGTGCGTTCCTTTTTGACTAACCGATATCAGTTCGTAAGTGTGAACAATACAGACTCGTACCCTTCTCCGGTTCATTTAGGTGTACCCCAAGGATCTGTCTAATGGCCTCTTTTATTTTTAATTTATATAAATGACCTTCCAATTAACATTAGCTCATCTGTCAGTCTTTTTGGAGATGATTGTGTTATTTACAGGCAAATAACTAACCAGAACGACGTCGAAATTCTGCAATCAGATATTGACAGTATTTCAGATTGGTGTGAAGCATGGAAAATGAAACTTATTATTAAAAAGTGTAAAATCATGCTCATTTCCCGAGTTAACACTACACCTCCCGAATACTCACTAAACAATGTTTGTCTTGAAATCGTGCCGTTGTACAAATATTTAGGTGTTATATTGTCTTCTAACTTATCATGGAAACCTCACATAGATTATGTTGTAAGTAATACCAACCGTATGTTAGGATATATTCGTAGGAACTTTAATTCTTCACCTAGCTCTTTGAAACTAATTCTTTATAAAACTTTGGTTCGTTCAAAATTGGAATATGCGGCTGCTGTTTGGCATCCTGGTATTGCATCGTTCACCGACGAATTGGAGGCGGTTCAAAATCGTTCATGTCGCTTCATACTTTCAAATTATCATCGCACGTCCAGCGTCACCACAATGAAAACGACTTTGTCTCTACCGCTACTCGAGCATCGCAGGCAAATATCACGTTTGTGCCTATTCCACAAAATATATCAGGGCAATTCCATTCTTAAGGACAGACTACTAACGAATCCATCGTACATGTCAGCGCGCGTTGATCATCGATACAAAGTAGGCATTCCATATTCTCATACAAATTGTTTTCACGATTCATTTGTACCGAGCACATCTGTTAAATGGAATCAACTGCCACATGCAGTTGCCGAAATCTTGGACGTCGTGGCTTTTAGACGTGAAGTTTCCAGACTGTTTGAGAGAAAATGTGTATGCTGTTATGTTTTTTTGTGTTTTTTTGCGTTCCCTGACTTGGGCAGTTTTTATTTGTTTATTTAGCCTTCTCAGGTGAAGGTCCGTTGTATTTGTATTGTCACCAGCCAAATTCGTGCAGTGTCGACTCTGTTGGAGTAAAGCTGGTTATGAGTGTTTACGCCAACTTTTGCAACGCATGCTTCCTTTAGTAAGGAGCTGTTGATATAGCTATCGCAGTGTCTGTACTGTTTGTGTAAAGAGCTGTTGTTATCATCTTATTACTTGCTGTATATTCTTCCAATAATTGTGTTATCCCCCACTCCCCTCTGTAATGCCCCTGGGCCCTGAGGGTATGTGAATAAATAAAAAAATAAAAAAATAAATAAATAGATTTTTCGGTATCTACTTTACATGGTTCCACTGTAACGCTTTTCGCTATATCTGAATAGGTACCTCGAGAACGATAACGTTTTTGATTCGTTCAGCGAGAGGCCGTTTAGTTTGGACCAACTTTGAAGCTGGTAAAAATTGGATTTGCACTCGGCAAAATGTCTGCAATTTTTTTCCATTTAGTACACTGCAGTCATAGGCGTAGATAATGAACCTATTAACGGTGTCTATACGTACAATGTCATTTATATAAAATAAAAAAAGCATTGCTCCAAATATACCGCCTTGCAGCACCCCAGCGGTTATTTGACGAGTGCAAGATTTATAATAATTTTTACTAACTGATTTCGAGAGCTTAGGTATTCCCGCACAAGTTCCATGGGAGTACTCCCAAAAACCGTATCTTCCAGTTTAGCAAGTAAGAGCTCATGAGTACCGCTATCGATGGCTTTGTTAAAAAATATGTTTATGCCCAACGACGTCAGCTTATCTTCTATGTTTTCTAAAATTGCTGTTTTCTTGGCTAACAAGGCAGATTCCGTCGAGCGACCTGCCCTAAAATCGTACTGACACTCTGTTATAAGATTGTCCTTTTGCGCAAAACTATTGATTCTAATATTTATTATCTTTTCTAAGTCCTTAGAACATACTGGTAATGTAGATATTGGTCTGTGTGTCCTGTACTGTTTTTATCACCCCCTTTGAAAGTAACCGTTATCTAGCCAATTGCATATTTCTGGGAAAAGTGCCAGTCTGCAAGGCAAGGCTGAAAATATGCGTTAGTCCAGGAGCTATAATGTCAAGCACATATATTACTGGTGTGATTTCATTGGCATCCCCATTGCTGCATCGACTATTTTTAGTACTTTCAAAAGCAACAACTTCTGAAATATCTGTTGGCCGTAAAAATATTGTATTTTCTGGTTAAAGAATATTCTCTAAAATTTTTGTGTTATTTACATCAATGTGGCTGCCAAGTCCAGTAAAATAGTCGTCAAACTTGTCTGATAGTTCTCATCCAGTTAAGATTTCACCGTCAGCTACAATTTCTTCCAGGCGGGCAGCACGGGGATTGCGGTTGATTACCTCGTTTGACTTTTTCCACACTACATCACTTGTGTGGAGGCAGCCGTTGCCAAAGATGCGATAATAGTAATCTTTCTTTGCGTTTTCTATCTGCTTGTTAAGTTTATTTCGAAAATTTTAAAATTCAGTCCACGCTGATGGAACTAGGGATTTGAGAAATTGCGTGATAAAGTTTGTTCTTTTTCTTAATTTGTTTTACAAAATGCGGACTGATGCACGATGTACGCAGTTTTTGTTTGTTTATATGCTCTCAGTGGGAAAGTTTGGAAATACACTGCCTTGAAAAGGTTCACAAAAGCATCATGAGATACATTTGCATCCTGTATGGCAAAGATCATTTATTGCTAATTAAGGCTGAGGTATTGTATTATATGAATGAATATTTTATATGAATATTTATTTTATATGAATATTCGTATATTATATGAATATTTGAATGAAAGGATGAATAATATATTTTTCTGTTTTTATTTTCAGAAAATTTGAGGCTTTACTGGATGGTACATAAGTGGGCAGGTACAGGCGCGGAATTACTAATCCGGACCACGCCAGCGCGTGGCAAAAACCACCGATGCGCACTTTCGAGGCCTGGCGCCTGTTGTCGAGATCTGCGCGGCGCGCATGCGCGTCCTTTTCTACTCGCAGGCACGCTGGTTTTCTCGCTTCCTGGAGCGGTGCTTGTAATGATGACGAAGCATTTATCCTCACTGACTCCCAAGCCGTTTGTCGTACGTACGTAGCGGGGAGAATTTAAAGAAAGGCAATGCTGGTTCTGTCGCCAAATTCCCCCAAGAGAAAGCTATCAATTATTTTGGACGCCTGCGCATTCGTTACTCCGCGGAAATCAAGCAGCTCATGCGTTCAATCGGGGTCTGGGAAATGGGGCACCATTGGAGGATTTCGACGGGGCTGATTACTATCTCACTACTATCAGCAACATAACGCAACACTACAGGCTATCCCGGCGCTCTTACAGGAGAGGAGGTGACCCGCTATCCAACGGACAAGAAGTGACCTTCTGCCGTCTACAAAGAAACGCGTTCCCACGTCCCGCGACACTACACGCCATTAACCCTACACTCTATACCACCCTGTGCAATTACTGCGGCCAACGCGCTATTCTATATCATATGGTCTGGGAGTTCCAGAATAACCCTTGCTTGAAACTGATTCGCAGCCCTAACTACGAGCAGCGGGAGGGTGGACGTGCAAGCTCTGACCCGAATAGGCACTTATGGCTGACCGAAAGAGCCACGACCGCGGGTAGAACCAATGGAGTCCTGAACTAAGGACTCCGCCCACCTACCAGCTGTTCCATCGCGTAAAGGTTTTTCTCCTCTCTAGTGGCCGGTTTCATGGGTTCTGTTTGTGCGGTATAAGCGGGCACACCGAGCGCTGGGGCCTTCAAAAGAGTTGCTTGTTCCGTCGGCCCATGTCCCGTCGGCCCATGTCCAAGCCAGCCTCTACGACCGGATCACGGTAATAGCCAGATAAACGTTTGAGAAATGTTTAGAACCAATCGGAATAACGAAATGGAATACTTCAACTGCAGTGTACGCGCTTGGCGTCACCATAACACGACCAAGCTCGACACTGGCGCGAACGAGTGGCCAATCGGGCAATATATAAACTGAAGTCGATAAGGAACGCATGTACGCGCAGCTTTTTCAGCATTGAACAGAGTGCAGGATTGATAAGCAAAATGATTAAAAAAAAACGGCCCAAGCGGAACGCAGTAAGTACGACGGCCCCGTCCAAAAAGCGACACTGTGGTGCGGAATATTGCAGAAGCAGACGACTAGCGCAACCGGATATTCTTGCGCATGTCCCTGAGAAGCGAGTTATCATGGGCAGTCACGTTCGCCCGGTGCGAGGATGTAAACAAAAGGAGGTAGATTGGCGCGGGCGAAATTGTGCTATTTTTATTTGCAATAACTCCACTAATACTTCTCGCTGTAACAAAATCTTGAAGGAGGTGATTACTAGGACATTAATTTACCTGAAAACGTAAACACCAATGCATCGATAAAACCTCTTTGAGGGCCGCTTTAACGGAAAAGCGAACTGGAGAGCAGTAGAGTTAGTAAAATAAGGTTAGAATGTTGGTGAAAAAAGGGCAGAGAATATTCTCTCAAGACATGCGTACAAAGTCGGTCGAACTCAAAAATTCTATAAATTTTCTTCCCGAGGTGAGTGCAGCGGCGTTGCGAAAAAGTTTGCTGTGCAACCCCACCCTGTTACAAAGGGGATACTGCTAAACATCATCATCATCATCATCATCATCGTCATCGTCGTCACCGTCGGGAATGTGCTGTGTATCTATTTCAGTACAGAAATAACAAATTTCTGAAATGAGCAAACTAGGCCATTGTGAACGGTTGTATTTATTTGTATGACTTTAATTATTCGTTCGCGATGGTTTTAGCACATAGGGTCCTGAAGTAGCAAATCCCATAAGAATATTACCAAGTATGTCCCCCTCACGCTGCTAGTTCCGCCGTGACCAAAATCCCGTAGCAACAGTTCTCTCTCGTAATTTAGATACCACTGTATGATCACGTAACTTCACGTAAGCCACGTGACCGAAATCAAA
This sequence comes from Haemaphysalis longicornis, assembly GCF_048455015.1. NCBI lineage: Eukaryota > Metazoa > Arthropoda > Arachnida > Ixodida > Ixodidae > Haemaphysalis > Haemaphysalis longicornis. The sequence goes on from NW_027526295.1 coordinate 34,762,813, forward strand.
TATTACCCGCAGCGGTGGCTCAGTGGCTAAGGCATTGTGCTGTTGAGCCCAAGGGCGCGAGTCCGATTCCTGACTACGGGGGCCGATGTCTTATGGGAGGAGGAAAGCGAAAACGTCCGTGTTCGAGATTTCTTCGCAGGAGGTCAAAATTTGTCCTGAGCCCCCCGATACGGCGCGCCCTATCGCCTCTGTAGCGTCGGCGCGTTGTACCTCATAATAAAAAAAAAATTTATATTTTACCTAAGGCTAGTCACGTGACATGAGACCCGCCAAAATCACGTAAAGCTATTCCCGTGACATGGTCCCGCACAAATGACGTAATTTCCCGTACGTCGGGTGACATATTGTAGGAAAACCACGTACATGCGTGAAGGTAGTCATGTGACATGCTACTGCCAAAACCACGCTACTATACGTACTAACTGGTCCCATTACACGTTCCCGCAAAAAAACCAGGTAAATCTAGTCACAGGTCATCTTCCCCCAAAACGACGTAAGGCCAGTGACATGACTTCGCCTACCAACAGCGATTTCTCGCCAACAACGTGCGAGATCATCAAGCTACGTTACCTTTTCGCACCTATCCTGCCAGAGTATCCGCCGTGTCCAACTTCCCGACGCCTGCCGACAAAAAGATCGTACGGCGATTTGCTTCAGCCCAAACGTTTCCCACATCGCGGCTACGCTAACAAGCCTCACCCGCAATGGCATCGTCTTCGTTTGGACCACTGAGCAGCAGGCTGCTTTCGAGAACCTGCGCCGTCGCTTACAAGTGCCGCCTGTGCTCGTCAAATTTGATGAAGATGCGGCCACCACAATCCATACAGACGCCAGACACGTTGGCCTTGGAGCAGTGCTGATTCAATGGCAAGATGGCGCGGAGAGAGTTGTCGCTTACACAAGCCGAACACTGTCCGGCGCGGAGTCTAACTATTTAGCTACAGAGAAGGAATGCCTGGCTGTTGTTTGGAAAGTCTTGAAATTCCGGCTGTACCTCCACGGTCGCCCGTTTCGAGTTGTTAGTGACCACCACTCCGTTTGCTGGTTGGCCACTTTGAAAAACCCTACTGGTCGCCTAGCCCGCTGGAGCCTTCGACTTCAGGAGCTTCATATGACGGTTGTCTTTATGTTAGAGAAACAACATTCTGACGCCCACTGCCTGTATCAAACTCCACTCGAACGCCCTGTACCGGAAGATGATAACGACGCGGCGTTTCTTGGTGCCATCGATGCCACAACTTTGTCCGATCAGCAAAGGGAAGACGTTGAGTTGCAGCCACTTCTAGATTTTCTGGAATGGCGAACTGAAACGGAAACCCAAAAATTTTGGTCTGTCTGTATTTCTGTCCGTCTGTCTGTCTGTCTGTGACTCGATTCAGCCTCCCGGCCAAAGTAAAATGTACACTGCGCAATAGTCTTATATACTCACAGTCAAATGTGAGCGTCTAAGCCCGGTTTATAAGTTCATACTTGTCAACTTTGTTGAACATGAACAAGAGATTACGCAAATATAAGACCGAAAATTCATAGAAAAGGGATATTTACTGTGTTCCTTCAATAAAAATTTATGGTTGTTTGATTTTTTGATTTCGAATGATATTCAACATCTACTGCACAAACCCAACCTCCGCCTGCTGTTGCCCGTGCCACCTACAGGCGGCACATGAAAAATCACGCGGCAACAGCAACGAAAGGTTCCACTGGGTAGGTTCCACGTTCTGCTTAGAACGCACGTGAAGCACGGCTACGTGGTTCTATAACCTTCAAGCCAGCTGCCTCCATTCACGCGCGTCTCCACCGTACTGCAGTGCTGGCATCGAGGAACGCTGCCTGTAGAAGTGGCACGCGGAAATTCAAATCGCCTTAAGCAAACCTTTAGTGTGTTTACCTTGAGATGAGTGCGACGGTGTTGCAGACTTCTTTAAGAACAAGGCAAATTTGCTTGACGTCACCTACCCGTTTCTTACGATAGGTTCTTCCGCCTTGGTGTTATTTAAAGCAGTGGCCATAAATGTCTCCGCACTTTTCCCGCTAACATCGACGATTTGTTTCATTCTTTGCCACCTGGACGTTCGCTGGCCGGCATCGATTCCGCCATTGGCAAGTTCGGTGCAGTTGATTTTCAGAACGCTTGTGGTGTGAGCACGACCGGCTTCTTGAAACTTTTATTTTTTTATGCATGGTCAAGCTCTCTTGACTTTGGCAGCAATATTTACGAGAGGAAACATGGCGGTTGCATAGGGACGTGCACTGCGCCGGCTTTAAGTAAATTGTTTCTAGCTCAGTTTGAAAATACCCTCTTCTAGGTGCTGGCAATCGTAAAGTTTTGAGAATCTGCCCGTAAGTCGACGACTTTTTAATTTTCTTAGATATATCCGTGCTTAATAAAAAATTTTCTGTACTCTAGGAGACGGTATGTGCTCTCTCCTCTTTTAGCCGCCTTTAAGGATTGTTTTAAACCAGTCAGTTTCACATATAAATTGCACGACTAGGAAAGCATGAGGCTTTTATATTTCCTTCGGCTTTTTAAACATGGACACGTGTGTTGGTTGTTACGCCAAGCGCAATCAAGCCTCCCCTGCTGTACTATTATGAGCAATATGAAAGGGAACGCGGGAACGCGTAGAAAACACTCTCAGACCCAGCTATGCGTGATACGCAGCGGCCGCCGTCGGAAACAAAGTGGAAAGGGGGACGCTGTTCTAAAAACTGTTCCCATTCCCGCCGTGCATCTTATCGGCTGTCGGACGATACCATATTATTGGCGAAATGACGTAAGCTGCTGCTTTGTAAAAATTCCAGCGTGGTGGGAGTGCCAACAGTAAGTGGAAGAGCACCCTCCTTTCCCACTTTGATTTTCCCAGCGCCATCCTCGTATCACTCCGAGTCTGTTTCGAGGCTGTTTGCCATGCGTTCCCGTGTTCCCTTTCATATTGCTCATAATAGTATATCTGGCACACTCTGAGTTGGTCAAGAGGAATATGGTGCTGTGTTTTTGTCCAGTGCCAGCTGCAAGTCATGCAGTCATTCCCTGGATGAAAGTGTTCACATGCACGTGGCACGCCAGGAAGCTGCTGGTTACCTTAAGCAGTTTATTTTTTTCGTTCCTGCAGGCCAGCATTGGAGAATGCAAGTTGAGTCTAACTTTGGCGACAAGCACACAGCGGAAAACAAAAGGAAAGAAAAAGGAGTAAAAGACGTGGATAAGATAGCTGTTATTCAAAACTTGCATAATTTTCGCACAACCTTAGCAAATTAGGGCAACCTTCTAGGCTCAAGGTCTTATTCGTCGCCACCAACAAGCTTCTGGCCCAGTGTAGGTTAAGCTACCCAAGATGCGCGCGGAAACCTGTCTGCACTATATAACACACCGAGAAACTTTTGAGCTCCTGGCGTTGTCTTCAATCTACCACTGTCATGTATCAGCTACTGTTTGCCAACGCGGCAGACATATTCGAACCTGCGTTTAAAATCACAAGAATAAACTCACCAACGTTGCTACAGACGGTTCGGGCTGAAACATATACCTTTGAAGGGCTGCTTTTTTCTGAAGGGCTGCTTTTTTCTGCGCTCCAACGGTATCTACGGCATTCTATATTACTAAGACTTCCATGTTACATTTATGCTTTTTTATCCTACGTTCATATTTCTAATGAGTGCATTCAATAAAAGTCAACAACTTTTTAATAGAACAAAAACTCAACGGAATATCAAATGACTTCGTTTAGTTGAAACATAATAGAGTGTCTACTGATGAAACGCAACTAAAATTGAGAGTCTAGCTAGTTGGTGAACATACATTGTTAAACATTATGCCCGTTTCCTTCGTTATTGTCTGTGTTTTATGGTTCGCGCCTAATTTTCAACAATTATAAAACTCCTTTGGGTAATCCAGTAGCCTTTACCAGCGCGTATTTAAACAAATATAATTTTTTCTTGGCTAAGTTGGCAAATAAATTATATTCGACAATTGTTGAATTAATTTCCTCAAATACTGCTGCAGCATGGCTTGCAGAAAACAATGGAGAAATAAATATTGACATAACTCTAGTGGCTCATATCTTCCGACACGTGACTCCCGCGGAATAGTTTCCTTGCTGTAGCAGCTGATTTTCGTGTTTATACCTTACCACGCATTGACATTATGGGTGAGCAATCTGCACTACTGCTAAGCTGCCGCTTTGGCGCTATTTAGCGGCAGTGGAGATATTCGAAGTCAGTCTTCGGGAAAACTTCGGGCGCAAGCATGCAGATCTCGGCCGGCAACAAAAAACGGTAAGGGTGAGAAGGAGGCGGAGGCTACACATGTATCGGATCCCAGTGTTAGGGGTTCATAACTCCCCCTACCTCTTTTTAAACATACAAGGCTGCGATACGTTCTGTACCGGGGAGGGGGGGTAGATTTAAAAAGCAATTTGATCTGCTACATTCAAAAAAGGCATATGCACCATTGCATCCTAGTGCGATGATTCAGTGTTCCTCTGGGGAGGCATCTACTAACAACGCTTATTTGGAGAAATGTCTACTTATCGCACAAACCCAAACGCTAAAAGAATATTGCACTGTCGAAAATACGCCTATACATAGTCAGGAAAAAATGTAGAAAGCTTTGGTGTAAACCAATACACGTCGAAAAAAAGAACATCAATTAAATATTTGTTTACAGCGAACTCTGACAAAAACACATCAAATCACGTGAACACAAGCTTGGCATCATCGTCGTTCGCTCGTGAACTTCATTAAAGTAGCCAGAACTCCAGTTGTCCCTTGCATTCCCCACCACGGCCGGTCAGTGGCGAAGGTGTGGTGCTGCTGAGACCAAGGACACAGGACCTATTCCTCGCAGTGGAGGCGACTTTTCTGATGGAGCCAAAAAGCGAAAACGCCAATGTGTTCGAGATTTCGGCGCACGTTAAAGATACCGGGCTCGGGCGGCCAATCTGGAGCCCTCCATTACTGCGCGCCTCATCGCCGGTGTAGCGTCTACCCTAATATGTGGTCATTGGTACTTAGACACAACTTTCATCTTACGCAGCAGCAAGCAAGGTATATGTTCCGATATCGATATTTTTTGCAGATTACTTGAGTACAGTTCAAAACACGCAGCGTGGTATCTAGCTCTTATTACCTCCAATAATTTGCATAATATATGATGTCGCTATATACGTTCTCATTGTGATGAATGGTCACGCTAGAGATTGGCCGCGCAATTAGGCCTCAAAAAACTAGGGAGCGCGACAGAGAATAAACTTTTACTGAGCTCCTAAAGAAGGTGTGAGCGCGCAGGCACCAGATGAGATGGTTCGCTAGTCACGGAACCCATATGTGTTCAGCAGCTCCTGGCCCCTGGGCACGAGCCCTTACTGAGTGGTGCCACACCTCTCGTTGCGTGTGCAGCGCCCGAAGCGAACTAGGACGGGCAGGACCCAAGCGCAGGAATAGGGCACGGTACCAAGAAAACAACTCCGTGGGACGCCTAGTCCACGCGCTACCTTTTGGCAAGCCCATCGCTACCAACCACCAAGGTTCAAGAGCGTTTGAGTGCCATCCTCAAGGCGCTGATGTGCGTACACCCGAGGATCCTTTCCTGCCGCCGAGTGGTGGCGTGTCTAGCGTCCCCTTGTACAATGCGTACTGGGACTCCCTTTGAACTTGATCAGTTTTCGCTAGTCCAGGAGGCCCCTCCTCCTAACAGAACCATTTGCTCGTTGTTCCATTCCTGCGAGCCATTCTTCGACTTTCTGAACTCGAGGCCCTTTCATTGAACTGTTGTTTGACCAACTGTGCCTGGTTGGTTGGCCAACAGTGACCAACGGTTGGTTCACCAACGGCGGGACCGCAATGGCAGCATCGCTAAACCCCTCTGTATTTTTCGCCCCGGTTACGCTCCGCTCCCTTGCTCAGCACGTGTCATTCATGCTGAAGAATTACGACAGCAGCATGGATCTACCGACAGTGAACTCCAACTGGCCACTCCCGTGGACGCAGCACATGACGTCACCGGCATCCAACTTCTTGGAAACAACGCCCCCTGCTCAGGCATATAAAAACAACCGCATCAACGACTTCTTCAGGGGTCACGGCGGGACCACAATGGCAACATCGCTAAACCCCTCTGTATTTTTCGCCTAGGTTGGTGGCAAATACTCTTATACCAGCTTTTGTAGTGATTGTAGAGGAATTCTGGTTCTGCCGTGCCCAGCGCCTTGTGCATGTCTTCTTGTGGACGCATGGACGGTCATTTGGATTCTTCTTGCGGGGGATGTTGAGCAGAATCCAGGGCCTGATACAGACGATCTCATAAAAATGACGAACACTGTGCTTGCTTCCCATAAAGAATTGCAAACACAAATCGAAAATTTAGGTACTGCTCACGATAAGGTTGGATCTACGGTTAACGCCTGAATATTGAATTCAGAATAATCAGAATTCTGAATTCTGAATATTCTGAAATTCTGAATTCTGTATATTGAATTCTGAACGCCTGAATATTGAATATTGAATGTCAAACATTGAATTCATGTGCACTTGCGTTCGTTTTGATCACAAGGATACGTTGTTTTGCGCATGCTACCGCCCACCTAACGCATCACCATCCTTCTGTGATGAACTGCATGATTGCCTCAGCAAAGTTGTAATTAGGTTTCTGAAATCCCCAATATTCTTATTGGGAGATTTTAATTACCCTGCAATTTCGTGGAACGAGCCTTTTCCTGTTGCCAAATATAATTCATCTGAGTGCCTCGCTTTCATTGATGTTTGCTCTACTTTTAACTTGTGTCAGCTCATAAAAGAACCAACTCGCGTTACGGAATCCTCGGCCAACATACTTGATCTTCTACTCACCTCAACCCCGGATGCTTTTTCGTCATTAACACTTGTACCAGGTTTAAGCGATCACACTGTTGTTGATTTCACGATTAAATCTCTGTTATGTCGCCCATCTACGCAGCCTAAAACAATTCGAGATTAAAGCAGAGCCGATTTCGAATCGATAAATAGTGCCATAGAACTATTTCTTGCTTCATTCGTTCCTGAATTCTGGGAGCGTTCGGTGCATGACAATTGGCGGTACTTTAAGGCTACAGTTGATGGCTTGATAGACCAACATATCCCGCTTCGCAGATTGTCCTGTGATAAACAGTCGCCATGGTTCACCCAAACTTCGAAACGATTACTAAACAAAAAGAAAAGGATGTTTCGCAAATACAAGCAAAATAAAACTGCCGACAGATGGTCTTCCTACATACGGGCTGCGCAGGAGTACAAAACGGCTCTTAAGAGTGCACAACATACTTTATTTCACCAGACACTTCCGGCATTGTATCTACAAATCCACAGAAATTTTGGAATGTGTTGAACATGCGTAGTAGAAAGCCCGTGACTTTGCGAACCGAGATAGGCGTTTTTGTACCTCATGAGGAATCATGTGCTCTTTTGAATAATGCGTTCGCTTTATCATTCACTAATAACGAACCGACATCTTCTCCTGTTATAGCACAAATTTTCAACAAATGGAGCCCATATCAAATGACTCGGCGGGGATACGCAAATTGATTAAAAACGCAAAGATTTCATCCTCGGCAGGAATTGACGGTATAAATTACAAATTCCTGAAAAGCACAAACGAGTTATCATCTATTATCTTGGCTCTTATTTTCACTCAGTCATTACACAACACCACTCTGCCCGATGACTGGAAGGTCGACAAGGTGGTTCCGGTACCCAAGGCTGGTGACATGCATTGCCCATTCAACTACCGACCTATATCTCTAACCTCGATACCTTGCAAAACTATTGGAGCACATAATTTATTCTCACCTTGTTAACTACCTAGAGTCTAATTCATTTTTCTCAGCCAATCAGCACGGTTTTCGAAAAAAGTACTCGTGCGAAACCCAACTGCTAGCTTTTACTAATGATTTGTCCAGGGTGTTAGATAATTCCTCTGTTATTGACTGCATCTTCATTGATTTCGCTAAAGCGTTTGATACTGTGTCTCATAGCTTACTGCTTTGTAAACTCCGTAGCCTCAATATTGACCCAAATGTACTGAAATGGATTGAATCCTTCTTAAGTGACCGCACACAGTACGTAAGTGTTAACAACCATGACTCTAATATTTGCCCTGTAACATCAGGTGTTCCCCAGGGATCTGTGCTTGGCCCATTGCTTTTTTTAATATACATTATTGATCTTTCTAATACCGCCGTCTTTCCTATCAGACTCTTCGCTGACGATTGTGTAGTTTATAGAGAAATCTCTAACACATCTGACATTTCTATTTTGCAGAACGACCTCGATAACGTAAGTGCTAGGTGTGACACATGGCTGGTGATATTAAATGTCGGTAAATGTAAGGCAATGCGTATAACCAAATCCAAAACAAAAGTAGAACTGCTCACATATAGTCTGAATGGTTCCCGGCTTGATCCCGCTAACACATACAAATATCTTGGCGTTCACATTTCCAGTGACCTTTCTTGGCGCACACATATAGAGTACATTACTAACAAGGCTAACAGCATGCTCGGCTTTATTCGGCATAACTTTGCCTCAGCACCAATCTCGCTAAAACTTCTACTATATAAAACCCTCGTTCGAACAAAAATGAAAAGCGCTTCTTCCGTCTGGGATCCGCATACTAACAACCTCATCACTGATCTCGAATGTATTCAAAACCGTGCGGTTCGCTTTGTACTATGGAATTATTCCAGGACAGCAAGTGTAACTAATATGAAACTAAACTTGAACCTTCCTGACCTTGCTAAAAGGTGAGCCATTTCTCGTTTGTGTTTTTTTCACAAAATATTTTTTTACAACAAATATCTAAAAAATGCACTTTTTTCAGTACCATCGTATGTCTCGCACCGGACTGATCATACGTTCAAGGTTGGAGTACCCGTGTGCAAAACCAGCTCCGAATGGAACCACCTTCCCGCCTCCATCATCGCTATCACCGACCCAGCTCATTTCAAGTCCGCGGTGTGCGACTTCTTGTAATTTTTGTTACTAATATTATATGCTGTATTACATCTTAGTCCTGTAAAATGCCACACCTCTCTGTAACGCCTTGCGGACCTGAGAGTAAATAAATGAAATGAAATGAAATCGACGATTTTATGGTAGCGATAAAAGAACAGAAAGTAGAGATCAATGCACTGCAGACTGAAGTACAGCGTTGAAAGGTAATGTTCAACTACATCAAAGGCGTCTGGACGATTTAGATGATAGAAGTAGACACCGCAATCTTGTTATTTTTGGTTTTCCCGAACCGGATCGTGAAAATGCTGCAGAACTAAGAAGATAATCGAGGAACTGATAGGGCATAAACTCGGAGTGGTTGTTAACTCTGTGCAAAGAGTACATAGGGATAGCAAAAAATGCCGCGATAAAGTACGACCGGTAATAATGATTTTTTTCACTATGAGCAGCCTAAACACCTAAATAAGTGTCACAAACTGAAAGAAACAACAACCTCGGTAAACCATGAGTTCTGCAAGGCCACTCTAGCAAAGCGCAGCAAACTGTGGTCTCATTCTAGTGAATTAAGGCACAAGGTCGCAAAGTATCGCTTGATTACGATGGGATGAGAGTGGACGACAATATATACGAATGGGATGAGCAGGAGGATTGTCTGAAATGTATCCGCCCGCAACGTAACCGCGTTGAATAACCACGTTGAAACAGTTGCGAGATGTTCTCCTTAATTCTAGGAGCATTGTCAATAAAGTTCACGAGCTTGAAGAAATCATATTTCCCTGTGATCCCCAAATCATAGCAATTACCGAGACCTGGATAACTCCGGACATTCTAGATTCTGAAATAGTTTCTCCAACTCATAAAATGGTTAGACGTGATCGAGGCTGCAGACCAAGAGCCGTTGCTTTGGTAGTAAAACAGGAAATCACTTGCGTAACTATGGACGAAATCATCGACAATGAAAGTGTATGGTGTCAAATTGATTTTCGTGGGATCTCGGCTGTCGTAGGTGTAGTCTACCGGCCTCCTTCTTCGCCTGAGTCGTTTTTGGAAAACATTCAGTCATTCATGCGGAAGAAGTACAAACTTAATCAAAAAGTCATATTAGCGGGGGACTTCAACCTACCATCGACTGATTGGCAAACTCTAAACCCAGGTTCCACAGACGTAGCGAACTGCCACTTGTTGCTGGAATTGATACTGACCTTTAATCTCGTTCAACTTGTAAAAGAGGCTCCCAGAGTTGATCAAAGCACTGAAAGTGTACTAGATCTTTTATGTGTTGGAAACTTTCCAGATGACACTTAAGTCAGTGTTTATGATGGAATCTCTGATCACAAGCTGGTTTTACTTACCGCGAATTTCTGCCGTCACAAAAAGAATAGTGTGAGCAAGAGTGTATTTAACTTTTCTCCTGCGGATGACGAAGCTATTATATATACACTTGATTTGTGCTTCGGTGACTTTGAGGCAAGATGAGACGCATCAAGTCTGTGGAATACGTTTAAAAACATTACTGAATCGTGTCTTGATAAAAACCTACCAAATTTTCAGAAAAAGAACGGTGCAACCCCTGGATAACACGAGAAATGAACAATTGAAATTGAACGCGAAAATAACAGTTGAAAAGAACAATATCAAGAAAACGTAAAGCAGCGCGTAAAGATGACCATGCCATATCCTCCCTCTCAGAAACACTGAAGCACAAAATATGGACCGCTCGAGATTATTTTTTAGATGCAACTGCCTCTCATTCACTCGCCTTCTCCATGGAGCATCCCCGTAGTCGGCGTTGTTGTCGTCCGCCCCTCCCCCATTCTCCTCGCCCCGCGAGCTGCGCTCTCCGCCGCTCACCTCCTCTCCTCTCCGATGCCCCTCTCCCGCGAGGGGCATTGGATTGGATTCAAATGGATTGGCTTGGCTTGGCTTGGCTTGGATTGGATTGGATTTGGATTGGATTGGATTAAAGTGGATTGTTTTGGATTATGTTGCGTCATAGCCGCGGGAGACACATTGGCGCCGGCGCATGTGCAGTACTCTCTCTTCCGCGGTTTCCTCTCCTTCGGGCGCGCTGCGCATATAACCGGTGTGCCGCTCTCCGGCGGCCTTTCGGTCGACGGTTACTGTCCGCTTGCGCTTGAACTCCCCTCCGCGTCGCATCACACCAAGGTTGCCGCGAGGGGAGGTGGATACTTTTTTTGGAACGACACTTGTTATCTTCATCGAAAACGCACCGCAAATGTTTTCGGGATACATACTTGTCCGGAAACAAAAAAGTCTGTTGAACAGCTTCACGTTGACGGCTGCGCGGTTACTGATCCTTACGAGATTGCTAATGAGCTAAACAGCACATTTCACAGTGTGTTCAGTCAACCGTCTGTAACCAATAATCCGATAGAACCATCTCTTCTCTCTCCTAACATAATGCCGGATATAGATTAATTTGTAAATGGTATTCGCCTTCTTCTTTTAAAACTTGATACAAAGAAGTCTTCTGGCCCTGAAGGTATCCCCAATGCCTTTTTGAAGTGTTATGCGGACATGATTTCGCATTTCTTATATATTTTGTTCAATAAATCTTTGGATGACGGATGCCTACCTCCTGATTGGGTGTGTGGAAAAATTGTCCCAGTATGCAAGGATGGAAGCAAACTGTTCGCTTCGAACTTCAGGCCAATATCATTATTCAGTAGTGGCTGTAAATTACTTGAGCACATCCTCTCCAGCCAGATAACTTCGTTCTTGGAAACAAAAAACATATTAGGCAGCTGCTAGCCTGGGTTTAGAAAAAAGCTATCAACGACCACCCACCTCGTATCAGTCCTACACGACTTCGCTAAAGCTATCAATGATAGAAAACAAATAGACGCAATATTTTTGGACCTATCAAAAGCCTTTGATAGGATACCGCACTCTTTACTGATAAGAAAAATACAGCGTGTAGGGATTGCTCCCCGCCTTATGGACTGGATTTCTGCGTATCTGAAAAACAGAACGCAGTGTGTAGAAATTAGCGGCTGCCAATGACAAAACCTTGATGTATTGTCAGGAGTGCCCTAAGGGTCGGTCTTAGGACCGCTCTTGTTCTTTATCTATGTATGATATTTGCGACGATTTTGACGCGGGAGTGACCGTGAAAATGTTTGCAGATGACTGTATTATTTATACAACTGTCAGTAGTCCCTTGCATCAATCCTTGACTAACAAAAAATTGTGTAAAATTGCTGACTGGTGTGAGAGTTGGCAGATGATTATCAACTACTCAAAAACTTGCGCTCTTACATTAACACACAATAAAGCCCCTCTTGAATATAAATACCATGTTCGTGACCAAAGTATTGAATATGTGAATAGCGTAAAATTTTTGGGATTGACTATTAACACAAAACTTAGCTGGGACGCTCACATCGACAACGTTTGCACCAAGGCATAGAAAAAGCTATGCTTCTTAAGAAGGAAGTTGGTATCATGCGATTTGAAAGTGAAATTTGCAGCCTATAAAACCTTAGTTCAACCAGTGCTGGAATAAGCATCCCTTGCGTGTGAGGCATACTTATTAAAGAAAGACATAGATAAAGTGGAAAGGATTCAGCGGCGAAGCGCACGGTTTATTTTTCAGATTCTAAGCGCCTCTCCTCCGTTTCTGAAATTTTAAATAAATGTGGGCTGAAACCACTCGAACGTAGGCGAAGAATTGCAAGGTTAAACTTCTTTTATAAACTATACCACAATGAATCCGGTTTAAATAAAGAATGGTATATACTGCCATCTCCCAAGCACTCAGCAAGGTTAAATCATTCAAAAACTGTTAGACCATATGCTCCTAAAAATGACACGTTCAAGTACTCCTTTTTTGTACGAACCATGGAAGACTGGAATTCACTGACTTCCGACTGCGTGCACGCTCCGACTTCTAGTTTTGACCTCTGTGTTAAGAGCCTTATGTAACCCTCTCCTGCTAGGATGGTAAAAAACCGTCCGCAGTATTTCTCAACTATAAAAAAACACGGTACGTCCCGTCGTTCATTGTTACGTCATCATCTCATGCCTTTAATTTACTCTCCCGTTAAATATAGTGGTAAATGCGTCGACTAACATTTTTTGTCTGCCTGCACGATCCCTCGCCCAATGCTAACAGGTATTTCAGACACACTTTTTTCCCCTATTAGTATTTGGGTTGTCTCGCAATCTGCAATGCATGGCGGACCTGTTCAGATTTTCTCGCTCCCGCTTTTCTTATGTTGGCGATGGTAAGCATTGGTATCGCATTACAAAGTCCACCAGAAAAACCCACTTTATGATTCATTTGTATCACGGAATAATTTTTTTCTCAGAGTAGTTCGTTTCATTTTTCAGCGTACGGCATGTACGTAGCGGGTACGGAAGACTCCTTTTTATCGTGGAATTTTGGTTGTCCCTTCGTTATTAGTGCACCCGTAAAAAGGCCTCTCATTTACCTTGCGCTTTTCTGCACCATAAATTGATTGATTGATTGATTGATTATTAGGTATTATTTGAAATTGTGGATTAATTAAAAAAGAGCTGACAAAAAGATTCATTGCATTATTCACTGAGTTATATTTGACTGTTTGATAATTTTCACCTCTTTTTTTACGCGTCTCTGCAGTGGTTTCATAAATGAAAGACCATTTGTATGCAATAGTTCAGACCTTTTTACCTAGTTTCTTTGCTTTTATGGTATTCAGTCAACACAGACAAGTTGTAAAACTACAGTTTAAATAAAACACCATGTGAACTGGCCCCGTTCTGGTAGCACAAACTCAACAGCAAAATCTGGGGTGGTTTTTTAGATGAGTCAAAATCTCATCACATCCCGCGCCGCGTGCTTCCTTCTTTCAGAAACATTCAAATTTTGGTGAAGCATCCGCAGGATGTACGTGAAAAAACTCTTATTCCAAAACCATAGCGCGCCAAGCTCAAGGGCGCACGTCTTGCCACAACGGGTGTAACAACCACCCGCAAGCATTAGCAACTATAATCTCTACTTTCTAGCTTCCTTGTAAGGCGAGTCGCCATATCAAAACAGCGCTTCGAAATTCCGGGAATGTCATTTGACACGCAGAAAAGCGCGGTTGACGAGTTGGATGCCGCAATTCTCGACAGCTTTGATAGCAGGCCACGACTGCAGCAGAAAAAGCGAAAGCCGTGCGTTTTTGCATGATAAAACCCTTTCTCAGCTTCCAAATGCCAAGTCATTCGGTGTGAACACTAATCGCGTGTTGAAACATTTTTGCTTAGTACTGAGCAAGCTATCATCAATACCCTTTAATAAATGTTGTGTTATTTATGTGATGAGGCACTTGGTATTTGCTACTCATCCTAATTGAATTGCTGAATGAATGCAAGTCACGGTCCGCAATTCGCACCGCGTTATCCATAATAATAGTATGACCCCGGAGGTCCTCCGGAACTATCTCTTAAAACTCCTGCAAGCGCTCCCACTCAGACCCCACCCACCCTATGCACGCACACCACCGTGAAAATGGCTTAACAAGGTGCGCTCTGCACAATGTCAGATACAAATACCCATGTATAACGTCACTTGAAGCACCTAAGTTACTAATGAACTCTTCAGAAACACCCGCCGCGGTGGATCAGTTGATAAGGTGTTGAAAGCAAGGTCGCGGATTGAATTCCCTACCACAGCAGCCGCCTTTCTGATGGAGGCGAAAGCAAAAATGCCCGTGTGTTAGAGATTGCGGCGCACGTAAAGATACCCAGGTGGTCAAAATTATTCCGGAGCCCACAAATCGGCGTTACTCATCGCCTGCGTTGCGTGAGCGCGTTAAACCCTACAATCAATCCAATCAACTCTTCTGAAACCTTGAAATCCTAACCCTTTAAAACTGCTGACCCAGACCAAAGAAAGAAAAAAATCGATGGTTCCTAGAACACCGGCGTCAATTACTGAACACGTCTGGAATACCACAAGCAACCTTCAGAAGAACCTTGCAACTGACCACCCGACAGCATAACGGACTGAAGGAACACATTCTTATGTACAAAAAGTTTACGTTCATTGGCCACTTACCAATCGTGTTACTGAGGATGGTCCAGTCTACAAAAACACATGCGCAATTCTCAAACAAACAATGTAGATGCTGCAGGCACGAGCTCTTCTTCGCCACCAGAATACTAAAAAGGTGACTACCACCCGCGATGCATTATCTGCTTTACAAATACATGTGAGCCGGACGCAGCTGTTGGTCCAAAACTTGGCTATCCGCGAAAACGGAACATTAAGTGCAATTTACCTGTATGAAAAAGATTGTGTTCTACCGCTGCGAAGGGGCAGAAGGTTCGTTGGGGGCGTACTGATCGCTGTTAGTCACGCGCATAGGCCTTTCAGTGTGCCTGTTGTTTCGACGCTTGAGTTGATTGCTGTTTCTGTTCGTATAATGAACAAACTTGTAGGCTAACAAAACTTCTTGCGAGGCTAGCTGGTTCTTCATGCTTAAATATGTTTAGCCCAAAAACCAAAAGCAGTACAAAAGAAAGATGAGTGGACAAGGGCTACTTTCAACTGAATTAAATCAACACCGGAGCCGATGAATATAGAAACAACTGGATGGGGTATCACCAGTACGCATATGTGTCATGAACCGAACCGCTCGAAAAAAAAAAAAAACGTCTGTTCGATAAAAAGGACCACCGACGTATCACTGATACAATTATCACCTTTTTTGCTTGATGTAAAAAGCTTGCAAGAGTTCCCGTGAAGACGCAAATCTGCTGCTACACAGAATCTTAATCTCCCCCAGAAGTGGCTCACTCTTGCAGGCATCTGAATGCTAGGGCAAATGCGGATTTCCTTTATTCTTTACGGGCAATTTATGTTCCCGGTCTCGGTCGTTGATACATCAGCCGGTCTGGCCAACATAGGCTTCCCCGCATTTAAGTGGACTCTGATCTACGACGCCTTACAGAGCAGTTCATAAAGGTACTGGTATGCTTCTTGTCGCATCCTTGCAATTTGCGCCCATTGGAAGAAGTGCGCGCGCAATGTCGGGCTAGCTCACGCGGCGCCGAGAACAGGATCGGAATCCCATGCCTGTTGGCCACCTTCTTAAAAGTGATGGGCGAGGTTTTGGATATACGCACCACTTCAAGTTTTTCCGTACCTTGCACTAGCTCAGGCGTTCTTCTGGAAGTGCCTCCTTTAACCTTCTTGAGGAGTGCCTGAACGACTGGGAGTTTCAAACCGTGCACTGGAAGCCAGTTGAAAGCAGCCTTCGAATTTGCTCATCAAAGAAGGCCTGCATAGAGTGGGGACCCGACTTGGAGAGAGCCGATTCCAGGCACAAGTGAGCGATTGCTCTTTTCACCGTCTTGGAGTACGCAGAGTCAGAAGGAGAGGAGCTCTTTGAGTGGCGGTGGGGAATGGCGCCAGTAGACATTCTTGGTATTTAAATGGATGTTAATATCTGTAAACCGCAACGAGTTCCGTAAAGTAATTTCGGGCGTAAAAACTAACCCTTCCCATGGCTCTGAAAAGCGCCTATAATCAAGTCAACGGACACTGTGCGCGTCAGAGTGTTATGTTTGTTCAAAACCACTAAAAATTGATGATATATATTTAAGAACTTTTATACTTACTTGTCGTCTAATTCATTGTGCAATGCACGGTCAACTGCGGTTTAAAAATACATTAAAGAGTGCAGGGGCCACACTACAACCAATACAAATTCTTTGTCTTTGCAGAAACAGGCCGTTGTGAAAGGAGATAAAATTAGACTTCATATAACCCTCAAGAAATGAAATCAAGTAGTCCACTACAACACCAGCCACGTTCTGAATACCAACGGGACCATTTTCATCAACGCACTTTCTGACTCGAGCAGAACACCATGGGGCAAAGAATAAAACAGGTCTCAACATCCACAGAAAAAGCGTAGCCAATAGGTGCTCCGCTCTTCAAAAAAATTGGTCAGCTCATTTGAACTGTTGGTATGAAAATGATCTGAAATTTCCAGACAGCTCAGGTTCCTCAAGCGGTATTGGCTGAGTAAGTGGTGGCAAGAACCTTTTTCCCTGATTACCGAGCCGAGCGGGAATATTTGTTTATGCATTTTGACCGAAATGAACACAACGTGAGCATGGGACTTACAATCACTCATATCCTTGGCCAAATTAGTAAATTCAAGGTCCCTGCGCACTCCAGCGGCTTTGCTGTTTACTCTTGTGGCTTGTGCCTTCACAGGAATGAAATTCTTGCCTATAGCTAGCCTCATCTTATAGAGGAACATTTTTTTGCGACGCGGCCACAAAACCACCTTTTATGTCGGATTGTAGCAGTCTTAGGCTATAGTCTTTGAAGGATATCTAGCCGTAGAATTTCTGTGGCTGAATGTGACGGCACGGTTCACTGTTTGTGAAAGAGGTCCGCAGGATCCAGCAGGCAACTATCTCTATCTCCTTGTGACGCCTTTTTGTGACGCGGCGATTTACTGCCAAACGTTCGTGCGGTGGCATACACTGCTGTTCTCTGAATTTGAGCCGTTTCTTCAATAGAAATGAGCATTTCCCCGCGCATTGCGATGTCCGCAAGTGTGAGCCACTTATGAGGGATACTAAGATTCTGAGAAGAAGCAGAGATGCGGCAACACGGGAACTCATGAAAGCTTTTTATATCAAGCAAAAAGACGATAATTGTATCAGAGATACGTCGGTGGCCCTTTTTAACTTAGAGAAATCTTTTTCCGAGCGGTTCGATGTTCGACACATATGCGTACTTGTGATACCCTACAGTGGCGCATGCTGCACATGCGCCAGTTGTTTTTATGTTTAACGGCTCCGGAGGTGATTAGCGTTCAGTTGAAAGAAGCGCTTCTCCCGTCTGCTTTATTGCGTACTGTCTTTGGTTTTGCGGTTAACATATTAAAGAATGATGAACCAACTAGCACCCCCTCCAACAAGTTTTCTAAAATACCTGTCACTTTCTGAAGCCTCCATAGTATCCGTTCCACCTGCTCTTCTCAGGCCAGCGCATATGTTTCCTTCATCGTCGCTTCATCGTGCCAGGGAACGGTAATCACCTTCAACCTCCGAAAAAGACTCACACCAGCTGACGTGCGTTCTCTTTTCGGTTATTTGAACCCGTCCTTTGGCCTCGCCAAGCAGATGTACAAGGATTTGAAGTTGGAAGTATGGATCCAAGTTCGTCGATTCAAAGACCGGTTGAGAGATATGTGCTATGCATTAGACCCCGCCTGGCTCGAAGCAAATAAATTACGGTCACCCTTAATCTACGCGGTAAAAACGATATACGCCTGTTGGACTCATTGCAATAACGAAACGTTAGGTTCTTCCAAGAAGAGCAAGAACAAGGAGGACAGCGGCTTGTTGGTGCTGGGAGACGTGTCTGTAACCGACAACGTGGCGAGCCTCTTGAAGAAAGCGCCCAAATGTAGTAAACAACCGTGTATGCCAGCGCCCGAGAGTTTGGCAGCAAATCGCCGCATCGCAAAAAGGCGTCACAAGAAGATAGATATAGGTGCCTGCTGGAACCTGCGCACCTCCTTTCACAAATAGTGAACCGTGCCGTCACTTTCAGCCACAGAAATTCTACGGCCAGATCTCCTTCAAACACAATAACCTAAGACTGCTACAATGCGACATAAAAGGTGGTTTTGTGGCCGTGTCGCAAAAAAAGATGTTCCTCGATAAGGCGAGCCTAGCTATAGGCAAGAATTTCATTCCTGTGAATGCAAGTGCCACAAGCGTAAAGAGCAAAGCCGCTGCAGTGTGCAGGGACCTTGAATTTACTAATTTGGCGAATGATATCAGTGATTGTAAGTGTCATGCTCACGTTGTGTTCTTTTCTGTCAAAATACATAAACAAAATTTCCCGTTCATTTCGGTCATCAGGGAAAACGGTTCTTGCCACGACTTACTCAGCCAATACCGCTTGAGGAACCTGAACTGTGTGGAACCCGCCGGGGTGGCTCAGTGGCTAAGGCGTTGCGCTGGTAAGCACGAGGTCGCGGGTTCGATTCCCGGCCGCGGCGGCCGCTTTTCTGATGGAGGCGAAAACAAAAACGCCCGTGTGTACGAGATTTCGGCGCACGTTAAAGATCTCCAGGTGGTCAAATTGAATCCGGAGCCCTCCACTATGGCGCGCCTCATCGCCTGCGTTGCGTCGGTGCGGTAAACCCTACAATAAAAAAAAACTGTCTGGAAATGGCTGATAATTTTGATACCAACCGTTCAAATGAGCTGACCAGTTTTTTGAAGAGCGGAGCCCCTATTGGCTAAGCTTTTTCTATGGATGTTGAGACCTGTTTTATTGTTTTCCCCATGGTGTTCTGATCGATTCAGTTAGAGAGTGCATTGATGAAGATTGTGCCGTTGGTTTTCCGAACTAGACTAGTGTGTCAGTGGACCACTTCATTTCGTTGCTTGTGTGTTATATGAAGTCTACTTTTATCTCCTTTGACAACGGCCTGTTTTTGCAAAGACAAGTAATTTGTATTGGTTCCCGTGTGGCCCATGCACTCTTCAATATATTTTAGCCGCAGTTGGCCGTGCCTTGCACAAAGAATAAGACGAAAGTTAAGTCTTAAAAGTTCTTTGATATGTGGACGATTTGTTAGTGGTTTTAAACAAAGATAACTCTCTGACGCGCACAGTGTCTGTTGACTTGATATTAGGTTGTTTTCGGCGCCATGGGACGGTTTTAGTTTTCACGCCAGAGATTACTTTACAGAAGTCGTTGCAGTTTATAGATATTAAAATCAATTTAGGTAGCAAGCATGTCTACTGACGCTATTCCCCACGGGCACACAAAGAGCTTCTCCCTTTTGACTGTGCGTACTCCAAGACGTTGAAAAGAGAGCAAGCGGTCACTCTTGCATGGAATCGG
The DNA here is from genome assembly GCF_048455015.1 of Haemaphysalis longicornis. Lineage (NCBI taxonomy): Eukaryota > Metazoa > Arthropoda > Arachnida > Ixodida > Ixodidae > Haemaphysalis > Haemaphysalis longicornis. The sequence goes on from NW_027526295.1 coordinate 34,782,677, forward strand.
CTCTCTCGAATTCGTGTCCCCAGTCTATGCAGGCCGCCTTTGATAAGCAATTTCAAAGGCTGCTTTCAACTGGCTTCCAGTGCACGATTGCAATTTTGAACTCTCAGTCACTGAGGCACTCCTCAAGAAGGTTAAATAAGGCACTTCCAGAAGAACGCCTGAGCGAGCGCAAGGTACGGAAAAACCCGAAGTGGTGCGTATATCCACAACCTCGCCCATCACTTCAAGAAGGCGGCCAACGGGCATGGCATTCCGATCCTGTTCCGGGTGCCGCGTAACCTGGCCGGACTTTGCGCGCGCATTTGTTCCAATGGGCGCGAAAAGGATGTATGCCACAAGAAGCATGCCATGCCCTTTAATGACTGCCCTACAGGCGTCGTACATGAGATTCCCCTTAAATGCTGGGAAGTCTATGTTGGCCAGACCGGCAGATGTATCAACGACCGAGCAGGGGAACATGAATTGTCGGTAAAGAACAAAGGAAATGCGCCTTTGCCCTCGCATTCCGATGACTGCAAGTGTGAGCCACTTCTGGGGGAGATTGAGATTCTGGGTAGGAGCAGAGATTGGACAGCGCGGGAACTCTTGGAAGCTTTTATATCATGCAAAAAGGCGATCTGGTATCAGCAATACGTCGCGGGTCCTTTTTAACTCAGAGAAATCTTTTTTTTAAGCAGGTCGGTGCTTGACACAGACGTGTACAGGTGATACACCATCCAGTTGTTTCTATATTTATCGGCTACGGCGGTGAATAAATTCGAGATGAAAGTAGCGCTTGTCCCGTCTGATATCTTGTGTACTGCCTTTGAGTTTGCGTGTTGATATTTTTAAGAATCATGAAGGAACTAGCCTCGAAACAAGTTTTTTTAAGTTACATCTTTATTCATTATACGAACCCAAATAGCAATAAACTCAAGCGTCAAAACAACAACCAGACTGATAGACCTATGCGCGTGACTTACAGCGATCATTATGCCACCACCGAATCATGTACCTCTTTCAGAGCGGTAGAACACAATCTTTTTTGGACAGGTAAATATCTCGTTATTTTCTGTTTTCTCGTATTGCTAAATTTTTGACAAAGCAGCCACTTCCGGCTCACATGTATCTGTAAAGCAGATAACACATCGCGGATGCTAGTCACCCTTTTAGTAGTCAGGTCGCAATGAAGCGCTCGTGCCAGCAGCATCTACATTGTTTGATTGAGAAATGTGCATGGGTTTTTCGTTGACTGGGTAGCCTCAGTAACACGATGGGTGACCGGCCAACAAACGTAAATATTTTGTATATAAGAATTTGTTTCATCAGTCCGTTAGGCAGTCGGGTGGTTGCAAGGTTCTTCTGAATGTTGCGTATGGAATTCAAGAAGCGTTCGGTAAACACGCCGGTGTTCTAGGGAGCATCGATTTCTTGTTTATTTCTTTAGCCTGTGTCAGAAGAGTTTAAAGGGTGACAGTTTCAAGGTTTCTGAACAGTTGATTTGATTTATTGTAAGGTTCAACGCACCGACGCAACGCAGGCGATTAGGCGCGCCTTAGTGGAAAGCTCCGGTTTATATTTTGACCAGGCGGGGTATGTTTAAGAGGCGCCGACATCTCGAAGACACGGGCATTTTTGCTTGTCGCCTCCATCAGAAAAGCGGCTGCCGCGGTCGGTAATCGCACCCGCGACGTCACGTTCAGCAGCACAATGCCTTCACACCTGAGCCACACCGGCGGGTGTTTCTGAAGAGTTTATCAGTGACTTAGGTGCTTCAAACACGACTATTTGTATCTGCCATAGTGCAGAGCTCATCTGGTTAAGCCATTTTCACGGGGTTGTGCGTGGGTGAGTTGGGTGGGTTCTGAGTGGGAGCGCTTGCAGGAGTTTTATGAGATCGTTTAGGAGGACCTCCGGGGTCCTATTATTATGATGTATAACGGGGTGCGAATTGCGGGCCGTGTCTTGCATTCATTCTTGCAATTCGATTAAAATGAGTAGCAAATACTAAGTGCCTCATCACATAAATAACGAAACATTTAATAAAGGGTATCCTTGATAGCTTCTGCGGTACTAAATGAAAAAAAATGTTTAAACATGCGAATATTGTGCGCACCGGATGACGTTGTACTTGGAAGCTCAGAAAAGGTTTTATTCTGCACAAACGCGAAACTTTCACTTTTGGTGCTGCAGCCGTGCCCCATTATCAAAGCGGTAGAGAATTGCGGCATCTGACTCGTCAACCGCGCTTTTCTGCGTGTCAAATGATATTTCCGCACTTTCTGTGCGCTGTTCTGATATGGCGACTCGCCTTACACGGGAGCTATAAAGTAGAGATTATAGTTGCTAATGCTTGCGGGCGGTTGTAACACTCGATGTAGCACGATTATATTCCCGGAATTCCGCTGCGCTGTTCTGATATGGCAACTCGTCTTACACGGAAGCTAAAAAGTAGAGATTATAGTTGCTAATGCTTGCGGGTGGTTGTTACACTCGATGCAGCACGATTATATTCCAGGAATTCCGCTGCGCTGTTCTGATCTGGCAACTCGCCTTACACGGGAGCTAAAAAGTAGATATTAGAGTGGGCAATGTTTGCGGGTGGTTGTTAAACCCGATGTAGCAAGACTTGTGTCTGGGGGGTGGCGCACTATGCTTTTGAAATGAGAGTTTCTTCATTTACATCCTGCGGATGCTTCAGCAAAATTTGAATGTTCCTGGAAGATGGAAGTATACGGCTCGTTATGTAATGAGATTTTCACTCCTTGAAGAAACCACCCCAGATTCTGCGGTTGAGAATGTGCTAGCAGAACGGGACCACCTCCCGTCGTTTTTAATTTAAACTGCACTTTTACAACTTGTCTTTACTGAATAAATACCATACAAACAAAAGAACCTGTGTAAAAAGAAGTAAACTATTTTATAAAAATGGTCTTGCATTTACAAAACCACTCAACAGATGCGTAACAAAACAGGTGAAAATTATCAGACTATAAATCATCACTCAGTGAATATGCAATGAATCATTTTATCAGTTATTATGTAATTATACAATGATTGCAAATAACACTTAATATTCAATCAATCAATCAATCAATCAATCAACTTAGGGTGAAGAAAAGCGCAAGGTAAATGAGAGGCCTTTTTAAGGGCGCACTAATCAAGAAAGGACAAAGAAAAAAACAATAAAGCAGTATACATTGCCGACAACCTACATGCTGTACACTGAAAAATGACACGAATTACACTGTTAAAAAATATTTTCGTGATACAACTGAATCACGATGTGGGATTTTAAGGAGGGCTTAGTAATGCGATACCAAAGCCTACCATTGCCAACGTAAGAAAAGCGGTAGCGAGAAAATCGGAACACGTCCGCCATGCATTGCAAATTGGGAGACAAAAGCTCTACTAATAATGAAAAATTAAATGTGTCAGAAATACCTGTTAGAATTGGGCCGGGGATCGCGCAGGCAGACACAACATGGTCGTCGACGCTTGTAGAACCTTATTTAACGAGAGAGTATATTGCTGGCATTAGATGATGAAATAGCAATGAACGACGGGACAGACCGTGCTGGCTACGTGGTAGGCACAGTTTGTCAACCAACCGTTCAATAAAAGGGCCTCGAGTTCAGAAAGTCGGAGTATGGCTCGCAGGAATGGCACAACGAGCAAATTGTTCTGTTGGGACGCGGGGCCTGGACTAGAGAATAGCGGTGAAGTTGGGAGGGAGTCCGAGTACGCCTTGAACACGGGGACGCTAGAGACGCCAGCCCCCGACGGCAGGAAAGGTTCCTCGGGTGTCCGAACATCAGCGCCACGATGACGCCGCCCAAACGCGCTCTTGAACCTTCGCGGTGTGAAGCGGTGGGCTTGCCAAAATGTAGCGCGTGGTCCAGACGTCCCACGGAGTAGTTTCCTCATGCACCGAGCCCTATTGCTGCGCTTGGGTCCTGTCCGTTCTCGTTCACGCCGGAAGCTCTATGCGCAGCACCTCTCCGGGAATAACTGTGGAATTCGCTATGAGTAATCGTGAAAATAACTATCGACACTATATTCGTTTTAATAAGCTGTAATTTCAGGGCAAAACTTATCGCTACGACGCTACCACCGGGAGGGTTGTCAGTTGGAATCGCAGAATGATTGTTCCTATAATTGACGAGAATCGCAACGTAAGAGCAAACTTTTTTTTTTGCCAATTTTCGAAGCTTACTACCCAAACTCAATGTTCTCGAGGCAATGGCATGCGTCTGTTCGGCTGAAATTACTTTTAGCACAGAAACCTGTCTTACAGAGGGCATCGAAAACGAAGACTTAGCTATATCAAATTACTTTGCTATCGTTCGGAAAGACGGGTCTGTATCTCTAGGAGGAGTCATTATCGTATCAGGAAAAGGGATTATCTGGCAACTGTTTTAACTTTGGACAGACCTCATGAGCTGCCGTGTGTGCCCATGCATTTTTCTGGAGTAACATAAGCGATTGGTGTCTGCTATTGTCCACTGCAGAACAATCCTGATTTGTAGATAATCTGCATGAGTTGCTTGAGACAATTTGTGATCGATTCCCACAGTGCATTATAATATTAGGCGGGGACTTTATTTACTCGCATATAGGCAGAAAAACATCCCTCCCCACCGAGCGCTAAGCCCAACCGCGATTCTGTTTCCAATTTCTATTTACTTTTCGGTTGTTCCACCTAACGCAACTCGTGCACGCCCAGACAACAGGCAATTGTACTTTGAACATATATTTCCCAAATCAACCTACCAATACGAAGGCCTGTGGACTAGATGAAGTCAGTGACCATTATTTTGTGCACTGGATGCTCTAGTTGCCACTTCCGTGGAAAGAAAACACGGTAAAATACATCCGTAACTTTCATAAGGCCGATACTGACAAAATGAAGCGCATGCTGTCCAGATGTTCGTGAGATTTTGAAATGAACTTTTATAACAGCACTGCCGGCCAAAATTAGTTACTCTTCCGAGATAATCTTAGAGAGATAGAAGGGGCGTGCATTCCAAAAACTACAATTACAACAAGGAATAATGGCGCATAGTTCACCGTAAGCACCAATATGTGCTTCAATGGAGAGAAAAAAGCCTATAGGCAGAAACAAAACAATCCCCAGTACTGGCCGCCTTACAGAGACATGGCGACTCTGTTCGATGCAACCTGAACAGAAGATAAAAACTAATATTTTAACGATGCACTCTTCCTAATTTATTAAAGTCCGACGCAAAAAAATTCTGGTGAACCTTTAACCCGAAATACACGCAAACGACACATGTCATTAAGCAAAGTAATAGAACTCCTCTTCATTTGACGGAATGCGCCAATGTATATAATGGCCACTTCCGCAATGTTTTCACACAAGAGTCTCCTATCAACGAATCCTTTATTGTAACCCACTTAGTGATCATTCACCCGGCGCAGCCCATCAGTATTGCTGTAAACTGTATAGCTCGAGCAATTCAGGGATTACTGCTAAGCGCATATTCAGCCCCCGACGATGTCACCACAAAGCTAATAAAGATGACTTCCTCATGCTACTATTTCTCATTTTTCAGCAATCTCTAGACACTGGATGCTTCCCACGCGATTGGAAGCTCGCCTATGTGAAGGCGCAATTTAAATCTGCTCATAGAAATTCCGCCTTTAAAGTTCGTTCAGAATTTTCAAATGCTTTTATTGATTTTTTTAAACCTTTATGTTTCACTTCACAATTAAACGAGCGAGATAGCATCAGGTTAACAGAATTACGGCTGCGTTTCAAACATGGTCACGTGCGTTTTTTGCATAGGCATAAGGCCAACAAGCCTCCTCTGCCGCACTCCTTGGGCCACTCTCATATGTCTAAGGGAATATTTTGCTCTCTGCAAGTCATGCAAACATTCTCTGGATGAGCCTCCAGATGCAGGTTTCATGCCTGGAAGCGGCTGGTTACCCTAAGCTGATAAGGTTTCCGATCGGCAGAAGAAATCCCATGCGCAGAAGTCGGCGCCATTGAATCGCACATGCACCTTCCCTTTTCTCTCATCTCCCACGGTGGGACGAAATTCTTGTTTACCTTGTTTTGCTGTTGTGGCGTTCACAATCACAAATGCTTACTCATTTTTTATCGCAGTGGAAGCAAAACCGGAGTGTGACACATGCGGGAAGCCGGAGACTATACGCCACATTTCACGCGATTGGCCACGCCACTCACTTACGCCACTCTCACCATGAAAAAAAAATTCCCCGCATTTCCCCGAGGGGAAGAATGTGAAAGTGCGAATGCACGAGTTGAATTTGCTCGGTTCGGTAATGTTCGCGAACGAGAGATCACACACACACACACAACTACAAAGAAAGAAAGATGCATTTATTCACAGACACCTATTTGTGTTGTCGTTGTACTTGATTGCTAGAGCGGATCTCAGCTTTGAAATTTCGTGTCAGTACTCCTTTAAGCGGGTGCATTAGCCCTTCTCACGCCCGATTCCTGGCCAATCCCCCACGTGGGTATGTGTCATGTCAGCGGCCAGGCAGCGCGCGCCTATCTCCCCCCGTTGCCAAGGAAGACGAGGAGATTCCTGGCCAATCCCCCACGTGGGTATGCTATGCGGACATCGCCGGTGGACGCAGGTTCAGGGTCGCTTAAGAAGTGCATTCGCACTTAAAACCTTGGTGACAGCACTGGACCCCCTGCTGCCCGGGGTCCCCATACTCATGCTGTAACCAACCGCGCTTATGAGTTTTAAGGTGAAGGGCAGAAACACGTTGGCCGTTTGAGACGTGTTTAAGCTGCGGGAGGATGCGCTGCCTGTCTGTTTACGAGGGAGGGAGCTCTGGGACCTCTTCAGCTATCAGGGTAAGGCAGTAGAAGGAAGTACCCCCATCCACTACTTTTATACTATACTATACAATACTTCAAAGCCGCCTCCAATCTTGAACGTCGCCTAAAAAGGGAGCGGACCGACGTGTCATTCCTCTCTTGCATTTATTCCCGTTCCCAAAGCACGATACTTTTTCAAGCTTTTTTTATGGAATACCTTGATAAGTGAAACGCTATCACTGCCTGGTATGTGTTTCTGATATTCAATTTTTTTTAATCCTCGTTGACAAATTGTATAAGACTAAGAAACTGAAAGTGGGTTATGTCCTTATTGATGTAGAAAAGAAACAGCAGTCCACTCACCGCCTCACGCAAACGCGCATGGCTTGATTTTGCCAACAAAATCGCGCTCCACCGCAGTCCTAATTGCGGCCATGGTGTAATATCTGCAGTATCTAAGAAATGAGACCGAAGCAGATCAGCACATGGGCATTGTTGATCAGTGTGTGACAGCGGTAAGGCGGAAAACCATGCCCCGAAATGACCCAATAATGCCCACCGAGCACATAACATTCATCTTTGACCGCTTAACACTTCTCGAATCAGTCAAGGCAGGCTTCATGAGATGTCCGGTCCGACTCTACATACCGAGCCCTTGTCGCTGCTTCAAGTGTCAGAGGTTGGGGCAAGGCTTAAACGTTTGTCGCGGCAGACTCGCGGGTGCAAAATGTGCCGCACATGACCACCCATCCGACAAGTGTATATCACAAACCCTCAAATGTGCGAACTGCCACGGACACACGCTGCCTTTTGCAGGGCTTCGAGAAGTTCACAGAAGAAAAACGAATATTCAACTTGAAGGTCGCCGAGAAAAAACTCTTCCTAGAGGCGCGAAAGAGGTTTGCCTCTTCTACTCTGGGGACGTACGCGTACGCAGCTCACCGGGAACCAGATCGCCTTCTGCTTTCGGCAGGGACCGAGTACCAGAGTCGGACGTTTTCCCGACACCACCCCCTGAGTTGATTCGGGTAGCCCAACCCGTCACCATACCGCTTGCTGAGCCACCATCGGTTGTGGTAACAACAGTTACCGTCGGGACCAACGCCTCTGTGGCCCCTGCTGCCTCATCCTGTTTCCACTTCAGGCTGCCGAGAAGATGGACACCGGGGTCCCGCATCGGTTCCCACCCCCTCAGGCCGCCCGTGGCAGCTGTGGCGCTGCCAACGGCTTCGGCGGTAGCAGCTCAAACAAAGGGCACCCGAACGGGTGCCAAGTCCTGAGGGCCCGGCCCGATGGGCACACCCCGGCATCTGGCGACGAGATGGACATCGGGACGTTCCTGCTTGCAACGAAGCGCAAGGAACGGCATCGGACGTCTAAGCCAACTGAAAGCCCCAAAACACCCCCACCGACAGTACAATCCCAAATACAAAACACGAATACGCGCGCGCGAGCACACACCCACACGCACACACCCACGCACACACACGCGCGTGCGTACAATCGCTCGCAAACACACACACAAGCGCGCGCTCGCACACACACAAACACACGCGCGCACGCGCTCACACACACACACACACACACGCACACGCACACGCACACACGCACACGCGTACGCGCTTATGTACGCACGTACGCACACACACACACAGTGTGAGAGAGACACAGACATAGAGACACAGACACAAAGACACAAACACGCAGATACCACACTCCGCTATCTCATAAATATCCGCAATGTGAATTGAAAATATCCTTCATTGAAACTGCAGAGGCTTGCCTAAATATCTTCTCGATGTCTGAGTCTTTGCATGCCAATAAGTCAAGTGTGATGCGTCTTCAAGAAACCATTTAAAGTCCAAGCACTGAAATTTCTGGAATAGTTAAAGCATATTCAAAAAGGACAGGGTGGTGGAGGTACATCCTCAGGTGGTGCGGCCATCACTGGCGGAAAATCCTTAGCTTTCCACACTATCCATCTATAGAGCATCTATGAGGCTCTCGCCATTCGACCCATAATGTTCATTACGCGTATAACACCAAGCTCTCTTTACATTCCTCCTGACTTCCAGATCTAGTAGTCAGATTTCGAGGGTGTGGTAGATCAGTCAACCGAACCTTTGAATGTCACAAAGGACCTGAACGCACATAACTCTCCTTGGGGCTCATGCCACACGGATGCTAGAGGTCGTCTCATTAAAAAAATTCCTATCGTCTTCGGGAGCGTGCCTTTTCCTTACGAAACAGCCTAAGTTTTATATTATGACACCTAAGAGTTATTTACAGCGTGACCTGGCTATTCGTATCACAGGTCTCTTTATATCTCTTTAGTGGGGTGTGGGCACGTCCAGTGTGATAGGGACCACTTCACCAGCTCACAAACATATATAGGCAAAGGCCGAAGCAGTCCATCTTCCCACAATATGTACAATGAAGCAAGAGCTCACTGGAATACCTTTACAAAGACATTTAAACTGCACTACACATGCATAGAAAACCTAAACATTGAAGAGGCAACCCAACGACTGATGCTTCACGCAACCAAAGGAGGTCGTGGTGGAATGAGCACTGTAGGTGTGCACGGGAGGCCCAGAATATGGCATGGGGTATCCTTGGTCGGTGCCCCATGTCCGTTAACCTCCTTTTGTTGAAAAGGGCAAAGCCGTCGAAATAACATGTGCGCCATGAGGCAAAACGAGTTGGCACTAATTCATAACATCAATAAACTTATGCGCAGATACACGCAAGGTATGAATATGTATGTGCAAACTTCAAGGACAATAAACACACCGCCTGCCTCTGGTCAGCACAACAGGGCACACACTGGAAGTCCAGGGTAACACACTTGCGCAACACGTGTCCAGTTCGGCACACTTTACCAACACTTTCATGAAACAGAACCGGTCGGGCGAAACGAAGCCTTTATGTGACAATGAAAGGTCAACAACATTTTATAACACTAAGTTTTCAATTCATGAGCTGAGGGCTGCTCTGAGCCTGCGTAAAACCTCAGCTGCAGGTCCAGACAACATCGCATATACAATGATACACCACTTACACACACACACACACACTGTTCAAACACTCATCAAGCTGTATAACAAGATATGGCTTTGGGGGAACATTGCAATGTCTTGAAAGGAGGCTGTAGTTGCAGCTTTCCGAAAAGAGCGGAAGAACCATTACTCTCCCGCAAGCTATAGACCGACTGTCCTGACCAGCCACCTGTGCAAAGTTCTGGGGAAGATGAAACACCGGTGGCCCATGTAGTTTCTTAAGTACAATGGTCTTCTGGAGAGCTACCAGACAGGCTTCAGGGCAGGGCAATCAACAAACCCCCAACTCATGGTCCGTGAATAGTATATCACCGATGCCTTCGTACATAAACAGTTTTGCCTTACGGAGGTTCTCAACATCGAGAAGGCTTACAACACCACTTAGCGGTACGGAATCCTCAGGGACTTTAAGTCATTCGGTGCTTCGGGTAACATGAAACACTCTTAACAATTACTTGTCAGAGAGAACTTTTTCCGTGAAAGTTCGTAGTGCTCTCTCAAAGGTTTATGTGCAGGAATATGGTGTGCCACAAGGCTTAGTGTTCAGCTGCGCTCTCTTCATAATAAAGATGCATTCTCTTGGAAAGGCATTGCCAGATACAACCTCTTATTCAACCTCTGGGACGACGCCCATATATTCTTTAATTCAGGTATTATGTCTATCTTCGAACGTCAGGTACAGCTTGGCGTCAAGAATCGTGCGGGCTAGGCAGAAAAGAATGGCTTTAAACTTAATCCTGGAAAATGCCCTTGCGTCTTGTTCTCCAGTAAGCATGGCTCCATCCAAACCTACACATTATTCTCAACGACATGTAGACTTCTGTGAAAAGAAGCTCAAGTGTTTAGGAGTTGTAATGACCCACAGACTCCTATTCATTTCTCAAATCAAGAAAATTACGCATAAGTGTCCGAAAATAATGATGGTTCCGACAAAGAACTGCTGCTGTGCCTGTACAGTGAAAGGAGACAGGACGCTTCTCTCAGGGAGGCAGCAGACTGAACAGTTCGGTCCTTTACTTGCCAGATCGCGATTCCACAAGCAAGCGACTTGAGACGATGACCATGTACAAATGATGATTGAAATGGGTACGGACAGGTGAGGGGTTGAGCACACCGGTGGATGGTGGACGGGCACGGTGTGGGTCAGTTCAGAGGTGCACAAGTAAGCACTCACAATACTACCTTGGTTGGCTGTTGTTTGGGCTATAGCAGTGCAGTGTATGTGTCGCCGGCTCAAACAGCATTTCGCATGTTCGACCCAGTGCTTCTCTTGGGGCTCTGTCTTGCATCGGGTACTTTCCACACTAGCTCAGTCCAAAGTCTTTATGTTGAATGTAATAAGTGGTGCCTTGAAATTCAAAAGACGTACCTGGACATTCTTTATACTTTTAAAATCTTATCAATGTCTCACCATCCTTTGAAGTAGCGTGTCACGGTACATTCACACCCCAAATCCTGATAAATCGCCCATCCTTAGCTTTGCCGTTCCCTTACAGACACCGCAGAGAATGTTTGTCTGCTCCAACCTTTCTTCATTCTTTGCTTTCTAGTTTAAGCTTGAGTGAGTTTGAGCACCGTGAGCCCGAGTGATGTCCAGCCCGACTGACTTTGAATACGCCTGAGGCCGAGTGAGTTCTGAGCGCAGTCTCAGTTTTCAGTTCATTTAAAGATTGTAGACCATTTGAGTTCTGAGCACATTTGAGTTTTGAGTACGCTTGATTTGTTAATTCAGTTGGAGTTTCGAGTCCATTTTCAGTCCCGTATACATTTTGAGTGTGAGTACGTTGGAGTTATAACTTCATTTTGAGCGCTCAGTACATTTTCAGTTTTGAGTTCTGAGTACACACGAGGTCTTCGTACATTTTGAGTTTTGAGTCCATTTTGAGTTCTGGGTACAATGAGTTCTGAGTTCATTTTGAGTTCTGAGTTAAGTTTGAGCTTTAAGTCCATTTTGAGTACTCAGTTTATATAAGTAGCATAGGAGGCAGCTATGGTTGGCTGTAAAGTTTTATGTGTCTGTTTGAGCTCGGAATGGAGGTTACCTGCAGGTACGGCAGCTTTTGCGATCTGCAGAGATGGGTTGGGCTGGGGGGGGGGGTGGTCTGATATTGAAACGTTTCTAGTAGAAATTTCACAACCTTCAGCACTTGCTCTTTGCCGCGTTTTAGCGGCTGAGCGTGCGAGTGATAGTGGAATGCTCAGGTAATAAAAACGGTTATCTTACCTATTCCTTCTAATGGATCCCCTGAGAAGGTGGGAGGGTTGTGGAAAGCACGTGGTGGCATTTGCTTACTGGTGCTTCGCGTGCTTGTGTTAAGGGTTTGATATGCTAGTGGTAAAAATGAAAGAGGTGAGAGCCAGGGGGAAAAGGGGTGGCGGCTGTCCCCTCAGCTATTTCAAATGAGGAGTCAACTCAATTGAGCGGCCGACACCCGTTTATATAGAATAATGACGGCATTATGAGACAGTACTGCATCAGGAGTACTAGATTGGGTGTAAATTCATATTGATTCCCCTAGGGCGTGTAAGGTATCAAATAAAAGGTCCTGATTAACAGAATTACGTGGCAAAAGGTTAAAGAATATTTCCTCCGAATAGTAAACAGACCGTCATAATGAGTCAAAAAATGGGTTCCAGAAGATACCATTACCCTGCCAAGGAAATGTTACCACTTTAGAAAATTTGAATCTTCAATTAAATTTTTTTTGTTCACTGTAAACGTGGAGTATTACGCAAGATAAAAAATCTTTGTCTGTTATTTTAGTGTACATTTCTTTTCATCTTCAATGCTTGTATAGTTGCAGCGAGACCTGTATTTGGAAGCGCAAACTTTATGTTTTATATTGCCTGCACGAAGCCATTTGTTCGATAACCTGCGCATGGCTCGCAGCAACTGACGACTTCAATATTGGTGAGAATTTTTTCTCAGTTTGTGTCCGCAAATAGGTAGGGCGTGAATAATGTAATTGATCAAAGTGGAAGAAGTCAGTAGAAGATAACCCAGCTTATGGTACGTAAAGAAGGAAAATTCTCGTCTGACTCTGACCGCACGTAATCGACACCATGAACGGTGCAGTCGTGACCAGGTAAGCGTTATGTATTTATTCAGTGCATTTCAGGTTCGGTTTAACGTCCTAAAAAAATGGCGCCTTGGGTCAGGTTTTCGGTCTGGTTATATATATATTGTAACGGCGCCAAGCTTTGCCCAGGAAAAGCTGCAAGCGCGGTCAGTGTCCAATTACCTACAGAGCGAAGAGAACAGCTGCCGACTGGAAGCGGAGGTAGGAGGGCAGAGCTTGTTCAGGGGAAGAATAAAAATGGCGTGTTGAGAATCGAAAGTCGGTTCATTACAAGTTGCGCAGCCGAAAATCCTGCAATCCTTGAGGCGAACCAGCCTCCACACCTGCTTTCCCTCGCGGCAATGCAACCACGGGAACGGCACTCAACAGCGGCGAAGGAATGACACACCTTCCAGCCCTGCTACCCGAGTTCATGGGTGGAACCAGGGTCCTAGCACGAGCGTGGAACGGAAGTAACACCCAGAACCCAGGTGAGTTATCCTTGGGCGCGGCGTTCCCCAGCGGAGGACGTCTTCTGGACTCACTGCTGCTTCCGCCTTTCACGCCGTGATCTCTGAGAACTTTGGACTCTTCTCCGTGAGTGAAGAACCTCTCGCAATGACGACAACTGCAGCGAACACCAGCCACCCTTTTTGGATTACCCAGCAGCTTCGCGACGTCATTGCCAGTCCGTTTCCATCGCGCGCTCACACGGGCGTCCGGGTATTCCGAGGGTTCTGGGACGATTTTCTTTCTTGGGTAAAACTGATCAACGCCCTAGCCACCCACCACGCGTGGCCCGACCACACCAAGTGGTTAATTGCCCGTAAACGCCTGCGCGATGCGGCTCAAGCATGACAACTTTACGAAGGACAGTCCTATCTACCCTGGGCAAGCTGGAGCGGGGCATTAGTCGCTGCGTTCAACACGTTGTCAGCCAACTACGACACTCGCTTTATGGAAATGCGTGCCCGTCGCCAGTGCCCTAGCGAGAACGTGATGACGTACATCTATGACAAGCTGCGCCTGCTCGCAGACTGTGACTGCACATGCGCGTCTCTTGTTGCGGGGCGGTACGTCTTAGACGGCCTGGTCGACCCCATTCTAGACGAATTCTTGGCCGCCCAGACACCGGATTTAAACCACAAGCCTTCGTCCTTCGGACTGTAGGACGGCAGCAAAAAGCAACGCTGTCGGCTTAGGAGCCTCACCTGCAAGCCTCGACGCATACCCTGGTGACGACTCCTTGCCAAGGTCCCAAATTGTGTCATATGGTGGTCAAGGAGGAGGATACAACCAGCAAGACGCAGGCCTTTCTCGTCGCTGATCCACCTGCGACATGGGCAGGATTAGAGCAGTTATCGTATCCGGAGTGACGAAGTCCACCATCGTTCAACAGTTGCGTTGGCGACGAGGTCCTTCCTGAGCATCACAAGGTCACCGCTCAACAGCTCGATGACGTCAACGTGAGGCGCACCGCTCACCGTTCTTCATTCCTCTGGTTTCAATCCAGAGGTCTGGCGGAGCAGCAGCCGTCTGTGCTGGTGCTCAGACCTATCCCTCCGAATAAACTAACCGAGGACCGGTCGTACCTCGGTCGTACAACCGAGGACCGGTCGTAACCGAGGACCGGTCGTTCGGACGTTGCAACGACCGCAACCCAAATAGAAGATAGCGTGAGGCTCGTAAGTTCATTGGAACACTTGAACTACAAGGAGGTGACGGAAGGGCACGTTCCATTCACCGCGACGTGTGACACAGACTATCCCAGGCAGCTCTCACAGAAGCTTCGCGATGTCATTCCCCGCTCTTTCCCATCGCCCGCCCACATGGTCGTCCCGGTGTTCCGAGGTTTCCAGCACGATGCTCTTTGTTGGGTAAAGCTGATTGAGTCCTTGCCACCCACCACGCGTGGCCCGACCACACCAAGTAGTTAGTTGCTCAAGAAAGCCTGCACGATACGACTCGAGCGTGGAACCTTTATGGCGCTCAATCCCATTCGTCCTGGGAGAGCTGGAGTCGAGCGTTAATCACTGAATTCGGTACCTGGACTACCAGCTATGACGCTTGCTTTATGAAAGATTTGCCGGTCACCAAGGCCCTAGCGAAGACATCTACGACAAGCTTCTGCTAATCGCAGACTGTGACTTCTCCGGGGTGTCTCGTTTTGCGAGGCAGTATATCATTGAAAGCCCGGCCGACCCCACTCATGCTGCAGTCCTGACCGTGCAGCCGCCGGTACAGAGCCCTCAAGCGGTCATCCGCCTGGCAGCAAAATTGCAGCAGATCACCATCCGCGGTGACCGCAGCAGCCTCACCTGCTAGGCATGGCATAGGCCCTAGGAGACAAAGGTGGCCCTGGTTCCGAATCGAGCAATATTCCACTGAGAAATTAAAAGGTGACCGGCGAGGCCTGGACACCGACACAGACCATCATCTTCAGCGAGGCATCTCATCGATCAGCGAGCCATCTCACCCTTCTACTCACGCAGCTCCACAAAAAGCGTCTCCTGAGATCTCGGCAACACCGTTGTTCAACCGCTGTTCGACGGAAGGCCTTCAAGAACCGATGGAGGCAAGCGAGTTGCAAACAGCCAAAAGCTTGGCCAACAAAGACACCGAATGGGAATGTCACAAAGACCACTGTGCCCTGCTTGACGGCAACAAAGGGTTTCGGAATGCTAGCGGCTCCGAGGTTTCTTAGTCGGCCTCCAGAGGTCCACCGAAACAGCGCCCGGAGGTGTTGTCGCTCACGTCCATCACTCCGAGTGCCAACTAGAAACGATCCTCCCACTTTGCGGACATTACAACGCCCGTACCATTGTCCCCAGACAGCATAAAACCCGGGGGGCTTTTGCAGCATTTCAGGTCCTATACTGGATCGACAGAAGATAACGTTTCCTTCTCCACGACGTGTGACAAGAACAACCACAGTAAGTACTTTTTTTCTGTACCAGATCGCGAGGAAGCGGCCGAGATCGACACCCCACGTGGGCCATCTGCTAACGTTTCTGCTAACAAGAAGCCATCCGTTCCGTGCCGCTAGATGGGACTGAATGCAAAGACCTGCAACCGGGAACCAGCAACAACGATTCATCAAGCCTCCAACCGGGTGATGACACGCGTGAATCACGCAATGATGCACCTATCGTAGGCAAGCACCTATCAGACAGTTGTTGAAGCAGACCACGGGGAACCTGGAGGAGGCAACGACGCTGAAGCACATGGAGAGTCGCTGAGCAAAGGAAACAACGACCAGATCTACAATACAGGCAAAACCAGCTTAACGGACGCCTACTGCAAAGACCGTGTGACGTGCCTCTTCAGCAAACAGGACCTTGTTCCGGAAGTCATTGTGGATTCCCCGTCAATGGAAGAAATCTAGCCCCGCCACAAACCGGAAAGCAACACTTCAAACGAGCAGTGAGAAGCATTCACCAGAAGGAAACATACTACAGTCTTTTCGTTTGTTCGTGGATTTACCATGAAGCCAGAACCAGCGGACCACACAAACAATGCGCGAAACTTTGCCGAGGAAAAGCTGCAAGTGTGGTTAGTGGCCAATCCACCTACAGAGCAAAGAGAACAGCGGCTGACTGGAAGACGACGAAGAAGGGCACAGCACGTTCAGAGAAAGAATAAATATGGCCTGCTCAGAATGGGACGTTGGTTCATTACAATATATATATATATATATATATATATATATATATATTATATCCCGGAAAACGGCGGATTTTTTCTCGACTTATATTTTCGCTTATTTATCAATGAATCAAAGAAACGTGACAAGCACACGTCATTCGGCCTATTATATATTTCGAAAAAAAAAAAAAAAATAAGCCGAATAGCACTGGCAATGACGACTGCAACCTTGATATGTATCTTTACCGAGTCCCTCGTCCCGTATCTCTCTGTTCTGCTATATATATATATATATATATATATATATATATCTATATATATATATACAGTCTAGTCCACTTATAACAATATCCAAGTGCCAAGAAAATCCCATCGTTATAACCGATAATCGTTATAAGCGGGTCGAGAAAAAAAAAAGCCACAAGAGAGATCAAAACATTTTATTAGCATGCAAGTGAGGTAGTGCAACTACTCGTTTGCAGAAAAGCCATAGTCAGTCAGCTTTGACTGCTTCACACGAAGCTGACGCACATCTTTTTCGACAGCATTTAATTGCTCCACATAGCTGAGCGCGAGGTCCTTCGCGAAAATGAAGTCCCGTAGGGACTGTATCATTCGTTGGGCCACGTGCGATGACGGTACCTGGGTAGGCTGCTCAGCCGCGTCGTCGTCATCGTCGATCTCACCGCTGTCCGCTGCACCACGCACACTCGCAACGATCGCCTCGTCACTGAGGCACTCGGACGTTTCCACACCATCGTCGGCATGGAGAAAATCGTCGAGACCCGACGCGTCTTCGTGAAGCGCCGACCATAACTGTGGCACCCCTTCATCGTCGGGTGCTTCCGTGGCCTCCCCTGGGATCGCTTCCTCCTCGCCTGCTTCCTCCTCGTGATTTTCGGCGCGCGCGGTAAGCGGATTCAATCGCTATATCCGATATCGTGGCTCGGGAGCATCGTAATAAGCGGGTTATTTTACCATAGAAAGCATACAAAATTGGACGGTGCAATCGTTGTCCATCGTTATATCCGATATATTGTTATAAGCGGTATCGTTATAAGTGGATTCGACTGTATATAGTATAAGTAAAGAGTCGGATACACAGCAAGAACAATAACAAACAATGTTTACTTACGCAGCGGCAACGGGACTTGCCTTCATCAGAGTGAAGTTACATGATTTTGCTGTCGCAAACATTTTGAACACATTTCTTATATAGGTTTGCATAAAACTGTGAGAAAAGCGGAAAATGTTTCGGAAATGGGGAGTGTGCATACAGTCAGGCTACGCCTATGTTACAACATCCACAAACAAACAAGAAAAATAAAAAGGGGGAGGGAGGAGCGAGAGAGAGAAAAAGGGGTCGTGTTAACAATGCAGCGTTCAAGTTTGCACCATGACGGGTCAACGTATGCCGCGCGGGCTGCAAGTTCAGACAATGGGGGAAACTGGACAACCGCGGTTTGAAAAGAAAGGGAAGAGTATACACTGAGGTATTCAGTCACTGCTGAGACTGGTTCGGGGGGAAGCGAAGATGGGCGTGCCCCCCGCGGGTCAAGAGAATAGATAGGGGGCACAAAAGAGCATTTCACAGAAGCTAGCAATTGAACAGGAAATAGGTAGGGTCACAAAAGGTTAAACATGAATAGATCACAAAGAGATCACAAACATGAATAGATCACAAACATTTTGAACACATTTCTTATTTAGGTTTGCATAAAACTGTGAGAAAGAGCGGAAAATGTTTCGGAAATGGGGAGTGTGCATACAGTCAGGCTACGCCTATGTTACAACATCAACAAACAAACAAGAAAAATAAAAAAAGGGGGGGGGGAGCGAGAGAGAGAAAAAGGGGTCGTGTTAACAATGCAGCGTTCAAGGTTGGACCATGACGGGTCAACGAATGCCGCGCGGGCTGCAAGTTCAGACAATGGGGGAAACTGGACAACCGCGGTTTGAAAAGAAAGGGAAGAGTATACACTGAGGTATTCAGTGACTGCTGAGGCTGGTTCGGGGGGAAGCGAAGATGGGTGTGCCCCCCGCGGGTCAAGAGAATAGATAGGGGGCACAAAAGAGCATTTCACAGAAGCTAGCAATTGAACAGGAAATAGGTGGTGTCACAAAAGGGTCACAATGTTTGTGATCTATTCATGTTTGTGATCTCTTTGTGATCTATTCATGTTTAACCTTTTGTGACCCTACCTATTTCCTGTTCAATTGCTAGCTTCTGTGAAATGCTCTTTTGTGCCCCCTATCTATTCTCTTGACCCGCGGGGGGCACACCCATCTTCGCTTCCCCCCGAACCAGTCTCAGCAGTGACTGAATACCTCAGTGTATACTCTTCCCGTTCTTTTCAAACCGCGGTTGTCCAGTTTCCCCCATTGCTGAACTTGCAGCCCGCGCGGCATACGTTGACCCGTCCTGGTGCAACCTTGAACGCTGCATTGTTAACACGACCCCTTTTTCTCTCTCTCGCTCCTCTCCCCCTCTTTTTATTTTTCATGTTTGTTTGTTGATGTTGTAACATAGGCGTAGCCTGACTGTATGCACACTCCCCATTTCCGAAACATTTTCCGCTCTTTCTCACAGTTTTATGCAAACCTATATAAGAAATGTGTTCAAAATGTTTGCGACAGCAAAATCATGTAACTTTACTCTGATGAAGGCAAGTCCCGTTGCCGCTACGTAAGTAAACATTGTTTGTTATTGTTCTTGCTGTTATCCGACTCTTTACTTATACTATTTCTGCGCGCTTTGTGAGTTTATCTTTCTCTAGATTTATATATATATATATATATATATATATATATATATATATATATATATATATATATATATATATATATATATATGAAACAAAGTTTTCCTGGACGCCGGTAGAATATACACCAAAATTGTTTCGACCACGGTAAAAAAAGGGTACAGATTCAATAACGTTCCGGCCGCAGGACCGGCCTTCGTCACATACCATCTGACGAAGGCCGGTCCCTCGGCCGAAACGTTATTAAATCTGCTCCCTTTTTTACCGTGGTCGAACCAATTTTTTGTATATGTATATGTATATGTATATATATATATATATATAAATGTGTGTGTGTGTGTGTGTGTAGGGAGAAACGAAACTTTGAAGATGGTAGGGACCACAAGAAAAGAAACGGAAAATTGTAGAAACCACGATTGTTGCCAAAGTTTCAGCATAGAGACTTGGCTTGGTCAGGGCATACCATCGCCTGGCGGGCACGGTTTATGTGGGGGTGTGTGGAGAGAAGGAGTGGAATTGAGAAAGCGGTTTGGTTTGGGAGTATGTAGAGCGGAGGTATTGAGGGGGAAAGCAGTTTGTATATTTTGAGCAGCGAAGTCGGGAAGAGGGAAGTCAGCCGGGATTGATATTCCGGGAAATAATTAGAGAGAAATAAATAGAGGGGTTTTTTGCCCAGCGCCCGGCCTATGGAAAGGTTCTCAGAAACACCGGAAAAAAATTAGACGGTGCGACGAGTCCTTATCATAAGCTATCTGCAAGTGTTGAGGTCAAAAGGAAAGGTAGAGAATGGGAAATAAAAAAAAACTAGGGCAAGGAGAACATAAAGAAAGAAAACAAGAAACAAACCGCACAGAAAGAAAAAGCAATAACTGTCCACCTGAAATGGCACGTGTCACTAACAGCAACATTCCTGAAACAGGCCTTTCCTAAAACTCAAAAACGAAAAGATGAAGTCACAGGGACGTACGGGGCACAAGAGAAACCCGAGCAAAAGCGAGAGAAAAATAAAGCTAACAACGAAATTCCAGAGAAACGTTTGGAAAGATGCCCGTTCGTACTAAACTGGAGGCTAAGGATTGAAAACAAAACAAGTTAGGTGGCCACATAAGGAGCAGAGGGCGGGGTCATATTCTTTGCGCAAGGTACAAGCAAGACAGTGCATAATGGTGCATTCTGTGTGAGTATAGCGCGGATTTCAGGTTGCCCCTATACAAATGTTTCCAGCAGGTTCCGTGGATTTGAATTTGAGAAATAAATAAGATTTTCGGTATTTTCTGCCCCTAGGAGACTTAAAGTTTGCCTTAAGTATATAAAACAAGGGTCATCAAAATTATGGCATGGCTTGTTGAAATGCTGCGCTACAGCTATGGAGGATTTGTCAAGAGTATCTGCCCGGTGACCGTTAAAGGGTAGGCTCATAGGTTGACTCGCTTCGCCTATATACTGTTTGTGACACATTGAGCATTCTAACATATGCACAATGTTGGATGAAGTTTCAATAATCATATGAACATAATTGCTGGCTGTTCTTTTTACACTGCAGTCTGTCTGCAGTTGCCTGCAAGTCTTGCATATGGGGCGGAAGCAGCTGGCTATGACTGGTTGCTTTGAAGGCCCAGAAAGCCACTCTTTCTCACACCTTGGGACCTACACCTATATAAACCATGCCAGCCAGGCGAGGTATTGGCTTGACGAAGGCAAGTCTCTTTGCTGAAACGTTGGCAACAATCGTGGTTTGTACCTTGTTCTAAGTTTGCAATAACATTCGCAAATAACCATACGCACTTTACCGTATGAGCAATGCACACAGAAAAATTAGGTATCGAAATATCTTGCGGACGGACGTTGCAGTCAAATTAGTTGAAGAAGATGTTTAATAAAATACGTTGGCTATGATCTGATTTCGCGTTTTTCGCTGTAACCTTGCCCACTATAGAGAATCGCGCGTGCCTCATATCTGGAGGAACTCAGTAATGAAGGCAATAAAGCAAATGTGTCCACTTGCTAAGATACCCTAAGGAAGTTGCGTTCCCACTATCCAATATTTCGCTCTTTCGTAATATTACGGAACTTTACGCCACCGAGCTCTCAGGAGTAACTGGACCACCGCAGTTGCGAAGATAGCGTCTGCGTTCCGCTGATATGCCGGCCGTTATCTACGGCCTTTCGACAGCCGAAAACTTTATCACAGTCACTGGCTGCCTAGCCTCTCGTGTGACAGCTTGGGAGCACCACGTCTTTAAAAACCTGCCATAGTCGTGTCCGCCACTGATTTGACGCAGCGGCTGAAGGAAATAGAGAAGACATCGGCTGCGCTCTGACAGGTTTGTCGAGAAGTTTTTTTTTTGAAATCATTCATATCCGCCTAAACCAAATTTGAGAAAAAAAGGAAAGTTTTTTACCGAACCTATTTGTTTACTATGACAGTTAGGGGAAGTTTGCGGCCACAAGGAATTAAAAACTATATGTTCGATTTTGCCCATATTGATTGATTATTCACTCATCCCTTGATTTGCTGCCCCCTATGAGTTTTCTACGTGAAATTAGTGACCATTGTATTAAACAAGATGATTTGAACTTAACCTTGCCTTCCAGTTTTCGTCCAAAGTTATTCGTGATTACAGGAGTGCAGACTTTGACGCGATTAATAATGAAGTAGAATTAACAATCGCTCACTACATTCTTAGTTTCCACTCCCAAAAAGTCAAAGGAAAATGGTCATTATTTAGAGAAAATTTAACTCCCTGTTTTACCGGTGCGTATCGTAGGAACGTGCTTACTCCAATTCTCGCGCGCCCTGAATTAACTCGCATCCTAAGCGTTTACTCAAGAAAAACAAATTACTTTCCCGATCTGCAAAAAAAAAATGTCGAAGTGTTGAGCGTTGGAATGTCTACAAAATAGCTGTGAGCAAGTAAAAGTTTCCTGTAGCTGAATTAGAAACATATTTTGAAGGCAAACGTTACCTTCTCTTTTAAAAGATAGCCCTCAGAAATTTTGAAGTATGGTCAACGATAAAAAATCCAGTGCCATCGAACTCTGTGATTCTAGCAACGAACCTGTCAGTCGCACCATTCGTTGTAAAGTTATGAATGATGGGTTCTTTTCTGAATTTTCTCATTCTACGCCTTCGTCAGCGCTGTTTTTTCTGATGTAACTTACATTCCAATGTCGCCAATTTTCATGGGTCTTGATGGCATTGTAAACTTGATACAGCACTTCAAAAGTTTCCATATGCCCTTGTTATGACGGTATCAACTCAAAATTTTTTAAGGGTACCTTTGCTTATTCTTCGGTCATCTTGCATGAAATCTTTGCTAAGTCACTTCAAACGGGTGTTCTGCCGAGTGATTGGAAGGCAGGAATGGTGATTTTCGTAAACAAATCTGGTAGTTGTGTCTTTCCGGCCGATATTCTTCACTAGCGTCGCATGCAAATTAATCGAGCACATAATTTTTTCACACCTGGTTTCATTTCTTCAGTCCAAATTTTTAACCCCGCGCCAACATTGATTTAGAAAACACTTCCTGTAACTTCGAGGTTTTTTTCTTTCACAAATGATTTATTTCAAGTTATGGACGCTAACATTCCTCTAGATTGTATTTTTTTGAGATTTTTCCAAAGCGTTCGATACTGTTTCATCCTGCCTTCTTCTGGCTAAACAAGGCAAGCTGAACATCGATCCCTGTGTGCTTTCTTGTATTAAGGGTTTTTGTCTAATGATTCACAGTTTGTGTTTGCTGACGAATTTTCCTCCTAAACTGCCCGTGCAACCTCTGGAGTACCTCAGGGATCTGTCTTAGGACCTCTAATATTTTTAATTTACATTAATAATCTCCTGGGCCAAATTACCTCGTCTTAGCTCTTCGCAATCATTGTGTTCTATATCGTGTTATTTCCAACCCTGGTGACTTTGAAGTGCTTCAATCAGATATTGGCGTAGTAACATCATGGTGCTCAACATTATAAAACTCAACACAGTGCTCAAAAATGATGCTCAACATTAATAATGCAAGAAATGCGTGTTTCTCCTGCCGTTAAAAATAGAGCCACTCCTAAGTACAGCATTAACAATATAGCTTTAGACCGTGTCGTGTATAAGTATCTTGGCATTTAAATGTCACATCACCTTACCTGGAAGAGACATATAAAATACATTTACAGTAATGCCAGCCACACGCGCAGATTCTTAAAGCGTAATTTTTCATCGTCAAGCCTAGATGTTAAGTTGCTCCTGTACAAATCCTAATGAGGTCCAAACTTGAATATGCATTCTTTATTATTGTCCTTTCTGCTTCATATCTCAAAAACACTCTTGAATCAATGCAAATATAGCTTCTCGTTTCATTCTTTGTAATTATTCTCGTCATGCAAGTGTTTTGGCGATAAAAGTAACCCTTGGATTGCCTACGCTAAAGTTACGTCGTAAATACTTTCGATTGTGTCTTTTTCCAAAGAATTTTTTACTCTAATGAGACCCTCAGGAGTGAGCTAATGTTCGCGCCATCATACGCATCATCGCACAGATATCGTTTCAAGGTTGAAGTTCCCACTTCTTGCACCAACGTTCATTTTGAATAGCTTTTACTACGAACAACGAATGACTGGAACCATCTCCCTGCCAACATCACTGCTATCACCGACGGCACTAACTTCAAAAATATTGTCAACAAATTTATTTGTAACAATGACCATTCCTCTGTGTAATGTATCTCGTTCTTAAGAGTATGACAATAAAAGAAATAAATAAATAAAAAAATAAAATAAATAAATAAATAAATCTATAAATAACTAAATAAATAACAAAACATTATTAGCACTGAATATTCGATTTAGCTCCTATTGATTTAAAGCACTAATTTGATGCTATGCTTTTTTGACTACTTTATAGAAATTGGTTTTGAAAACTTTTACGGTGAAGTTTTGGAAGAAAAGCCATTCGAAATATGCAACAGGGCGTCCAGAACCCGAAGACTACGAGTTAAAAGCAAATGTTTCTCATTGGCAGCATAAGGAGCTAGCTCTTTCGGAGTTATTCCGCAGTATCCTTTTCTGGACAAGCCTGAAGAGCTTAAGGAAGCCAACAAGCTGTTCATTGTCTCGCCATAAATTTCCAAAGTGTGTGACTCGAGGGACGCATGACGACACTGTAACTACTGTACTAAATCGACGTCTACCGCCGTTTTCATAAAAGGTGCCGCGTCGGGAACTAATTCCCCCTGCTTTGGCGTAACGTTATGTAACTAACCCCAGTCATAGCATGACAATCCGTAAAAAGTCATGCAAAACACCATAAATTGACCTAGGACAAGAAAAGCATAGTTAAAAATAACGATGTAAAAATGAAGAGGTAAGAGTCGGGCTCGAACCTCCGCCTTCACAACAAGCAACATACGACAGCCCTTCTACAACAGACCGGCAGACGTTTGTCCTGTTTCAACCCAGTCTTAAATATTCGAATGTCGTCGGATAGCACCCTAAACATGGACAGCCATCGGACGGCGATCTAGACAGTGCAATTTCGAAAACGCTTCCCAAGAAGGCGGTCAGATCTATTTCTTCTTCATCGCCCTAATTAGGTGGTACGGGCCCAGAGGGGAGGGGTATAGCCCAGGCCTTGTAAGATAAGGCTATTTAGAGTAATGAAATGGTGTATATAACAGTAAAAAATAATCAGATTAACTCCGTAAAGGCTGGGGACAGGAAATAAAATAACGGTGCCGTATTTTTCAATTTCCTTTCGGTCATTCCTTGTTTTGTTCTCTTTGTCGTAGACAACTAGGAGGAGACTTGTTGCCGATGGCGTAAGCCAGTTCGGAAAAGCAGAAAAAGCACATAAGAAACCAACAACAGAACAGTTCCAACAGTCACGCCAAAAGGGAACACCTGTTGCGTAAATACACTTTTAATAATTTTCTTCCGTGGCACAAAAAGGTCTGGGTGATCGTATCATTTATAATACAAACTACCACCTGCGTACACGTGAAATTGGTGTTATGGGACCTATTTCTTTGCAACCTTATTTCTGGGGGAAAGTACACGAGTTTTTGTCGTCACTACCATTTTCTCTGGCTTATTTACCGTTTATGAATTTCACTCATTTCGAAGAGATGATCAGTTGTAACGAGTGTATTCCTAGTCCACAGGCCTCACGTGGTACGATTTCTACCAGCCATGAAAGTTTGTGTTGTGGCTATATCATCGGGAATCCCGTGATTCCCGCACTACGGCTCGCCTCATCGCCTTAGTTGCGTGGGCGCGTTAAACCCTACTATCAATCAGGTGTGCTCTGTGGATTTTCTATTACTTCACTGACGGCATGGATGTGATTCCTTATTGAGCACCCTTTCTTAAACCCAGCCTGCTTCCTGGGTTTTTGGGAATTCAGGCTGTCGCTTATGCGGTTACCTGTTCCATTGGCAAAACAGCTTTTAAACAACCGAGAGAAGGCTGATGAGTCAGTAATTGTTGACGTCCTTTATTGACCTTCTTATGATTCTGAATTATGTTGGCGTTTTTCCAGCCTATAGGCACCTTTAGGGTCATTAGCATTCCTAAAACAGTGCAGATATGTTTCGCATGCAATGTCGCCTCCTCCCTTTAAAAGCTCCACAGTTATGCCGCTGTCACCTGCAGCTTTTTTTACTTTTAATGCGCTTGAAAGCCTTTTGCACTTGCAATTTATTTGTAGTTGCACATTGCAAGCTAAGCTCATACGTTTAGTAGTTTCCCCGGTCTAACGTCGCTGGTCTATAGCCGCGTGTAGAATCGTTCTGCTACATTTATGATCTCCTGCAGGCTGTGCGTAATGCTCCCCTGCTCGTCTCTTGGTGCATACAGTCTGTCGTGGCTGCTGGCTAGCTTCCCCTTTGTTGCTTTTGAGCTTCCTACTATATCGAGGGTTTGTCGTTTGCTTTATTCCGTTAATCAATTTCGACAACCCTACTACTTCACTTTGATTCGGTGTACTTTACAATTTCCTGTTCTTATGCTTTACAATTACTTCATTGGTTTTTCTGAGTTCATGTTCCACGTTGTTTCCTTTGTTTCCACTATGTTAATTTTCTACTTTCCGGCTGCGCTGTGCGGCCGCTAAGAGGCGTTCTCTGCTAGGTTCTTGGAATTCGTTCAACTCGTGTGGTGGTTCTGGATTGCTCGGCCGCTGATCATCGGGATAACTGCGGCGTGCTGTTCGCCTTATTTTGGAGGAAATCACTCGTCATATTCCAATGACCAGCCCTTTTGTTTGCCGTCATCGTTGAACGAGCGCCTGAAAAACCACAAAACGATGAAAGCTGCCTCGACCCTTAGGGATTACGGCCGCGCTTTGCAGGCGCAAAGACGTGTTCTGTGCTTTCGTCTAGGTATGCATTTCCTTTCACTGTCCAGTCAAGTGTTTTTATTTGCTTAGTGGCCGTTGATCCCCCACTTTGCGTTCATAACTGATGCTTGAATCATCGTGCCTGTTTTGCCGCATCGGCTAGATGGGTGTTCACGTAAGCCTGTACCATGCTAGGATAGGTACCTTCGAGGCTTGCCGCAAGCCAGATAGTAAATGTATCATTCACTCTGTTCCTGCATTCGGATTCATTCTTGCCATGCTCCCTAAACCTTTGACACTTCTTGTCTACACATGTACCGCATCGGTCTTGAATTGTGCTCGAGATGTTGAAATAAACACAGGGCCGAAGATTGGGGATGTTCTAGTACTACTTCGGGACTTCATGTCTAACGCTGATGATCAGCATCAACACACATCTGCTGTTTTAAATGAACAGAAGCAAGACATCCACGACATACAAACCGGGGTCGCAGTAATCGAAAATTATCGTGAAAGCGTGCTCCAAATTGAGAAGGAAGTGTCTACTGTCAATGATTCAGTGGAGAAGGTTACGATATCTATCTTGCGAAATAAATGATGAGCTAGTTATTGTAATGGACGACCTGAACAATGGGATGACAGGGAACAACCTCATAAACAAAGGCCTACTTGAAGAAGAAAAGGAGGCATACGTTGCGACAGAACGCATTGTGAGGGAGGTTTTCTCCTCAAAATTAGAGTTGACGTTACAGCCAAGTCAACTCAAGCGTGCCCATCTGGTCGGCAGTCTGAAACTAACTTTCCACGACAAATCATTGTTAAAGTCCTGAACTTTACAAGGAAATCTGATGTACTGAAAATGCCCCCAAGCTAAAAGGCCTGGAGCCAAAAGTGTAGCTTCAAGAGCATTTTTCACAGAAACTTCTGTTTGAATGCAAAAACCTGCGGTAATTCGCCATGAGTAATCGTGGGAATAACTATTGATACTACGTTCCTTTTAACAAACTGCAAATGCATGCCATCCCTTAAAGTTACGACGCTACTACCGAGAGGGTTGTTTAGTTGGAATCGCAGAATGATGGCTCCTATAATTGACGGGAACCTCAACATCAGCGCAAACTTTCTTCTGGCGAGTTTCCGTAGCTTACTAGCCAAACTCGATGTCCCGGAGACAATGGCATGCGTCTGTTCGGCTGAAATTAGTCTTGACCCAGAGGCCTGGCTTACAGAGGGCATCCACAACAACGACTTAGCTCTACCAAGTAACTTTGCTATCGTTCGAAAAGACCGGTCAGCATCTCTAGGAGGAGGCTTTATCGTAGCCGAAAAAGGGATTATCCGCAACTGTTTTCACTCTGGACAGACCTCTTGAGCTGCTGTGCGTGACCATGCATTTTTCAGGAGTAACATGCGATTGGTGGCTGCTATCGTCCCTTGGAGAACAATCCTGATTTTGTGATCATCTGCACGATTCGCTAGAGAAAATTTGTGATCGAGTTTGACCGTGCATTATAATATTAGGCGGGAACTTTATTTACCCGCATATAGACTGGACACGCATCCCCAGCGAGCGCTTTGTCGAACCGAGATTATGTTCCGAAATTCTTTGTACTTTTCTGTTGTTCCCCCTAACGCAACTCGTGCATGCCCCGACAAGAAGGAACTGTACTTTGGATTTAATTTTCATAAATCAACCTACCAATGCGATTGCCTGTGCGCTAGAAGTCAATGACCATTGTATTTGGCGCTTCTTGTTCTCGTTGCCCCTTCCGTTGAACGAAAAAAACGGTACAATACATCCGTAACTATCATAAGGTCGATACTGATAAAATAACGCGCCTGCTGTCCAGATGTTTGTTAGATTTTGAAGCGAATTTTTAAAGGACACTACCGACAAAAATAGGGTAATCTTCCGAGATAATCTTAGAGAGATAGAAGGGCGTGCATTCCAAAAACTACAATTACAACACGAAATAATGGCACGTGGTTCACCGTAAGCACAAAAATGTGCTTAAATTGAGAGAAACCCCGCACGGGGCACCTTGAGTAATCTTGGTGACGGTGTTGGCGACACCGCGGACCCCGAGCCCCCATACTCTTGCTGTAATCTACCGTGGCTACGAGTTGTAAGGTGAAGGGCAGAAACCACAAACGGTGGCCGTCGGAGCCCAGGTCAAGCTCCGGCGGATGGGCTCCCTGTCTGTTTACCAGGCAGGGAGCTCCGGGACCTCTCAGGCTATCAGGGTAAGGTTTGAGAAGAAAGTACCCCCGTCCCCTGCTTTTTTCAATATCGCATGGCTTTTTCTTTATCCCTCCAATCCAATGATCGGCCCCCTAAAAGGGGCCGCACCGAAGTACTAGCTAAAGGTAAACCAGAACATTTCCACAAATTTCTTGTCATTCACTCTGCAGAAACCACTCCTGTTGCAAAGAAGTCTGTCATTCTGTTGGCAAAGTGCATTGAGTCTGTTGTTGGTTCAGACTATGATGCTAAGAAACTCGCCTCAGGTGATGTACTGGTCGAAGTAAAAAGGAAAAATCAGAGTGAGAACCTACTGAAACAGACGACGTTGGCCAACTTGACTGTCACTGTGACACCACACCGGACCCTCAACTCCTCGCAAGGAGTCATATCAGAGAAAGAACTAGAGTCTGAGACGGAAGCAGATCTTCTTGAGGCGCTCCAACCTCAACATGTAACTGCAGTAAAACGAATCGTAATTCGGAGAGCAAACCAAGAAATTCCGACAAAGCATCTAATCCTAACGTTTGATCGCACAACGCCTCCAGAAAAGGTCAAAGTGGGTTTTCTTAGCTGCAACGTACGACCGTATGTCCCAAATCCAAGGCGCTGCTTTAAGTGCCAACGATACGGCCATGGAACCCAATCATGCAGAGGGAAGTTGACATGTGCCAACTGTGCTGAGACAGGTCACTCCTCAGAAGCTTGTGAAAGCACCACTCAGAAGTGCCCGAATTGCAGCGGACCGCACGCTGCTTATTCGCGTGCGTGTACACAATTCAAGGCCGAAAAGGAAATAATTCACATAAAAGTAAATGAAAACATCACCTATCCAGAAGCGCGCCAAAAGCACAAGCTGCTTTCGGCCACATCGTACGCAGACGCCGCCCGCCGGGGGTTGGGGCGGCGTTTGGTCAGCACGGCAACACAGTGCAGCCTTCTTGCTGACGTGTTGCTGTCCCAACCCCCAGCTGAGCAGCCACCTGCTGCCTCTACAACACCTGTAGAATCTGCGGGGGGCCCCGTCTCTTGCCGGACTGCCTTCGGTAGTCCAGAGTAGTCAGGAATCGCCCAGTGTGGCGACTCCAGCGAATGTGGCGAGTGCGATCGCCGCTGGGAGCTCTGCCGCTCTCACTGTGTCCTCTCCACAGGCCCTAGGGACACCTGAGGGCACGGAGGAGATGGACACGGTAGGGCCCACAGAAGCGCCCATCATAGCCCCGCCGCCTGCCCCGCCCGCGGCGCTTGGGGCTGGAACCAAAGGCACCCGTAAGGGTGCCAAGTCCAGGGGGCCCGGTCCGCCGGACACCCCCCGAACATCTGATGAGGAAATGGACGTCGGACCGTTCCTGTCTGCATCGCTCCGCAAGGAACGGGCTGCGGCGTCCAAACCAACAGAAAAGCCAAAGAAACCCGCTCCAAGAATACAAGCCCCGATAGACAAAACATGAACCCACACACACATTCCAGTAGCTCTTAAAGGTACATAATGGGAACAGAAAATATCATCCAGTGGAACTGTAGAGGCCTCCTTAACAATCTTGATGATGTCTACGAAATATTGCATTCCAATCAGCCAAGTGTGATGTGTCTACAAGAAACACATTTAAACTCCAAACACACAAATGTCTTGAATAGTTACATGGTATTTAGGAAGGACAGGGCTGGTGGTGGTACATCTTCAGGTGGTGTGGCCATCATTGCCCGAAAATCATTGGCATGCCACCCTATCCAATTACAGACTGTCCTTGAGGCTATTGCCATTAGAACCATAATTTTCAATAGGCTGATAACAGTGTGCTCCATCTACATCCCTCCTGACTTCCAGCTTTCAAGCTCCGATTTCGAGGGCCTTGTAGATCAGCTACCAGAACCTTTCATTCTTATAGGTGACCTCAATGCACACAACACTCTTTGGGGCTCTCACCGCACAGATGCCCGAGGTCGCCTAATCGAAAAATTTCTAATATCTTCAGGAGCATGCCTATTTAACAAAAACAAGCCTACATACCATAATATAGCACACAACACTTATTCACACCTCGACTTGGCCATTGGCTCTGCAGCACTCTTTCCATCACTTGAGTGGGATGTTGGCACTAACCCATATGGTAGTGACCACTTCCCTACCTCACTAACATACATAGATAAAGGCCCTAGCAGTTCCCCTTCCCATTGCAAGTTTATAGAAGCAAGAGCAAACTGGAACACATTCACAGAGACATCTCAACTACACTACACAGACATAACACACTTACCTGTAGAGAAGGCAACACAGCTCGTCACGGAGCACATTCTCGCCGCCGCCAAAAAGTCAATACCCCAGGCCTCTGGGGCCTCGCGCAACCCGAGAAGGCCCTGGTGGAATGACGACTGCAAGCGTGCGCGGGAGGCCCAGAACAAGGCGTGGGGCATCCTCCGTAGACACCCCACAAGTTGTAACCTTATTTCTTTCAAAAGAGCGAAGGCATTAGGTAAGCGTGTGCGCCGTGAGGCAAAAAGGGAGAGCTGGCGCGCCTTTCTCACATCCATAAATTCATACACGGACACCCACAAGGTATGGACCCGAATACGTAAACTAAAAGGACAACACACACATAGCCTGCCCCTGGTTAGCACGACAGGGGACACTCTGGAAGATCAGGCTAACACACTTGCACAACACTTCCAACACGTGTCTAGTTCTGCGCACTATACAAACACTTTTATGCAACACAAAACATCTGCCGAAAAGAAGCCTATACGCGACAAGAACAAATCAAAGTCTGGATACAACTGTGAATTTACACTCCATGAGCTGAAGATTGCTCTTTCCACTTGTAAACCTTCTGCTCCAGGTGCAGACAACATTACATACACTATGATTCAACACCTACACTCAGACACCCTTGAGACACTCCTGCACCTATACAACCAAATATGGCTATCGGGGCACCTTCCAAGGCTTTGGAGGGAGGCCATAGTTGTGGCTTTTCTGAAAGAAGGGAAGGACCCTTCTTCTCCCGCAAGCTATAGACCTATTGCCCTGACCAGCTGCCTGTGCAAGCTCTTCGAGAAGATGATTAACCGGAGGCTCATGTACTTTCTTGAGTACAATGGTCTTCTCGAGGGCTGCCAGGCAGGCTTCCGGGCAGGGCGATCCACAAACGATCAATTAGTTGCACTGGAATCTTACATTAAGGATGCCTTTATACACAAACAGTACTGTATGACCGTATTTTTTGATATCGAGAAAGCTTATGATACGGCATGGCGTTATGGTATTCTTGCAGACCTAAAATCTTATGGTGTAACAGGTAACATGCTGAACACTCTTTCCAGTTACCTGTCTGAACGAACATTTCGTGTCAGAGTCGGTACGGCACTCTCAAACGTTCACGTGCAGGAGAATGGCGTGCCTCAAGGTGGCGTATTGAGCTGCACCTTGTTTATAGTTAAGATGAACTCTCTCCGAAAGGCACTGCCGCCAACCATATCCTGCTTGATGTATGTAGATGACGTTCAAATATCTTTCAAATCATGTAACATATCCATTTGTGAACGTCAGGTCCAGCTTGGGGTAAACAAACTTTCCCGCTGGGCAGATGAAAATGGATTTAAACTTAATTCTTCTAAAAGTACCTGCGTTGTATTCTCAAAAAGGCGGGGCCTCCTGCCCGATCCCGACATAAAACTCTTTGGTGACTCGATTCCAGTAAAAAGAGAACACAAGTTTTTGGGTGTGGTGTTTGACGAGAAACTCACGTTCATCCCTCACATCAGACAACTAAAACATAAATGCCTCAAAGCAATAAACATACTTAAGGTCCTTTCACACCACTCCTATGGCGCGGACAAGCAACTCCTCTTACGTGTCTTCACAAGCTTGGTGGGGTCCCGCTTGGACTATGGGAGCGTGGTTTATGGGGCGGCAACAAAAACAGCGCTGAAAATGCTAGACCCAGTGCTTCACTTGGGGCTTCGCCTCGCGTCAGGCGCTTTCCGTACAAGCCCCGTACAAAGCCTATACGTCGAGTGCGACAAATGGTCCCTAGATCATCAGCGAACATACATAGATCTTCTGTACGCTTTTAAAATTTCGTCAATAACCCACCATCCTCTCAAACCATTTATTTGTGATACACCCATGTCCCAACTTCTTCTTAATCGTCCATCTATCTCTGCTCCGTTCTCACATAGGGTGAGACAGGAAGTGTCAGAATTATCGGTCACCTTTTCAGACACCTACAAATCAACCCTTTCCGACTTTTTACCACCATGGCAGCTGCGCCCCGTGTCGTGCGATTTGTCCTTTGTAGCAATTGATAAAAAACGAGTACCCACAGCTGCAATTCTTCAGCACTTCTTGTTCCTTCAAGATAAATACAAGTGTGCAGAATTCTTTAGCGACGCGTCAAAAACAGCCCGTATCGTGTCGTGTGCTGCGCACGGACCTGATTTTAGGGTATCTAACACTTTAAACTCGAAAAGCAGCATTTTTACTGCTGAAGCCTATGGGATATTTCTGGTTTTAAAGCACATAGTTCATCATAAAATTCCCAAGTCCATCATCTTCACAGATTCCTTGAGTGTAGTACGTGCATTGTCATCTAAGCAGTACTGTAAAAACCATGTTATTCATCTAGTTTACAAAACCATTATGTCAGCTTATGCATTAAGTCTTGAAGTAACTGTATGCTGGGTGCCAGGTCACTCGGGGATCGCCGGAAACGAGACAGCAGATCAAATGGCCGCTGCTGCTGCACTTGCAAAAACGGTGGACATAACAACAATACCGTACACTGACCTTAAGTCACACATCAGACAACACCTTCGCAATACATGGCAAGCACACTGGAATGAACAGGCAGACAACAAGCTACACGTTATAAAGACACTCTTGGGAGCATACACCACTGACACACATAACAGGCACAATGAAGTTACCCTGGCTCGATTACGGATAGGCCACACGCATGCAACACACTCATACCTGCTCACGGGATCTCCAAGACCCTTGTGTAGCAGGTGTGGAGACGGCCTATCCGTGATCCATGTGTTACTTCAATGCAAAGCACTCCACACAACACGACAGAAACACTTCGCCGACCTCTACAAACAACACATTCCACTACACCCAGCATTGTTTTTAGCGGATGACCCCATGGTTCCTGTACAACGCACGTTTAAGTTTCTTAGAGACATCAAGTTTTTACACCTGGTTTCATATCACGCGTAGTTGCTTTTAAACCCGATCTCATGCCGCGCACCATCACAACCTGGCCTTTTACACCAGCCATCCTCATTGTCTTTTACTGAATTCACTTTGGTTTTTGTTGAACGGTTTTAGCGTTTACGGTTACATCCTTCATACCTAACCACCGTTTTGGCGCTCTTTGCCCTCGTTGGCCTTGCGCCATTAAACACCAACCATCATCATCATCAAATTGAGAGAAAAAGCCTATACGCCTCGAGCGCGGCCTGTAGGGGTGCCACTGAAATCCCCCTAGCGGCCCGTTTCGAAAGCAGGCGCGGGAGTTCGCGTCCCGCTCCCCATTGTCGGCGCTGCTTTTGCGGCACGTTCACGACCGAGATTTACCGTTTGCGGGCGTTTAAATACATGTTTATGTGGAGCAGTCAGTATGTTCGCAATTGAGTTGTGTTTACGAGAGTGTAAATGTTTCTGACGCGATCGTAGTGTGGTATATTCGGTCTGTATAAGCACCAGGTGTGTGTCACAGGCCAGCAGCGCGGAACCGACGTGTGATGGAGCCGAATGTAGTTATACTGACCTCAATTTACTAGCAGTGTCTCCGTAACCACCGATTCCTCAGATGTTCATGCTACAGCTATAAACTACGATTTAAATTGGTTTTGTGCGCTTACATAATCAGCGGGACACTCATACCTGATAGCACGTCACGTACATTTGCTAGTACTATACCTTAGATATTGATCACTACCATTTACAAGCCAGTCTGTGTTAATTTCGGGAATATTCAACAAGTACGATGGACAATGCATAATTATACTCTGGGACCAGCACACGACAAATTCGGCTTGTCGTGAGGTGAGCGCCCGCAAACATTCATCTGCTCCTCTGCGAGCAGTGCGGAGACAGGCTTAGAATATAATCCGCGTCTGCGACTAATGCTTCTTCAAAATATCGTCATATGGCACAGAGAGCTAGCAGAATAAAGCAGAAACTGAAATCAGAGGGCCTTATCACATACCACTCTGTTCCAACGGCACCTTTCATCGCTTGTTGAACTGGCTACCCTGTATACTTCCAAAAATGCGGCCGCTGTATGATCAGCTGCTCGTTTAAGTAGAAAAACAAAGTGAAAGTGAATGGGAGATTTGTGTGTGTGATTACTAAAACGTTCATTGCTTGATTCCGCTCCGCATTTGTACACAGCACCCCCCCCCCCCCGCGGATGTCTCGCGAAATAGCAGTGCATTTCGCTTATAGTTGGTCTAGTAAACCCTACCTGGCTTAACGTCGTCTTTAGCATTTCAGAAGCTGCACTGTTTTTTTTTTATTTCCGTTGGAGAATTATGTTTCTTAATTCCGCACTTGAACAGCATTTACGTTTTGCGGTTTCATTAACTTGCCTTGGTGTGTGGGCACATATTTAACCTTGGAACATACTTAACATTTCCATATCGTTTATATGCTTATAAAGGCATACGTTATTGTCCGGGATTGGGTAATCACATCCCCGAAACATATTTTTTTCGACGTATATATTCGAAACGAAGCCGCATTCGTTGTCCAGGCTGCAAAATGAAGCCAACCTCTCATTGTGCCAGTATCAGGTCTGAACGAGGCGACAGTATAATTCATTTGTGCCTGATGTTTTGGAGGTGACAGGGGTGATATGTTGCTAGCGTCGCCGACGTCCGGAAGAGCGTCGACGAAGCGCGCAGCACCGCGTCTCCGGGTAGCTCTTGCAGGCGATCGCGTACTCTACGAAGACACAGCTGCTTTTTAAGTAACCTAAAGGTACTATTTGCCTATAGACGTCACCATAAGTTTTTTTCAGGGCGCGGAACGGCCAAAAGAAGCGAAATAGCACCTAAACACTGCATGCGGCCCTCTCAGCCACGCAGCGCAAATCCCGTCAACGCCACGGAGAAGCGGCGGCAGGCGGAGCAGCGATCGCGAAGCTCGAGGCGTATAGGCAGGCAAAGAAGACTAAAAATTCCCAGGACTCGCCGCCTTACACAGACATCGTGACTCTGTCCGATGCAACCGGAATAGAAGATAAAAACTAATATTAAGCCATGCACTCTCACTAATTTATTAAAGACCGACGAAAAAAAAATTCTGGTGAACCTTTAACCCGAAAGACACGCAAACGACGCGTGTCGTTAAGCAAAGTAATGGAACCCCTCTCCCTTTGACGGAATGTGCCAATGTATATACTGGCCACTTCCGCAATGTTTTCACACAAGAGTCTCCTATCGATGTACCCTTTCCGTGACCCACTTAGCGATCATCCACCCGGAGCAGCCCCTCAGCATAACTGTAAATGGTATAGCTCTAGCAATCGACAGATTACTGCTAAGCCCAAGTCCAGGCCCCGAAGATGTCAGCACAAATCTATTAAAGATGACTTCCTCGTGCTACTATTCCTAATTTTTTAGCAATATCTGGACACTAGATTCGTTCCATGGGATTGGAAGGCCGCCAATGTGAAGCCACAATTGAAATCTGCTGATAGCAATTCTCCCTATAAAGTTTCAACAGACGCCGTTGTTTTCGAATTTTCAGATGCTTTTAATGAATAATTTAAACCTGTGTGTTTCATTTCTCAATTAAACGAGCGATATAGCATCAGTTTAACACGATTACAGCTGCGTTTCAAATATGGTAACGTCTGTTTGTTGCATAGACCTAGGGCCAACAAGCCTCTTCTGCCGCACTGCTCGGCAAACTGTAATCAGTCTAGCGGTATATCATCCTCTCTGAAAGTCAGGCAAATATTTTCTGGATGAGCCTCCACATGCAGGTTCCATGCCTGGAAGCGGTTGGTTACCCTAAGCAGATATTGTATCCGTTACCGTAGACGTGCACGCAGAAGTCTAGAGAACCGGAGACCGGGAAACCAAGAAAAGACCAAGAAAAATATCGGTTATTTTATACTTGCATAGAATGTTAACCAACCTTAAAAAGCAGAGCACCGTTCTAGTGTCAAGGTGTTGTTCAGGCACCGAAACATGCTTTTAGGCCTGTGTCGGTTAAACCGCCCAGAACATGCGCGGAAACCATCATGCCGTATCAAGCAGAGAGGAACCTCTGTACTCTTTTCTGTACAACGTTTTTCTTTCAAGTGGCAGTACTATATTTGAGATTCTGATACTTGCGTTTAAAACAGCACAGGAGTAATGTCGGATGCTTTGCCACAGACTTCAAGCGGGTCGCTAGTTTTAAAAATGTGTCTCGGCAACCCGGTTAAATCGCTGTACGAACAGGCGAGAGTTTTTTGTATCACCGCTCTGGCCTAACGAGAGAAACTCTAGAAGCTGCTGAGATAGCACGTTCCAGTGCTCACTCTGCCAGCAGAGCGTCTGTGGCTTTATCGAAATTAGAGCTTGATTTCTTGATGAAGGCGCCATGTGGTTCTGTTTCATGTTGGGACTTTCGTTTTTGTTTCAGTGTTTTTGCTACCCTTCTCGCGCCGTGCGATCCAGATATTGTTATACGCACTGGGTCCTGCAACAAGCCAATTGTTGAAAGGTACCACATGTCCTGTTCGCACTTCCCCCTCAGTTATGGCGCTGAGTTTCTCCCTATGAACCAACACGCCCAAACCGTTTCCCCTCTGGTGAGATTCCACAGCTTTTCGCAGTTGACACGTCAAAATACACTGCGATTCACGCTTTTAAATGACCATATACACCTTGTGTCAAGCAGGCGATACCGCACACATTGCAACTAACATGTATTTACAGAATATCAGTTCTTTGGAAGACAAAATAACAGAAAACGAGCTTTTATGATTAAACAAACCTTTTTGAGCCGTTGCGTTCACTATTTTGAAAAAAAAAAACTTTCTTCGCTATAAAAGAACTCAACAAATGAAAGCACAAGTCGACAAATGCGAACCCCACACGTGTCGCTTTGATAATGAAGCTCCATTTGGATGCAGCCAGGGCTCCCCGCATACTTGCCTAGAAAGCAACTCTCTCTCAATGATCGGCAGAAAAATTCCCCTGCGCTGGAATTGGCGCCATCGACGCGCACACGCGCACATTGACACTCACTTCCCCTTCAACTAATCTCCCACGGTACGACGCAACTGTTCTTTACCTTGTCTGGCTGGGGTGGCGTTCACAAATGCTTACTCATACTTGATCGCAATGGGAGCAAAAGAGGAGTGTGAAACATGCGGCATGCCGAAGACTATACTACACATTTTACGCGAGTGCCTACGCCACTCACTTATGCCACTCTCATGGTACCCCGCATAGAGTACCATGAGAAACCTTGGTGACAGCACTGGACACACTGGTGCCCGGAGCCCCCATACTCACGCTGTAACCAACCGCGCTAATTAGTTTGAAAGTGAAGGGCAGAAACACGGTGGCCGTTAGAGCCGTGTTCAAGCTCCGGCGGTTGCGCTCCCTGTCTGTTTACGAGGCAGAGAGCTCCGGGACCTCTTCAGCTATCAGGGTAAGGCAGTAGAAGGAAGTAACCCGTCTACTACTTTTAAACTATATTATATGGTATTTTCAAAGCCACCCCCAAATTTGATCGGTCCCAAAAAAGGCAGCACACCGACGTTTCATTGCTTCCTTGCTTTTGATCTCACTCCAACAGTACGATATTTTTTGGGGATTTTTTTTATGGAATCACTTGATAATTCAAACCCTGTTAATGTCCGGTATGTGTTTCTGATATCCAAGTTTTTTTTAATTCTCGTCGACATATCGTATAAGCCCAAGGAACTGAAAGCGGGATATGTCCTCATTGATGTAGAAAACAAACAGCAGTCCACTCACCTCCTTACGCAAACGCGCACGGTTTAATGTTGCAATCGAAATCACGCGCCATCGTAGTCCTAATAGCGGCCTGGGTGTAATATCTGTACTAGACCAAAGAAATGAGAACGAAACAGATATTCTCCAGAGCATTGGTGATCAGTGTGTGACAGCAGTGAGGCGGAAACCCTTGCCTCGAAATGACCGAATAATGCCCACCAAGCACGTACCTGTGACCACTGACCGCTCAACACTTCCCGAGTCAGTCAATGCAGGCTTCTTGAGATGTCCTGTCCCACCCTACATACCGAAACCGCGTCGCTGCTTCAAGTGTCAGCGGTTCGGGCAAGGTATAAACTTTTGTCGCGGCAGAATCACGGGCGCAAAATGTGCCGCACATGACCACTTATCCTACAAGTGTCCATCACAAACCCTCACATGTGCAAACTGCCAGAAACCAGACGAAGCCTTTTGCAGGGCTTGCGAGAAGCTCAGAGAAAAAAAAGTAATATTCAAATTGAACGTCGCAGAGAAAAAAACCCTTCCCAGAGGCGGGAAAGAGCTTTGCCTCTTGCATTTCGAGGACGTACGCGAACACAGCTTGCAGGGGGCCAAATCGCCTTCTGGTTTCGGCAGGGACGGAGTACCGGAAGTCGGACGTTTTCCCGACACCACCCCCTGAGTTGACTGAGGTAGCCCAACCCGTTCCCACACCGCTAGATGAGTCACCATCGGTTGTGGTAGCAACAGTCACCGTCGGGAGTGACGCCGCTGTTGCCACTGCTTTCTCATCCTCCCTGTTTCCACCCGAGGCTGCCGAGAAGATAGACACCGGGGTCCCACATCGGCTCGCACCCCCGCCGCCCCGCCCGTGGCACCTGTGGCGCTGCCAACACCTTCGGTGGTAGCGGCTCAAACAAAGAGCACCCGAACGGGTGCCAAGTCCTGAGGGCCCCGTCCGTTGGGCACACCCCGGACATCTGGGGACAAGATGTACGTTGGGCCGTTCCTGCATGCAACGAAGCGCAAGGAGCGGCCTCCAACGTCCACGCCAACTCAAAGGTCCAAAAAGCCCCCTCCGTCATATAAGCCCCAAATACAGAACCAGAAAACACGCGCGCCCCCGCGCACCCGCACGCACGCACACGCACACACACACACACACAAAAGCGCGTGCTCGCACACACATACACACACACGCACAAGCGCACACGAGCAAACGCACACCCGCACACACGTACGCACGTACGCAAAGAGACACACACAGAGAGAGAGAGAGAGAGAGAGAGAGACAGACAGACATAGAGACACCGACACAGGCACAAACACAAAAAACACCCACACACACACTCCGCTATCGCCTAAATATCTACAATGTGAGTAGACAATATCATTCATTGGAACTGAACAGGTTTCCCTAAAAATATTCATGATGTCTCTGTGTTAATGCATGCCAATCAGCCAAGTGTGATCCGTCTACAAGAAACCACTCAAGGCCAAGCAGAGAAATTTCTTGAATAGTTACAGGGTATTCAAGAAGGACGGGGATGGTGGAGATACATCCTCCGGTGGTGTGGCCATCACTGCCGAAAAAGTCTTTGCTTGCTAAGCTATCCAACTACAGAGCGTCCTTGACGCTCTTGCCATTTG
Organism: Haemaphysalis longicornis; assembly: GCF_048455015.1. Classification (NCBI taxonomy): domain Eukaryota; kingdom Metazoa; phylum Arthropoda; class Arachnida; order Ixodida; family Ixodidae; genus Haemaphysalis; species Haemaphysalis longicornis. Next base: position 34,823,183 of record NW_027526295.1, read on the forward strand.
AACCATAATCTTCATGACACGAATAACACTAAGCTCTCTTTACATTCCTGTTGACTTCCAAATCTCAAGCTCAAATTTCGACGCTATGGTAGATCAGTTACCCAAACCCTGATCTTTAGGGGACCTGAACGCACATAACTCTTTTTGGTACTCCTGCCGCACGGATGCTCGAGGTCGTCTTATTAAAAATTGTTGTTATACCCAGGAGCACGGCGTTTCAATAACAGTCTGCTTTCTATAATATAGGACATAACACTTATTTACAGCGTGACCTGGCTACTCGATCTACAGGTCTCTTTCGATGTCTTGAGTGGGGGAGGGAACGGAGTCATATTGTAGTGACCACATGTCCGCCTCACTGACATATATAGGCAAAGGCCCGCGCAGTCTACCTTCCCAGAACAGGTTCAGTGAAACAAGAGAACAATAAAATACATTCACAGAGACATCCAAAATGCACTACACATCTATAGGACACCTTCACGTTGAAGAGATAACCCAAGTCCACACGGCGACATCCTCGACGCCAATGAAAGGTTCATTCCACACGCCTCTGGTGCCTCCCGCAAAAAAAAAGAGGCCGTGGTGGAATGAGCACTGTTGGTGGGCACGGGAGTCACAGAACAAGGCATGTGGTAATCTTGGTCGGTACCCCAGGTCGGGTAACCTTCTTTTCTTCTAAAGGGCAAAGGCGTAAGGAGAAAATTTGCGCCGTGAGGTAAAACGAGTTGGCACTCAATCATACCACAAAGAAACTGCCGCAAGTTTTGGCATGAACAGTAAACTCCATGGTACATAAACCACACCCTGCCTCTGGTCTGCACAAAAGGGCACGCAAAAGAAGACCAGGCTAACACACTTGCACAACACTTCTAACACGTGTCCAGTTCACCACACTTCAGAGACACTTTTATGAAACACAAACTGTCGGTCGAAACGAAGCCTTCGTTTGAAAATGACAGGTCAACAACATCCTATAATTCTGAGTTTCCACTTCGTGAGCCAAGGGCTGCACTGAGGATGTGTAAATCCTCAGCTCCAGGCCAAGACAACATCTTATATACAATCATACAGCACTTACACACACCCACTGTTTAAACACTCCTCCACCTGTATAACAAGGTATGGCTTTCGGGACACATCCCAAAGTCTTGAAAGGAGGCTCTGGTTGCAGCTTTCCGAAAAGAGCGGAAGAACCATTACTCTCCCGCAAGCTATAGACCGACTGTCCTGACCAGCCACCTGTGCAAAGTTCTGGGGAAGATGAAACACCGGTGGCCCATGTAGTTTCTTAAGTACAATGGTCTTCTGGAGAGCTGCCAGGCTGGCTTCAAGGCAGGGCGCTCCACAAACCGCCAACTCATGGCGCTTGAATAGTATATCAAGGATGCCTTCGTAAATTAACAGTTCTGCCATACAGAGGTTTTCGACATCCAGAAGGCCTATGACACCGTGTGCCGGCACGGGATCCTTAGTGGCTTCACGCCATTCGGTGTTTCTGGTAACATGTTCAAAACTCTTACTAAAAACTTGTCAGAGATAACTTCTTGCGTGACTGACGTCCTGTACACACACGCAGCGGTGTACGAGACGAGAAGAGCTTTCGTGGCAGTTGCGGTTACCAAAAACTGGGTAGACATCCCGTGCTGCACGGTACTGAACAAGGACATACCAGAGGCAGAAGAATTAGCCATTGCTCTTGCGAAGACTCAATCAGGAACGAAAACGATAGTGAGTGACTAGAAGTCCGCCATCAGAAACATCGATTGCGGAAGGATCTCCAACACCGCATGGAGGATTCTCGCGAACGCAAAGGTGCTCATTTGAACAGAAAACGTTTTTGTTGCCACCAGCTCATCGGCGTCTCATCGGGAAGGAAGTGTCACATGCGACCGCCCGAAGTCTTACCGTCCGGATGATCGCCACCGCCACCGTCATAGGCTCCATTCCGCCGTACGCGGAACGGAGAGAAGACAACGTTCCGCCCCCTCCTAGAGCAGACAACGGGATGGGAAACTTTCAAGTAAAAATGTCATACTATACACTAGCGAATATTACTATAGACTAGCGAGGGAAGTACGACCTCGTGCAAATACGTAGCTTAGTAGGAAAGACGAGGTAGTCTGCAGACGGCTATCTACGGGGTCTTCCTAAACCCTGAATGTACAGTGAATAACAACCGAAAATATTCCGTTCCAAATGCAAAAACCATAAGGACTTCGCAGATTTATCCCAAGTGGTCTGGTCGTGTCCCTCCAACAAAACGCCTCGCGGGGATACTGCATCCTGGGAGGCCCTGTTACTCAGCTAGGCCTCCAGCACGCACTAAGAGAAAAGTCATCGATCTTGCCCGAGAAGCCGCCAAATCCCAAGGGATTCCTGCTGACTGATTCGGGGTGGTGGGGTGAGGGTACACCTTTCTATCCTCCTCGATTTTCTCGTCCTTCTCCTCGTCCTCCGCCTTGTTCTCTTCTTCGTCCTCCTCCTCCTTTCCTTCTCCCCTTCCTGCGCCACTTCCTCCTTGTCTTCCTCCATCTTTCATTATCCCCTTCCTCCGCCTCTTGCACCTCCTCTTCCTCTGCTTCCGCCTTCTCCTGCTCCTCATCCTCCTCGTAGATTTTGCCGCACATTCTGTAGAGTTCGTTTGACATGAATTAAGATTTGGCGTTATTCAGGGGTTGGGCTTTTTAAAACGTTTATGTTTTAGGGGCACATATTGAGAAAAGCGACAGATTTGAAGTACGCACAAAAGCAAATTGCTATCAACTTCCTGCGGCAGTCTGTCAAAAGCCAGTTAAAGGTAATCGAGGATTGATGTGTCACTAACACTCACAGTTGAAGTTTTTGCTTTGTTTACTTTATGGTTGCTTATGAGACCAGCGACTACAACCTTATGATAAATAATTCCGTCCTTGATGTTGCCTTCATGCAGGAAGGTTTTATTCGATAAGAATAACACGTCAAGAATAGACTGCCGGTGTCCCAGTATTCTCGTCGTCGCTTTCAAAACTTGAATAAGCCTATGTTTGGCCATCATCTCTAGCATAGTATCAGCAGGATACCGCTCTGTGGGCCCTGCAATCAGTGTGCCCCACTTTACACCATAGTATATACTCAATATTCCGATAAGTGCATGTACTTCTGCTTCTGTCATTACTTAACGCTGATAGGTGTTTGTATAGCTGATAAAAAATTCTACGCTACTTCCGGGACGCCAACATTCATGCATTAAGAATAATGGCAAGGGCCCATATCTGAGTTTTATTTACCAGCAATGCCACGTGCCAATCACTCTCCCTTCAGCTTATACGAAAAAAAATGGCAGCCTCTCCCCTCCGTGGATGATTGTGAGGGTGCGGATTACGGAGACTCGATATGACCGCCGAGTTGCGCCCCGAGTGACATCCGATTTGCGCCCCGACCGTCATTGAATTTGAACCGTGAGTCGCACCTTGAAAATTCCCTAAAGGAAACGGCAACTCATGGCTGAAATCGAATTTCGTTTGATTTTCGTTTGATGGTTGTGTGAACGCGGATGAACGCGGACGGACATTGGCAGGTCCTAAGGTTCTGTGTAACGTTAATGGCGAGGGAGTAACCCGTTTTACACGTAGGTACTAGCTCGCGGTCGTAGCCCAATGGGTAGGACGACAGACATTACCTCTGTCTGGTCTAACAGACAGCGACTCGTATCCTGCCGGTGCCTCTGTGATGTTTTGCGATTGTAAATGCTATTCGCACGGACGCGGACAGACGTTGAGCTGTCCTAAGGTGCTCCGCCCCTAAAGGCTAAACGATTTAGGCAAACCTTTATCACTGCGGATATCCAGGTTTGCATTATAGGTTTGCATTATAGCAATCCAGTGTGGATCGTGTGGCAAATACAAGACTTCCAACAGTTCCGTTTTGTTAACAACGCTCACTGCGCTTACGTTGATTACCCTCAGTTCTCATGGCTCTGAATGGCAATCGCGACTCTTATTACCTAGAACGTTGCCTCGGCGATGCGGAGTTGAACTCCAAGATTAGACTGAAAGTCCCACGTGTACGCATGGTATTCGATAAAAAGCTGATCAGTTAAGCGTCTAGCCTTCGCATTCTCTTGCTTGTCGATTGTGGCGGAGGGCCCCAAAAGCTTTATTTTCTTCAGTTTGCTTTTGAGCAATAATCCGATATATTGTACCCATGGTTAGGAATGAGGACTGGTAAAGGTTTATTTACAAGGCGAACATGAGCCCAGAAACAATGCGCTGCTTGTAGACTCATGGCTGGAACGTCGTGTACCTATTCTCTCACACATAGTGCGTCTCGGCTTCTTCTTCCTTGCCTTTCACTTGTTCGCTGATGCCTGACATCAGTGTCCAGCCTACTCGTAATATTCAAACATGTTGTAATATTTTTATTGGTTTTCTTTGCCTTCTTGCAATGCTTTAAAACATCCGTTTCTTCGTTGAAATAAACAGTCTGAAGATCACAGGTCGCTTTTGATCGGTGACCATTCTGCCCAGCCTATGTGCATGTTCTAAAGATGATACCTGGACGCCGACACAATCAGAAAGGACACCCTTTTATACTTTCTGTTCAATGGCTTCTCGCGTCCCATCTGCGCTCTCTGGAATTCCAAAAGATATGAGATTGGTTTTTCGAGCTATATCCTCCACTGAGCAAACCTGTTTTGTCGTTGCTGTAATCATTTTTGCAGGTTTCGCACAGTTCTCTCAAGGGAAACCAAATTGGCACTTTAGGTAGAGATCAAAGCTAGGTTTTCTTTAATGTCGCCAAGTCTTTTTTTCGGTGATGTGTTACTAGAACAGATTCAAGTAATTATTTTACCGTGGGACATGGATTTGTCCTGATATTCCGAGACAACAAAATTAGAAGACAAGCCCGCGCCATACTCAAAAGTTTAAATCAGGAATTTGTGATTTCCAGCATGATAAGACAGAGGTAATTGGTACGGAACTGCAAGGTAGCCGAGTAAGCGATATTGTTGCACCGGTGCGGCGCTTCCACTGAAGCGCTCGCCTTCAGGAGGGGATTTATATGCCGTGAGTCAATTGGTGACGTTCTGAGCCTTGAAGGAATCCATTGGTATGTTCTCTAGCGTCACCCATTCAACCCACGATGACTACAGCAGCAATCGATGATCAGTGGTTCATAACGCGTAGTATACAATACGTGGCGCAATGTGCAAAGCAATCCAGGAATGGTTAGAGGACATTGTTGCATCCGTGCCACCACTCCCACAAAAATGGAGGGAAACGGGCTTTGCCTAACTAATCCACCGATAATTGTTCTTCTCTTCTGGCGTCCTGATCAACTATGTATCAAAAACACGCTCCGGCGCAACGCCCTTCGGATTGCTTTCTGCTGGGACAAGTTGGGAGATGTAACCGGCTGTTGGGAGAAGAAAGACGAAAAAACTCAGCGGGGAGCTGAATGCGTCACAAAATCTAAAACAGGCTGCATCAAAACGGAGGGAAATGTAACTGCGTTAATCATGGCTAACCTACGCCCGCCCCGCCACCCCCCCCCCGTCCCCCCCACGCAGAGGGGGGAGTATGAGTACGACGTGCGATACCAAATTGAAATGCAACAAACAGCAAATCACATGTTCTTCTTCAAGACGTACAGCAAGAGCTCCCTGCCCCCTACATGCTACGCTAGAACTTCAAACAGGGCATGCAACATAAGATACAAATGTTAATATTGTAAGCAGACGGAAGACACTGCACAAGTCGGCCTCAGATCCAGTCGACTAGCTTTAATCAGACCGTCGGTGACTCAACCGAATCAGCCAGCTGTGACGATGATTGCGTACAGATGATCATGATAATGGGTATGCACAGATGAGGGATTGGTCCTACCGAATGACGGCGATTGGCCACAGCATGTAAGTGTCCCATAGCGCAATAATTGTCGAGTAATGTTGACGGCGCTTATACACGCTCACAATATCCCCCCTCGGCTGGAAGCGGCCTCCTCGTCTCAGAGAGTCACGATGCACCCTGGTTGTAACGTTTCATGCGAGAGACGTGCACTATTTGAGTTCCTCGCCGTCGGCGGTCAGTAGGGTAGCTGCCGGAGACACCAGATAGTTTACAAGAGATGTCTGCTCCACTACGATGTACGGACCAATGTACGTATGCAAGAACTTCTCGCATAGACCGGGGGAGCGTAATGGTGTCCACAGTAATACTTCGTCCCCAGGTCGGAAGTGAACGGAGCGGTGAGTAGAATCGTACTGGCTTTTGTGTTCTTGCTGTGTGACTTCAGTGTGAAGACGGGGCAGGGGATGACAGTGGTCAAGCCGAGAGACGAACACGTCAGAAAACGGGGCGGCAAGGGAGTCCGGGGCAGAAAAGAAAGCCGTGTCAATGATGAAAGAGGGGGAGCGTTCATGAATCAGGAAGAAAGGTGAGTAGCCAGTGGTGCTCTCGATAGCAGAATTGTAGGCGAATGTAACAAAAGGAAGAATTTGATCCCAGTTAGTGTGGTCGGGCTTAATATACATGGATAGCATGTCGGAGAGAGTACGATGAAATCGTTCGGTGATGACGTTGGTTTGAGGATGGCAGCTAGTGGTAGTTTTGTGCACAGCATTTGCGGCTTTAAGCACTTCATCCAGAATTTCAGATAGGAATGCCTTGCCTCGGTCGCTCAAAAGCACGTGAGGTGCACCGTGGCGCAAGATAATGTTTTCAAGTACGAAATCTAGAATTTCGTGAGCGCATCCAGATCGCAGAGACGCTGTTTCCGTGTACCTGGTCAAATGGCCGACCCCCGTTACAATCCAGCGGTAGCCGGTGGGTGTGCGTGGGAGCGGTCCATACAGATGAATGCCCACCGCATCAAAAGGAGAAGGCGGACAGGGAACTGGTTGTAACGGACCAGTTGGGGAAGACGTACTGTGTTTCCTCTGTTGGCATTTGGCACACGATGAAATGTGTTTTGCCACACTTGTGGACATCCCAGGCCAGAAAAACGGCTACGGATTCAGTCGTACGTTTTTTTAAAACCTGGGTGTCCAGCGGTCGCATCATCGTGGAATGCCTCTAAAATGACTGGCCTGAGCATCCGAGGGAAAAGTGACCCATCGACTGCGTGCAGGGTGATGGCTGTAACGGCAGAGAACACCACTAACCAGCGAAAAGTTCTTGAGCTGCTGACGTAAGCGGCTGTTGGGTGGTCGTGCGGTGCCTTCAAGTCTTTTTATGATTCGGCGACAATAATTATCGCCACGTTGCAAGTCCGGTAAGTTGAGTGCGTCTTCAACGATGGCGCAAGAAATGGGTGCGATGTGTAGGACAGGCTGCGTCGACGCTGAGGCAGGTGCTGGCGATTTGGACAACGGGCAACGGGAAAGGGCGTCGGAATCCAAATGCTACTTGCCGGAATTGTATGTAACAGTAAAGCTGTACTGCTGCAGACGAAGAACCCAATGGCGAAGGCGTCTGGAAAGGCTCTTGAGTGTCGACAGCCAGCACAACACATGGTGATCGGTAACTAAAGTGAAATGCCTGCAGTATACCTAAGGGCGAAACTTTTGAATTGCCCAAACAAAAGCTAGGCACTCCTTTTTCTTTATGCTGTAGTTTTGTTCTGGCGCCGTAAGCGAACGACTGGCATATGCAACCACTCGCTCCTTGTGTTGGGCATCTAGTTGGAGCAAGACGGCACCAATGCCTTGCCCAGTGGCGTCCGTGTGTAGGATCGTTGGAGCGCTGTCGTTAAAATGGCAAAGGACGGGGCTCGATGTGAGCGCATCTTTGAGGGCCTGAAATGCCCGTTCACAATCTTCTGTCCAAACGAAAGAAATGCCAGGGCATAGAAGGTGATGTAGCGGGGAAGCAACTGTTGCAAAATTTTGTATAAATTTGTAGAAGTATGATGCGAGTCGGGTGAAGCTGCGGAGTTCTTTGTGCTGTTGTGGACGGGGGAAATTTCAAACTCCTGAAACCTTTTTGGGGTCCGGTTGAATTCCTTTTTTGCTCACGACTTGGCCTAATACTTTGATAGATTTGCTGGCGAAAGTGCATTTCTTTGCGTTTATCTGCAGGCCCGCATTGGAAAGACAACTCAGCACTTCGTCCAGACGGCGTAAGTGTTAGTCAAATGTACCTGTCAAATGTACCTGTAACAATGTCGTGCAGGTAGCAGAGACATGTTTTCCACTTAAGACCACGAAGCACGGTGTCGATCATTCGCTCAAACGTGGCAGGCGCATTACACAGACCAAAGGGCATCACGTTGAACTCTAAAAGCCCGTCTGGGGTGGAAAACGCAGTCTTCGCTTTGTCATCCTCGTGCATTGGGATCTGCCAATATCCCGAGCGTAAGTCGAGACTCGAGAAGTACTCCACTCGTTGGAGACTTTGCAAGGCATCGTTGATGCGGGACAGTGGATAAACGTCTTTCTGAGTGATCTTATTTAGTGCACGGTAGTCGACAGAAAAGCGAAATGACCCATCCTTCTTTTCGACTAACACAACCAGTGATGACCAAAAGCTCGACGATGGGAGGATAACGTCGCGCTTGAGCACCTCAGCGACCCGCTCTTCAATTATTTTCCTTTCGTGAGAAGAGACGCGGTATGCTCGCCGGCGTACAATCGCGGAGCCATCTGTCTCAATTCGGTGAGTGGTCACAGTCGTCCGTTTTACAGTGTTAGCAACCACATCAAAGGATGCAAGGTGCTTCGCCAGTACCATGAGCAGCTGTTCTGTATACTCAGAGGCTTATGGTTGCAGAGATACTAGAGACACCACCCGAAGAAGCAAGGCCACACACACGCGAAGGTGGTATTGCGTTGGAAAGGACAGAAACAGGCTCTCTGTCAACCACTGCATCGACGGTCATGCCTTTAGGCAACAAAATTTGCTCTTTGGTGATGTTCCAAGCGCCCAGAGCTGCAGATCCTTGTTGAAAACGAACGAGGCATGTGGACATAGCAATTCCTCAGTGAAGCATACGGCTTGACGGAGACGCTACCACATCGCCTGCGAAAATGCTGCTAGAGGCCACCAAAAAAACTTGTTCACAACCCGGCGGCAAAAAATATACCATGCGTAAGTTTACGTGCTTGTGTCGGGAGCTTGGCACAGGGGAAGGCTCTGTGCTGGAAATGTGAATGGCTGGTTGGCCACAGGAAATAAGTGCAGAAGCTGAAGAAAGTCCCATCCAAAACTAATTCATGGGCGCACTCTGGGAGAAAGGCAAACTCAATATAGTGACAATCGTCTCCGATGACGACACATGCTGTGCAAGATGCGGCAGGCTGTATGACATTTCCATTTGCACTACACAATGAAGGTCCACAGTAGGGCGTCTTCACTTTATGTAGCCGGGCACACAGGTCACTATGTATGACGGAGATACTAGCACAAGTGTCCACTAAAGCTTGCACGACAATTCCTTCCACATATACAGGGAAAATGTTCAAGGGACGCGCCGGAGGAGTTGTAGACAGATCGCATGATGCAGTTTCCCCTCCATAAACTGCAGCATCTAGTCTTCGGGCTCGTAGTTGGCGTCGTTCGATACAGGACGAACAGGAGAGGCAAAGCGTCGTCCATGTGAAGGTAAACGGCGCCTAGGGCCACGTGGACTGCGGGAAAGGTCGGGTGAGTCCTGAGGCGACGAGGAGCGATTGCGAGGTTGATTAACAGGTCGTCGAGGGCTGTAGTTGTAGAGGAGATCGCGTTCACAGGGCGCGTAACTCCACCGCTCATCTTTCTGTGCCGACGGCCAAATAGCGAGATGCGGCCGCGAATTCCCCAACAGAAACAGACCGCGCGTTCTTTAGGGCGGAAATCTAGACGTGGTCGCCAGTTGGGACATGTTGGTGAAGCATGGACCGCTGAGGAGATCGCTGTGAGCTGTTCGAGCATTGACGGAGGTGCAGGAACTACAATCGGAGAGACCGGGAATCGTGAAGCGGCGTCCGCGTACAAGGGTGCGGCGAAAGCCACTGCGGGGGTACAGCGCGGACTACAAGTCATCGACGCCAGCTCCTCGTTAATAATCCCCCGCAAATCAGTCGCAGGCTGAGCACACCAGTCACCTTGAGAGCACGATTGGCCTTGCTTTTGGAATTCCTCGCGAATGATATCGCGTATGACAGCACGAAGCTCCGACTAAGGAGGAAGACGAGCTGATTCCTGTCGTGGCTGCAGGCGGGTCGCTTGAAGCTGGTCAAGATGCTGACACGCGGTTCGTATGTCCTCCGCGGAAGACGGATTCTGCAGGGCAAGCAAGTTAAAGGCGAACTCTGCGATGCCTCTTGAAGTGCAGAGGTGCGCTGCCTGACATGAAACGTAGGACAGGGTTAATACCACAAAAACAGACAAGGTGAGGTGGAAACTATCAAATATTTATTATCTTGTGAAGGGGGGCGGTTATATAAGACGCAAATGAAGAACATGCACGAAAAATAACAATAAAACGCTACACGTGACATGATATCTATTCCTCATTTAGGAACCTTATTTCACGCGCCGAAAGCCGGATTGAAGGGGCGCTAACGCAATCTCCCTCCACTCCTGACAACATTGCATATGCTTCGTATATCTCGCGGGCAATCTTGTCTCTGGAGCGGAACAAAATGGTTGTCCAATCAAAATCGGGCGAACATTTCTTCTCGCACTTCTCAACATGCGCGGCCAAATTTCCATTCGCCGCCAGTTGCGCGCATGCATTCTTATGTTCCCGTAATCTGTCGTTGAGACAGCGGCCTGATTGCACCACGTAGGACCTACCACAGGTAGGTTGTACGTGGTAGGTCGTACGTGGAGCAATCAGGCCGCTGTTTAGGCCGCGCTTCTTAACATGCGCTTCTTAATTTGGCCGCGCTTCTTAACATGCGAGGCCAAATTTCCATTCGCCGCCAGTTGCGCGCATGCATTCGTATGTTCCCGTAATCTGTCGTTGAGACAGCGGCCTGATTGCCCCACGTAGGACCTACCACAGGTAGGTCGTACGTGGTAGGTCGTACGTGGAGCAATCAGGCCGCTGTCTCAACGACAGATTACGGGAACACAAGAATGCATGCGCGCAACTGGCGGCAAATGGAAATTTGGCCGCGCATGTTAAGAAGTGCGAGAAGAAATGTTCGCCCGATTTTGAGGGGACAACCATTTTGTTCCGCTCCAGAGACAAGATTACCCGCGACATATACGAAGCATATGCAATGTTGTCAGGAGTGGAGGGAGATTGCGTTAGCGCCCCTTCAATCCGGCTTTCGGCGCGTGAAATAAGGTTCCTAAATGAGGAATAGATATCATGTCACGTGTAGCGTTTTATTGTCATTTTTTCGTGCACGTTCTTCATTTCCGTCTTATATAACCGCCCCCCTTCACAAGATAATAAACATTTGATAGTTTCCACCTCACCTTGTCTGTTTTTGTGGTATTAACCCTGTCCTACGTTTCATGTCAGGCAGCGCACCTCTGCACTTCAAGATGCTAAAACACCAACTAGCCCACTCCCAAGCTCTGCGATGCCCTTGAGTAGATGGCGAACTTTGTCAGCCTCTGACATGTCTGAGTTCACCCGACGGCAGAGAGCTAGGACATCCTCAATATAAGACGCAAATGTCTCCTCCGGACGCTGCCAGCGGGCATCTACTTTTCTCTTTGCCTCATCTGAACACGCAGGTGGTGTGCCAAACATTTTGCGGATAGTCTCAGTGAAGGAGGCCCAATCAGTTATGGTGTGCTCGTTGTTTTGGTACCAGGTCTTTGCAACTTCATTCAGGGAGAGACTTACGTTATGTAGCTTGAAATTCTCGTCCCACCTGTTAAATTGGCTGGCTTGGTTGAATTCGTCAAGGCGCTCCTCAACGTCTTCGCCACGGAGAGCAGCGAAGCCGGGAGGGTCGCTCTGGTGGCAACTCTCCATCCATGCCGGCGAGGTAGGAGCGGCAGCATTCGGCGCGCCTTCTCGCTCCATTGGACGTGGTGGCGGTTGCACAAGGCGACCGGAACGGAGCTCCAGGGGTGCAGCTAGGTCAGGGAGAGGTCAGGGTCGAAAGAAGCACCCTCCACCACTTGTAAGGAGACGGAAGACACTGCACAAGTCGGCACCAGTTCCACTGGACTAGATTTAATCAGACCGTCGGCGACTCAACCGAATCAGCCTCCCGTGACGATGATTACGTACAGATGATGATGAAAATAGGTATGCACACATGAGGGATCGGTACTACCGAATGACGGCGATTGGCCACAGCATGTAAGTGTCCCATAGCGCAATAATTGTCCAGTAATGTTGACTGCGCTTATACACGCTTACACTATTTGCTAGAAACTATTTTCTGGTTTGGCGAATTTCAACAACTTCTGAATCCCGGTGCGAAGCGTTGGTCACTTAGGAGGGGATGGCGGCGGCTGCTGCTGCTCCAAAAAAAGAAAACAATACGGCTGAGTTTGTTCCAATTAGGAGTATAAATTAAGAGGAGAGACCAAGAGCCCAGACGTCCCGGTGATTCGGTGGTGCTTCTATTTACAAGATGGTGACCGGTGAAGATGAAGCAGCTCGAGAGAGAGCTGCTCACGACAGATTGCGGGCACCGATGATGATAATTGTATCGGTGCTGTGATGATAATTAGAATGTTTCTACCTTAAATTTTAAATGAGAAGCCATCTGTGCTGGGGGAGATTAACAGGCTATTAACCCAAAATCCCAAGAAGGCAAGTTCTAATTTTTATTTACGCGGCATAACTCTGAACTCGTAAACGTACACAGTCATGTCTGCGTGCATTTATGTGTATGTGGTTTTCCGGAGCAGCGTTAGCTTCACTGCAGCTTTGAAACATGAGCTTGTAAGAGGCGTGATAACCCAAATAGAATCGAATGTCAAAAGTAGCGAAGAATGGTTCGAAATAACAATGTACAAGATAGCTGTGTAAAAACTTGGTCTCTATCCCGCCCTGGGGAAGTGGATATCAAGCAAAGCTTTTGTAAACCACAAAAAATTATGATAAAGGAAGGTATGAAATATTTCTCCTTGTCTCGGCGAGCTTGTCGGTTGCGCTCGGCTAGTGTCTCTAGATAAGGGTATCTGCACTTTTAGACTGCGGTGGTTCATGGTGCCGCCATTTTGTTGCTAATTCATTTTAGTCAGTCAACTTTCGTAGGCTTAGCTTGGCCTTCCGACTCTGAGGTGACGGGGGAATGACGTCGTTCCAAATTCGGAGCAGAGATAACGCGTGTAACAGCATTTCAGCAGCAGAAGTGTTTTAAAAGATGCCGTTTTGCTACTATTTCGGTAGTATTGTTAACAAACGATCCTTTAACGGCGAGGGCGTGGACATAGATACACGCAAAATTGGCCCCCTTGCTGACTTTCGTGCCTCCGTTGCGGTACTCTCATGCTTTATATACTGACACTCGCACGGCTTCTGTTGCGGCAAATGCTGGGTCCTGCCTAGCCTTGCGCATGCACTCGGCGTATTGGGCAAGAATTGCTCTATATAGTGACACTAGTCCTGCCTAGCCTTCAAATATAATCTGCAAAAATTATTTTTGCCAGGAATACAAGGCCGGGAGGGGGTACCATTGTTCGCAGTCGCTTTATCATTCATAACACGGCTTCGATGCTTGTTTTGTGGTTTACTTAAAGGAATTCTGAGCCCTGTGCTGTACGCCTGATTAGCCTGACGCAGGGGCTCGGCGTCTTAGGCCTTGGTGCCTTGGTTTATTTGCCCGCGGGGAAGAACCGTTGGGAACACAGGTATAGAGATTTGCTGTAAAATATCGGTACCTCCCACACACCTATTTATTTATTTATTTATTTATTTGGAAACTATACCTAAATAAAATGGATGACTTTATGGTAAAAAAACACGAATCCATTATAGCAAAAAACGAAGACATAACTCACTGAAATTGTATGCAAATACACAGGATAAAAATAACATTGCAAAGCAAGGGCGACATTTCTTAAGCTAGGGCAACAACACCCGCCGTGATGGCTCAGTAGCTAAGGCGTTGCGCTGCTGAGCACGAGGTCGCGGGTTCGATTCACGGCCGTTGCGACCACTTTTTTGATGGAGGAGAAAACCAAAAACGTTCGTGTGTTTGCGATTTCGGCGCACGTAAACACCTCCAGGTGGTCAAAATTAATCCGGAGCCCTCCACTACGACGTGCCTCATCGCCTGCGTTGCGTCGGCTCGTTAAACACTACAATCAATCAATCAAGCAATGGGGAACACACAGCAGAAAAACTGTGGAAAATAGCAAAAGTAATTTTAATGGCAGGGGAAGATAACCTCTAGCAGCACACACAGGAATATACACACGAGAGGACACTACTAGAGGGCAGGCGGTTCCAACCGTCTGATGTTTTAGTATGAAAGAAATGAAACGTTGATTAGTACGACAACCAGGGATGTTCAGTTTCAAGGGGTGACCTATGCGCAAGAATATGTATGAGGGACTGGAAAGAAGTTCATTTGTCATCTGTGGACTGACGTGGTAGATTTTATGAAACAATATAAGCCGTTACAGTTTTCTGCGAACTAAAAGAGGGGGCAGGTTTAGCGTTCATTTCATTGAAGATGTACTGGTCTTGCGAGCGTAACTAGATAGGATCACACGTGCACTTCACTTTTGAGCGGATTAGAAAGTCTTAATAAGGTAGTCGTGCACTGGATAACCATTGAACCCGCATACTCCAGTTCAGGGTGGATTTGAGTCTTTTAAAGTGTCGGCGGTGAAATAGAGGTAGCCGATCCGGCTCGTGTGCAGAAGGACCGTGGTTCGAATCCCGGGGCCGGACAATGTCCTCTCGATTTAAAAAGTCTGCCTTTGATCGAATTTCGAATGGGGCTTGGGTTTCGGCCTGACAACGGCGACCATTGCCGGTAAAGCACTTCCTCACCAGAGCCGGATTGGCCACGCTGGTGCAGAAAGGGCCACAATCTCCCATGAACACGCCAACCCACGGCCCTCAGTCTCCAGTAGCTGCGAAGCAACTGACCACGGCGGCGGTCAGACCTGTGACCCAGAAGAAGGTGCTAAGAATACCCGGATCCGGACAGGCCGCCTTCAGAATCTGAACCTGGCAACGCTTAACACGAGAACCTTATCTAGTGAAGCGATTCTAGAGGTGTTGTTCGAGGAATTAAAGAGCACTAAATAGGATGTCATAGGGCTTAAGTGAGGTTAGGAGGACTGGTGTAGCCTTTACGTTGCTTAAAAATGGACAGGTCCTATGTTACCGTTGTCTAGTGGATACAAGAGAACTGGGAGTGGGATTTCTAGGCAATAAAAGCATAGCTCGCAACATAGAAGAATGCTATACATTAAGCAAAGGGCAACAGATCTGTTAATTAGGCTCAATAAGAGGAACAAACTCAAGTTCGTACAGGGGTACGCGCCCACATCCAGCCACAACTACCAGGCAGTGGAACGGCTCTGTGAAGATGTGGAATCAGCAATGACTAAAGGATAAACACAGTATACCGTAGTTATGGGGGATTTCATTGCTACAGTAGGCAAGAATCAGGCTGGAGACAAAGGGGTTGGGAACTATGGCCTGTGCTGTAGAAATAGCAGGGGGGACCCACTAGTCGAGTTCGCAGAACGGAATAACCTACGCATAATGAATACCTCCTTCTGCAAATCGGAGAGCAGCATAAAAATGAAGTACACTTCACATTATGCGATAACCGTGACATCGTGAAGAATGTGGATGTGCTCTGAAGAGTAAGTTGTAGAAATACCTATGTGAATATATCTTTTTTCTCGGTGAGATATTTACCTATGTAAGGTTTAACTGCGTGTAATTTGTTGTTGAATTCTTTCTTGCATTACTGCTGCCACATTTCACGAAATCTCCGTCGTATAGCTGGTTTCATGTCGAGATATGAAAACAAGAGGTTTATGCACGGAGTGTGAAGGGCAGCTGCCGCAGCATACCGGTCGGCGATTTCGTTCCCCCGTATGCTGCCGAGCCCGGGCACGCAGCACACCACTATCCTCATATCTGAAGCGTATGCCGACATTATCTTCCTAATTAGCGGGTTTAATAAAGGTTTTACTTGGTTTTGTCAAATTTAATGCCATCACAACACTGAGCGAATCTGTAAAGCTAGCAGACTGTTGTATATTTGTTTCTGCGGTGTAGTCTATCGTAATGAAAATTGCGTTTGCTTCTGCTGTAAAAATGCTGCAGTTTGGGCTCAGTGTATTTGTACTACTGGAGTTGGGGCCATGTGCAGCGCATGAGACAGCAGAAGCGGACTTCGAAGCATCTGTGTAAAAAGTAGTGTAAGGGTAGGTGTGTTGTAAGTGTAAAAAATGCTCTAAAATAGGTTCTCTTGGTGCGTTTTTTTGCTCGATTGTCAAAAAGATAACTCACACGACACTGGACGCAGGTCCCAAGGAGCAACAAGGTCGGTGGAAGCAGTCTTGTATAAGTCATTAAATGAGACCACAAGTTTCTGTGCCAGCAATCTAGTTCGGAAGGGTAATGGCATGGTGATAGAGGGACGGTTAAAAAGATATTGCCAGCCGACGCGTCAGTGATGATAGAATTAGATGGATTATTTGTCAATAATGCTATCTTGAGAGCATGTTGAGAGCATACGCTACTGCTGTATACGTCCGCTGATGGCCTAAACACCATTGGTCACACTTAACATATAGGCTCTAGACGGGACTTGTACGAAAGGCACCGGACGCAAGCCAGAGCCCTAGGCGGATACTGAATCCGCCATTTTAAGGTGGTTTACTAGGGGATTCATATACGACACTGCCATAGTCAAGGTGTGACCTCCCCAAGCTGTTCAAGAGACGCAGAAGGCACGTTTGATCTGCTCCACAGGTCTGGCGGGACAAGATTTTCAGTATTTTCATTGCCCTGGTGCATTTATTCTTTAGTTGTTTAATGTGAGTAAACTTGCCGTATAGCACAGCAAGGAATATGTTTTTTTTTTACCGGAATGGCCACACAATTTAAAAGAATATCAGGGTCAGGCCTTATACCACCCTGCCTTGAGAACGAAACACAGGTACTCTTTTCGGGGTTCACCTTAAACTCATTCTTCTCAGCCGACTTGGGAAGCCTGTTCACACCCAGTTTGGCCGGCCGCTCAATAATGGATAGGTTATATGATCTAAGGTACTCTTTTCGGGGTTCACCTTAAACTCATTCTGCTAAGCCCACTTGGCAAGCCTGTTCAGACCCAGTTGGGCCGGCCACTCAATAATGGATAGGTTATGGGACTTAAAACTGATAGGTATATCATCCTCATATACGGAGTAAAAAATAGTTAGCGGGAGTGCCTTTCGAAGACTGTTCATCTTAAGGGTAAATAGTGTACAGCTGAGCACCCCGCCCTGTGGAACTCCATTTTCTTGTGTGTATTTCCGAAACTGCTGCACCAACTCTTACTGGGAGGATACGCTCAGTCAGATAGTTTTCTAGTGTGTTCGGCATGTTTCCTGATGCACCGTATGACTTCAGGTCGCGCAGGATACCGTAATGCCAAGCAGTGTCATACACTTTTTCTAAATCAAAGAAAATAGACACGCAGGGCTGCGTGTGAACGAATGCGTGCTTGATCTACGTCTCCAAGGCCACAAACTAGGCAGTCGTGACACTGCGGACCTAAATCCTGCCTGGCAGCTATCGAGGATTCTGTGATATTCTCAGTACAATAGTCGTCTATCAATGATCTTTTCAAGCAACTTTCTCAGGCTGCTGGTAAGGGCAATGGAACGATAACTAGATGGAGAGGAAGGATCCTTGCCTTCCTTCAGAATAAGTACGTCTGTTGACCTTCTCCACCCCCGTGGAAAGCGTCCAAGAGACCAAATTTTATTAAAGAGGGAAACAAGAGCGTCAATTGTGTCCGCGTGGAGGTTTCGTATCACTTCGTATGATATTTCGTCCGGGCCAGGTGCTGAATTTTTCATGTGGCCAGGGCAGCATGAAGCTCCTGGAGCGACAATAGGGAGTTCCAAGAGCCCTTTGATGGCTTGTGGTCCCATATGGGTTTGTGCTCTGCGGATTTTTTATGCTGTAGCCCCTCGCGTAGTGTGAAGAACTGGATACGTGCTCAAAGTGTTTTGCAAGCTTGTTTGCCTGGTGCTTAAGCGTGTTACCTGTGGTGCTGACAAGGAGTAACTTGTTTGTCTGGTGTCCTTTGAGTTACCTTATTCCATTCCATATCTTGGATGTGTCAGTGTAAGAATTATTAGATGATGTAAAAACCTCCAACTGTGGGTTTTGGCTTTTTTGGGGAGCACTTTCCCACGGCTCTGGCGCGCATAATTACAAGCTATTATGTTCTGGGCACTGGGGTATCTACGATGACCCCAGGTGTTAATTTGTGTTTGTAGTGCAAGCCTGCATTTTTCATTCCACCAAAGCCTCCTCAGATTATAAGTAACAAAGGTACCTTGGGAATGGCACTTCGGGCTGACTCAATGATATGACACGTAATAAAACTACAAGATTCATCGATGCCTAAGTGACAGATGGTTGCGTAAGAGAGTTTTGATTTTTATTCAAACTTTGCCCAGTCCGCACCGGAATATCTGGACTTCTATGTCAGATGGAACTGCAGGGTCCTGTTTCTAGACATCGGAGGGTAACTGGGAAGTGGTCACTTCCGTAGGAGTTTGTGTCGGCCTGCCATTCTACGAACGGAAAAAGAATGGAAGAGCCAATAGCCAGATCGATGTGTGAATTTGTGTGGTGTGTTTGACTTTAGTATGTTGGCCGTTTTTCGTTGAATAGGCAAGCTCGGGATGATAAAAATTACACCACCTTCCCGTAGGGGACCCTGAGTATTATGCGAAGCAGCCATAGGGTCAACTTAAGTTCCAATTAGATTTCAGTTAGTCGTTTTCGTTGACGTTGAGCTTCGCGTGCCTTGGTTGTATCAGTAGCTTCTTGAAGTAGTTGGAATGAGTGAAGGACATAAGGCGCGTTCGTAGCACATGCTCCCGTCTCGGTTTCTAGTGTAGTGAGAAGAGTGCACGTACCTCCCGGTGCGGCCAAAGAATCGTGGGATCAAAACCGCGCGCCACCTGACTATTTCTTTTTATAGCAGAGTGCGGTGACATCAGCCTAAACGCTGACGGGGCTGAAGAGACGCGCATGCGCAGTAGAGTGCGAACGGCGGACAACGAAAACGAGAGAGGGAGGGAGGGACACAGCCATGAGCATGAGACGGTTCGCATCTAAAGAAACTTTTCCAGCAAGCGACCCCGGGTATCTGTACGTTCACACCCCCAGAGTTCACAATGAGCATTAGGATCGCGTACTAAGAAAAATGTAGTGGAAGCTCGTCTATTAGAGACTCGAAATCTGAACTTGATTGGTAGTAGTCACGAAAAATGTATAAGCAGCAGACTGTTAATAAAAATTATTGCCTGTGCAGCCACTGCTTCTACAGGAGTTAGTAACTGAAGGAATTTACAGCGGATAGATTTTTACACGACAATCGCTACGCCACCAGAGGAGTAAGTCTACCTCTATATGTCTTTCCTGGATACTGTGTATTAAGTGAGGAAGTTTGTTTGTGTGGGTTTCAGGTGTGTTTTTTGTGGGCACATGATATTCGGCTGGTGTTTGTGGAGAAGTTCATAGATGTCATCGAGGTTTTTCATTAGGCTGCTACAGTTACATTGCATTGTACTTTGGGCTACCATAATATTTTAGGAGGATTACGGTGTTTTGTATGGCGTTTTCTGGATGATGCTACCTACGTCACTGCACCTAAATCAGAACCCGTGTCGGCGGGGCTTGGGGTTTTTTCCACGGCCAAAACCTCCGCAGTGCTCTTTTTAGGACAGGGACGCAGCCGAGATGGCGTAATATCCATGTAGTCATTCAGGTTTTGAGGCTTTGAATAGATGGAGGTCTTACGAAGCCCACCCCGCGACGTGTTTTATGGAATGATAGCAGATCCCGCCGCCACCTTTTTTTATGTGTTGGACATGGCTGTGGAACCGGGGCCTTCCGCTTCCGCATCCATCGCCCCCAGTGTTTCGGCGGCCCAAGTGTGTGGGGTGGCGACCGAAACACCAGTTCCAATGTTTTTTTCTTGTTCTGCAACACCTGCAAACGCAGCATGAGTTCAAACAGTGTTTTGGGCCACCACAGGCAGTGCCTCGGGGGGTGGAGGCAGGACCAGGTCATTTCGCTCGCCTGAGTACCCGCTGAAACCAGACGCCACCCTACCCCTCGGCGGGCTGCGTCGGCGTAGCCCCTTGAAGGTTGCAGAGCGTGCCGTTTACGCGCTTCTGAGAATGACAGATTTTGGGTCACTTTGAGGCTGATGATCCCTTTTTCTTGTTGGAATTTCTGGCAAGAGCGAGAGAATGCTGCGTGGGGTTCATCAAAGTTGCTGCACTATAATGGTGTGGTTTTCCACTCGCCAGTCACATGATCGTGTCCGGTGCACTTAGCACGAGTTTGTTTCCCTCGACAACCATTGTTCCCATGCCCATACTGTTGGCACCTAAAGCAACGGCATGGGTTGGGTATGTATACTCTGGTCTTGCAGTGGATAAAGCCAGCCAGACCTGACAGACTCTGGCAAAGTGCATGGATCGAAGGTTAATATGATGTGCTTTCACTGTATTTCATTTCCGTTACGTCTAATTGTGACGCGTGAAACAGCGGTTACCCCCTGCTCACGCAAATTTTCAAGGAGGTTCGAGTCAGTTTCATTCATCAGTACTTCTTCGTAAATTACACCTTGTCAGCTGTTCAGGGTGTGGAGGGGAGTTACAGTGATATGAAAGTCGGCTAACTTTGTTTGCTTCAGACGGGTGTTCGATTGGTCCTTGTTGTCCACTTCGATCAGCAGGTCTCAAGAGGTTAGTTTTCGCGCGTGGTAGTTTTGCCTACGAGACTTTGAATAAACGTAGCTACTACGAACACAGACCTGCTGGTAATGGGCGTTGGTTTTTCGGGATTTGTGAAAAGCAGGTTTTAAATAGGGTTGAAAATTGCTTCGGTGTGGGCCCTCTTTGGAGCGTCGATCATTTGAGGACAGGAGAGGGGTTTTGAGTATGCCATGCGCCATAGTATAAAACAGGGACGGGAGTTCTTTCTTCATTGACGTTACCCTGGTAGTCAATGAAGTCCCGGAGCCTGGTAGGCTGATAGGGAGCCCATCGGCCGGAGTTTGACCAGGACTTCGAGGGCCACCGTTTACTGCTTCTACCCTTCACCTTTCAACGATTCGCCATGGTTGGACACAGCTTATGTCTGGGAGCTCTGGGTCCACGGTGTCGCTGCTCACCGTCACCATGAATACTCAAGGTGCCCCGTGCGGGAAGAATGTGTTTATTAACTTTACCCTATTTCTCTCTTCAAATCACACCTGTCCATTTTACGACTGTTGCGATTGTCTATTCCTAAGTTTCTTACTGACCTTTCTCCCATTTGCTTCTTACTGACCTTTCGTTTAAGTCTCCTACTACTATCTTGAGCTGCGTGGCCTTCTTCATTTACAATTCGACGTCATCGTAGAAGCTATCTAGTGTTTCTTCACAAAAGCTGGTTGTTGGCACATACGCATGTACTATCCTTGACCTGTATCGCTTGTTCAGCTTCATCACAACAGCCGCGTCTTTCTCGGTACTACTGAAAAACTACTCCACGTTTTCTGCGGTTTCTCGGTGGAAAGAAAAATCCAACCCCGTGTTCATTCTTCTCTTGGGGTCCACTGTAGCATAGAATATTCCCTATAGTCAGTTTCATAAACCCTTCTCCTGACCTTGTAACTTGCCTTAGCCCCATAATATCCTAGCTAATATCAGAAAACTCCTCTAGTAATACAGATAAGCTTCCCTCGCTAGACAGAGTGTGTGTTAAACGGTGCCAGGGTCAAGTTCTACTGACAGCCTGTCGGGAACGAAAGATTCTTAGCACCCTCTGCCGTATCGCTGTTACGACCGCCGCCATGCACAGGTGCTCTACAGCTGCCGGGGACTGAGGGCCGAAAGTTGAGTCGGTTAGGAATGGGGCGGTGACGGCCAACTACTACATCAGGGTAGGCAGGTCCTTCTCTGGAGAGGAAGTGCTGGTTATGTCTCTAAAGTCATTCCTAGTGTGGTTGAACCTTTCTAGTATAGCCCAGGATGCAGGATGCAGGAACCTTTCTAGAATAGCCCAGGATACAGGATGATGGTTACTTCGGGCGGCAGGCAGCACTCCATACCTGCATGTGTTGGGCATAGAAAGGAAGACGAAAAATAACGAGACAGCGAAAAGAGCTTTCCGTGGTCGGCGCTGTTCCGCAAGTCTGCGTTGATACTGAGACGGCGTTTGTCGGATTTGCTACATATACGGGTAGTTCTGAAGGAGCAAGCAGACACCATGGCTTACTAATGAGATTCCCTGACATCTGACCGCTGGAATGGTGCGCCACTTTTATGCTCAAATGTATACCTACGAAAAATCGCTAGTTTGAAGCTCAGCTGGTCAAAGAGAACCTGGCTAAGAGTACCTGAGTTTCTCAGCTGTCGCTCAGCTCTCTAGTTTGAAGTTAAGCTCGCGCAGCTCCTTCAAAGCATGTCTGCCATGAATGGAAGCTTCTCGAACGTACGGTGACTGTTTAAATTTTGGCTTATGGCTGTTACTTTACAAAGGATGCGCGTAACGGGCTGATTGAACTTGTCAAACTGTCGAAATAGCAATGCGCTGGCGCGAATATTGCCTTTAAAGGTTGACCTTCTCAGAGAGGATAGCTACATTGGTTTTAGTTTCGTTTCATTTATAACTCTAACACTATTCGTGATACCAGGTTCAAATTCGGTTCAAAGGTGCTCCACAACTTTTGAGAATAGTGCGAGATGATTAGACCTTTGCAGATTTTCTGACAATACTGTGGTACTTTGCGCAGCTCCGTGCAAACACGGCGTTCGAGAAGCTTCCATTTATAGCGAACGAGTTCGGACGGAGCAGTCTAAGTAATTCAGTACACCATTAGTTCACAGTGGAAAATACCGCAGCTACATGTCCCTCGCGGGTACCTGCAAGTACCTCTTTGACACTTTAATGATTAGGACTGTGCTTTTCGAGTTAGAATATTGATAACAAGTGTATGAAGAGATCCAAACACCAAAAATGCATGCCAATACCTGACTGTGCCGTCAACATAATGCGTTAGATTTTCATAAAGTAGCGCCATTGCTCTTTCTTAAAGATTTGTGCTTGGTAGCTGGGACGCCCTGTACATGTTGGATATGCATATGGTTCACGCAACTATTTAACCAATCTTGCTTGGAGGCATTCTCTCCCTTCTTTTGGCAGCTTATGGTATTTGGCGGATTATCAAACCTCTACACAGTCGTCAAAGCGGCAGTTGAGCTACAAGTGCGACGCGCAGACTCGCACGCACGCACGCATGCACGCATGTCACATAATTTATTCACGCAGGCAACCCGGAAACCCTGCCTGCTAATGACTTTGGGTTATTACTCTGTGTGCCTTCGAAGCTCAAAAGGCTTCGCATTTACACTCGGTCAAAAGGAACAAACTCCGTATGTTTTTTTTTTTTTTTTTTTCAACAGCAGCCTTCTTCGCCACTTAAGTGACCTGCGCTTCACTCGTAGAATCAGATGTTGAAATGGGTTGAGCCGAAAGAAGTCCGGCATATAAATATAAACTTTTTGAGCTCACGTTGGACTGGGTATGTAAAGCTCCGGCATTATACCCAAGGCAGTGCGAGGGTACGTCTTAAAGGAATGAGCACACAGGCTGTTTTTTATTATTCGTTTACTTACAGAAGCGGACATTGTACTTCCTACAGGGTCAAAGTAGGCAAAACCTAAGCAAAGTTGGTTGATTTCACCTGCGTCTCATTTCCGCGTGTTTTACAGATAATGATGAAATGTGGTGCCCACTGCGTTTTTCGAATGAAGTCAGCTATTATAGCGGCAATCGTTGACCCAGCACCGGGTGGATGGGAAGTCGTCCGGTAGATTATCTTACTGCGTGTATTTCGATTCGCAACGCCTGCTTAAATCTTTCAAGCTTGGAAAACGGAACATTTCCACGCCGGAAAGCATATTTTTCACACAAAATTATTCTGCATCAATTGTCTTAACCTATTACAAATTCTCACTTCCGAGGATTCTCCAAGGTCTGTTCCAGTAAACAAAATAGTGTATATTTCCCCAGCAAAGTGAATGGCGCAAGCTTTCTTCTTACTGATTTCCACAAATAAGCATTCCCTGTGCAACCTTGCCTTCATTTTCGCAGCTCATCATGGTTCCAAAAATACTCCGAATGTAACATGATGGGAATCTGTACGTTTCTCATCATTCAATGCCTAGCTAGGGGTGGCTTCTGTAGCCCTGATTTCACTGCGTGTTCCGCAAGGCAAGGTATCACCCCACAACACTAGCGACACAAACAGGATCAGCGTTTTCAGGGCAAGACGGCGAGTATTTGCCGACCAATCAGCAGCCCTAATGGACACAAGCGGCCAGTATCACTGACACATGAAACTGTTGAGTTCTCGTGTTACACTTTGCAAAGCCCCTTCTGCCTATATATTTGGCATCACGCCTGCCACTCAGCAGAAGCAGCAGTAACGTCGACTGGAGAAGGCAGAAGTTGTGCTCTTACAGGTTAGTGTGAATAGTCAATTTCTTGCGCATAAAGTGTCACTTCATGCACGTTTCGTGATGCAGACTTGGAATTTCGAATTGCACCGGTGTCTTGATGAAATTGCACTGGTTCTGCTGTGCTTCTTAAGTGACGATGCTGGTTGTCTAGCCTTTGTTTCTGGGAAGGATTATCTGTTGATTGGTCTTAATAAGGGCTTCGTTACAGTCATAGGCGGCTGTATACGTGACCCCCATGCCCGCTGAAAAGATTAGGAAATGTTCGCCCACATTTAGAAGGTCACAAAAAAATTTCATTGTCTTGTTTGTTTTGAAAGCTTTGGGAATTCTAGGTGAAAACAAAAATATTTTGTTCTTCTCGCCCTTTCAAAGGCGCTGCCCTAGGGGTGGCTGAAATTACTGTAAATATAGAGTTAGAGCATTCAAGTTCAACAAAGATAGCAACGCTAATCACGAAATATTGCAAAGTACAATTGTCAACATCAAGACACTAAAAGCTGATATAAAGTCCAAATCAAAGTTTAGTTAATTTAAATGATGGCTTTCTGTTGATAAAAATCACAGCACTTTTATTGCGTAATTCGACAGACCAATGAGCGACTATAAAGCCTGATGAAGCAGTGGCCACTTGCGATCCATTTCCCGCAAATTTCTTATGACGTCACATACACTTCTTTTTGACATTTGCGTCAGATTGCATCAGTCTGGAGGTTGCTGTCAAGAATACCATGAAGATTATAAATAATTATCGCTAGTTCTGTTTCAAAGGATACAAATTTACGAAAAATATGCTGGCAATTATGAAACAAATGTTAGTGCTCAGGAAGACGCTGGTCAGCGAAACGGGGCCAAAGTTTAGAGGACTGGTTCTTACCTGTTGAGTGGACCGGTCCAGATTTCCAAATTTCAAGTCACAGGTAACATTCCTGTTTCAAGCGACAGTGAGAACCGCATAAATAAATATGAAGGAATATTTGTTTTAATTTTCTTGAACAGTTTGTAGCTAATGTTGTCTATGAGAGTTGATGAGGAAAGTTTCATTATCTCGATAAGAGAAGGAATGCCAGCAATAGCGAATTCGGCTGCAGGTAGTATTGGTAAAATTGTTGTGTCTTGCGTTGGAAGCGGCAAATCTGCTTTGTTAATAAACATAAAGCAGAACGTGATGCTAAATCTTCGCCACAATTAGCGTCACTGACTTCCTCATCCATCTCATGAGTAAGCATTGTTTCGCTTCTCGGCGGCAGGTTTACAGCTTCCCTGAACCTTGCAGGGTTATTTGTAAAATTTTAGGTAAGTCGTTGTGGTATAGTGAATGAGTCTGCTACGAATTTCTGCATAAAATGCGTCTCTGCAGCGTATTGTATATCCGGCGTGCACGCGTTTCTCTTAAAGGGGCACTGACACAAAATTTTGAATGCGAGATAACTTTGGAGATAGATTGGCGGGAACACATATACATCATCTGCAAAATATCAGCGGCGAATACAGCCTAGAACATATTTAAAATCAATTTTAAAGTGTGGGAAACGCAATCGAACAGCCAGCAGAGGACCACACGCAATCGACATCCCGAGGATATTGTGTAAATAAACCACATCCAACACGTCACGAGTTTGTGTTTGCCGCTTCTGCACTGCCGGCGTTTTTCGCCGGCTCGCCCGGCTCGCCGCTCCAATCGGAAGGCCGGAGGGCGGAGCTTCTGCTCTCGAGAACGAACGACCCGATCGTTGGCGGCGGAGGCGCCGTCAGCTAATCGCGCAGCTGGCCGCGACCAAAGTTCTACAGCGATTTCAGGCACTCTGTTTCTATTACTGTTTATTACCATTGGATGCGAAAACGCGGCGGAGGCACGAAAAGCCCACTGAGCTAGCCGCACGGTCGCTGTGCAGGAGGCGGCCACAGCCTCGAAGTGGCCCAGGCCGGCGCAGGTAGCTCGAGTGATAGCTTGTTACCACTGCACGAAATTGTCCCCAAGTCCCGACCATGGTGGCTTGCATGAGAAAGGAGTTATTAATGCGATGGCGGGTTGCATTAAAAATTGTCATCTGCACCGCTTACGAGAGCGGCACTAGAATATCCGCCGCAGTGCTAAGCCGAACACAAGTGTAGGCGGGCCTGTAGGCAGAACGGCCGGCTGCTCCCAGCGCGCGTCTTGCCACCCACCGTCTCGAGCGTCGCGCGTCGTTCTTTAGCCGCGGTAGCATTTGCACTCGCAGCGCCTGCGTCACATCCACGGTCTCTGTTTAATTAAGCGCCTTACAAGATCAGTACGTGGGGGCATTCACAGAAACGGCCGTCGATACGGATTCGACAGCGCTACGGCAGCTCTGCTCTGGGATATCCCTCCGACGGTCACGTGGTCAGCTTTGTTCACTCAAAATCCATCGTTTCCCGGCACTCGCTGAAACCGAAACTGCGACTGGCCGCATTGAAAATGCCTCTAAATAAACAAAAGTCGCACGCTGAAGCAAATGAGGTTTCTACAGGTTATAAGTAGGTAACTAGCTACTTATCGCAACAAAAAAACAACGTGCAAAATTTTTGTGTCACTGCCTGTTTAAGATTCGCGGGGCGAAAGGGGCACTGCGTTTTATTTTCTGCTTTTCGTAACCTTTTTAAAAACAGGCGAATATTTTGGTCGGCCAGGCATTTATTTATTGTGTTTGTTTACGTATAAATGTACAAGGTATATTCATTATTCGACGGAAAAAATAACCAGTTACGTTTAGGGCATTTGGAATAAAACTTGATCCAAAATTAGACAAAAACTCGCGTGGTTTCTCATTGCATTAAAACTGCCTTTATTAAACAGAAGTCATTTCCTAGAAATGTGGCGTGTTTTAGGAGAAGGTAATATGGGCAGTATAAATTACGTTGTTCTCTGAAATTTCGTGTAAGTACGCAGTAGATTTGTTGCTTGTGGTGTCGTTTGTCAATCAAGAATTCTGGAAGATTCGCCAATCGCACAAGTTGGTTCGGATGCAAGTGGATTAAGGTTAAACATTAAAGAAACAAATTCTTATGTTTCAGTATGCCCTGTAATTAAAGATTTTTTGTTTACCCTGTGCATATTAGGAAATGTAAAGTCACTATGAAAAATAATATGTGCTATGCTGCATTTCAGAACAGGCTTAGAAAAGATTTCTTTTGGTTCGCGAGCGAAATTTGTATCAGTACTCGGGGACCAGTAGCATACACCAAGTAATATTGTATCCAGTGGGGCACGGCATATCACCCATTATATACCGTGTTATGAAGTGATGTTGACAAGTGAGCAAGAAAGCTCTTGGCTAGTCGTGATGTGTACTCCCGTACACGTGCATCTTTGCGGTGGTGAGAAAAAATGATAATGTTCGGCAATTCAACCAGAGCCTCTGTATCTCAATGTCATCACTAAAGCCCGTTTCGCTCAATATCAGTAAGCTGATGCGGGATGCTTTTAATAAATAAGGCAGCAGCGCGCGCTTTGAAGTCAAACTACATATTTTAATATGAATCACGAACAAAATTCTACCGTGTGTGTTTGTGCGTGGCTATTTGTGCGCACGCGCACTGCGTACTGATCCCTATGGTATTTATTTGACAATTACTGCTTTTTTGTCAAACAAGTATCCCTGATGTTCCGTGCGCAAGATTGTAAAACACAATGAAAATGGCACAGCGTTTCTTCTACAAAAAAAAAAACTTTCTTGATGCTATTCGGGCGAGTTCGGTGAAATATTCACGAGTGCTAAAGCTCTCACCTTTTCTTTTAAGCCCGCGGAAAGAATAGGTACTTTAGTTTTGAAGAGCGAATGATTATTATGATGATGCAGCCTATTGGTTTTTTATTTGTAGCGGGGTGATGACGTGCCATCTTACAAAAATGTTTTATACTATTCGTTTAATACTAGCGCTGCTTAGGGCAGGCACAAAAACTTGTTATGCACAAAAAACTTTTTCTCCTGTTACAGGTAGTAACTGTTTTAGGCATTATTCCCCTTTCTGCTTTTCGTCCACCAGCATTTTAATCTTATTTTCATCCCCTCGACAGTCTTGAAATTAACATCCTCTGTGCTACCCTTAAATGTCCTAGGGCTTCTGGAAGTCGAATATTTCTCTCATGTAAATTTGGACGGATACCCCCGCCTTATACCACTATGAGGCATGTAATTTCTGTTTCTTTTCCGCAAACCACGCATACCTCAACATTTTGTGTATACTTCTCCACAAAGTTCTTAGTTCGCAAGCAACCTGCTCTATCCTCAAAAAGGAAAGCACAAAATTTTCACAATAAGCGCCGTTTGCGGTTATTGGTGTGCCCGCAGCGGTCGTGCGCACGCTGTACTTCGTTATTGTAAGTTTAACAAGTTCAAGTGCAGGATTAATACAGTCGAGCCCGCTTATAACGAACACCACGGGAAACCGAAATCACTTCGTTATATCCGCTTTTCGCTATATATGGACAGAAAATTCATGTATACCAATGGTAACGGGAAACGAAGATTTGTTCGTTATAGCCGCTATTTTTTTAAAACCGGGTTCGATAGAAGTGGGCTACACTGTATTTGTTTTTACTGAGCGAACGTTTTAGTGACTTTAGTGCAAGAAAAAATTACATTTTTACGCCAAGAAGGGTTTTTGATGATGTCGAAACGCTCCTACAAGTAATACCCACACACACGCACGCACGTACGTACATGCACGGGCGGTCGCATGCACGCCATGAAGTTTGGCATCTGCTTTTGCTCCAAGAGTTAGAAGATTCTGTTCCTAATGTTCTAAATCTCCAATCCCCTGGCTACGATCAGTGGTGGTCTGGTTTTTGGTGGCTATTCAGGACGTTGCCCCTCAGACTTTGTGTCCGGCCGTGTTTTGTGTGTATGTCTCCAAAAGCAACAACAATGCGCGTATGACCTTCACACATTAGGTAACGGGCAAGCAGAATCACTGGGGCTTGGCAGTGGAACCCCACCATAGTCCCTTGATGTTTAGTAGATGGTCAATACAAAATACCTTCCTACATGGGCAGGATTAACGCCATAGCGCATGTGTGGAAATATAGCCGCGAAACCCATAGAACGCGCTGGAAAGTGACTGCTCCTTTTAAGGGGGTACAGGGGATGCCAGAAGGGTGATTGGGATGGCGGACTTGTCTCGGTGCGGTACAGCGGGAGCATGGCTATGTCAAAGGTCGTTAAAAATGGGTGGCAAAAAGGGGGCGAGCCTAATGTTCGGATTTGTTGATAGCAGACCGACAGTTTCTGATAGGCAGACGATGCTGCGAGCAGGAAAGTCATCGATCGTAACTGGTCCAGTTTTAGCGCTGTTACATACCAGTGGGGTACTAACTCATCTGCAGCTCGTTTAAAATGATTCTTTCTGCTATTGCTGTGGTGGGCATCGTGATAAGTAAATAAATAAATAAATTGTAAAAGATGGATGTTGTGTGATAACGGTCAGTGCTCACGGCCGTGATGTGTCTATACATTTGTGTAGTGTAAAACCAGCTTCCATCCACATCTAGGCACGAATGTCCCGGCGTCCACATGACATTGAATCTAAGAAGTCATTCCTTTACGGAACAAAGTACGGCCCTGTGATGAGATACGGCCGAGGTGGCAGTGTCGACGGGCGGCCTGGATGTTCTGGATAATCGTCCTGTATGGCATGTTGGCTGCGGGTGGGATGTGCGTAGCGGGTGGGATGTGCTAAGCCCATCTCCTCTGCGGTTTCGGGGCAGCTTGTAGGCGCTGCTGTCATGAGGAGTTATTTACCCTCAATTTCGAATTTGCTGACGGCATCTCCTGATCATCATGGGTATGGGCAGGCGTTCGTATATCTAAAGTTGGACTACGGAGCAGGCTGTGCGGTGATTGCTTTGAAGCGCGTCTGGCGGCGGGCAATATTATAGATGCAATGCTTTTTTGTGGGATTTCTACAACAATGAACGCTTCGCGCATGGTAAGTGGTATACGCCTTTTACGATCGTGCGCATTATGTATGAAATAATGGAGATAGGAAGGTGTAGCGTGCTAAGTCGGCGTGAATTTGGAGCGTCTTTATTTGTAACTCTTTTGTAATACGTGGAGCCCTTCCCCTGTGTTGAATAGCTGGTGAGTTTTCATGTGAATGTTTGCGGAGATAAATGTATGCCGATTTGTATGGCTGGAGAGTCATTATGTTCGGCTGAATGCGGAAAAGTTAAGTTGAAAGGTGGTGGTGAGCGGGTTATCAGATGAAACGCTAAGGTGATGATTGCGCTTTCTTGATGGTTGTTTAAGAAACTGT
Source organism: Haemaphysalis longicornis (assembly GCF_048455015.1). Lineage (NCBI taxonomy): Eukaryota > Metazoa > Arthropoda > Arachnida > Ixodida > Ixodidae > Haemaphysalis > Haemaphysalis longicornis. The sequence goes on from NW_027526295.1 coordinate 34,854,058, forward strand.
TATATACTTTAATATGACAGGAGTTAGGTTGATAAAAAGGTGGATAAAAAATTAGGGTTTCAATATAGTGATCAAATAGAAAACGGTTTGGTCGGCAGGCAGAAATTGTAGTTATTTTAAAAGAACAAACGGCCAAGGTCGCTCACAAATTACAGTCGTACTTTGAATAAATAGGTTGGGTGGATGTTTCTGTACGTTTTAAATGCCATTAGTACCGCTTTCTTTTTGCTATGTTCGTACCAGAAAGCTTATTAAAATATCGCATGTATTAGTGTTTTCTACTTTAAAATTGTCGCCCCTTATTGGGCTTGCGGTGGTGTGAGTTCCACTTATAGAAGTTCCTTTTGTGCTATTAGAGCCTCTAAACGACATTTACGAGATCTCAACACGCCGAAGTTCATAATTATGTTTAATTCTTCATGAAAGTGACACAGTTGATTCAGTAACTGCAATCTGCTGGAATTTTGAGCTAGCCCCCAGTGCTGATATGTATGTACGCGATGTGCTCACGCGTGGAAAGCGGGGTACATTTTTGCGGCTGTGTGGTCCATTATACGTGCGTTTATGTGCCTGTGGTTCTGTAAGAACCGAATTTCGCTTTCTACAGGTTTCGAGTGGTCACTACTGGGCCTGAGCGGCTAACCAATATGATGAAAACGCCGTATACTTCAAGGTAAGTGGTGTGGGAATATATAAATAATAATAATCTTTATATGCAGGAACCTATGGCTGCGGGTTAGCTTAGCTATTTGTTGATATGAAAAGCGAAAGCCTGGCTTAGCCAGGTTAAGTCTTGGTTTCGTTTCGTTAAAATTTGATATAGCTGTATTCACTGTACTAATCGTCCAAAGCCTGCCTTTGTTTACGGTTGTGTTCACTCCTCCGGCGTTTTCCCAGACCAACGAATCGCCTGGCATTATCCGCGGGGTGGTCAGATGCCACTTGCTGGCGACGGCTCAAAGCGTCCAGCTCCCGTGCAATGCTCAGAGAGCACGGCCCGGCCTCGCTCTTATTAACGGCCAAGCTCGCATGTACGCGGCCTGTAACGCAGTTAGGCGCGAACCAGCTGCGGAAAGCGCATGCGCCAAGCCGGAAGCGGCGGCGAGAGCAACGTACGCGGTTGTCGGCAAAGCGTGGCCTGCTTAGTCACTGATTGCCCTGCCAAGTATACTGCTCAGCTGCGTCAAATAAAGAACAAATTTACCAAAATTAGTAAAGATTTGGTTTTAAAGTATAGTCGCCAGCAAAAGTTTGCGGAATGTCCAGAGCGATGCAGAGCGGCGGAAAACAGCATTGCTGCGCAATCTGCAGCCAGCGGGCGCCTGGTCGGTCGAGGCTCAAGGAACTGGCGTGCTAGGCGCGCTTTGTGCATGCGTGTCCTTTATTAATTACGGGGCATCTCTGATCCCTCCCGTGCCCCCGACATGGTTTCGATTTTCGCGGCAGCCGCTGTGGCGCCGCGTGACCATCGCCGTCTTTCCGCTCATCACTGGTGCAACAAAACACTTCGCCCGCGGCCGCCGTTTTCGCGGCGGGCAACGTTGAATAAATCATATCTTAGTGATTCATTGGTCGACGACTAAATTTATTTTACAGGAGTTATTTAGGCTACCTAATGGAAACTGCGTCTGGTGACGGGGTGCATGAAAAAAAGTCGCGTCATTGAATTTATTATTGCGGCAAAGTAAACTTTCCGGTGAATATTGCGGCAAAGCAAACTTTCTTGTCTAATGTATGTATCAAGTAAAAACATCATACCGAAATTGGCCGCGAGGATGGCGTTATCATTAACGCCTAATCACATGTACTTGCCACAGGTAGTTTATATGGAAGGCGTAAACGATAGGGAATTCCTGTCTGCTGTCGATACATGACATTCAAAGGAGAAGGTATGGTTACAGAAAATGGCTGTAAACCTCGTTTTGTCGGAACTACCCCAGACAAAATCGTATGATAATTAGTCGCGCAGACGACTGCAACGTTTTGCAAGCCAGTTTCAGTCCCGTGTTTGTACTATAGAATAAAACATTAGTCCGTATTGCTTCCATTCACTCTTCAGTCTCTGACTCTGGGACCTCCTTCTGAAATATTATATTGTATACAGTTTGTTGTAATAAAAAATGAAATAAATTCAAATTTAAAAAAAAATAACTAGGACGTAAGCGAAACTCTTACCCATAACCAGTTTGTTTCGTGACCTTTTTGAATTCCGCCCAGGTTAGCTTGTTATCCTTCATCACAGACTGCAAGGGCTCTAAATTTGTTCCCATTTCTCTTCACTTAAACTTTCGTGTGTGTTCCGCCTGTTACAACTGGTGCACCCCCTAGTCCTCATATGAAAAACTTTGCGTTTGAACTGGAGTATTTGCTCTGCACCCAACAGTTCTGAGTTCGTTTTCTGTTATAGCGGATGCCCGTAAAAGTGCTTCGTACTCATCTGAGTGTGTAATTTATATTGCCACTTGCTCTCACCACTCTCCATTTGCCACTTGCACTCGCAACTTGCCACTTGCACTTCCGTCACTGGCTACTTAGAGCTGCCGGTAAGGCGGGCGATATGCGTTCTTTGGTCCTCCGGAGCGCGGGGCGGCACGGTCAGAGCACGCACCAACATCAATTGCGGTAGCTACAGGCGTGAGCGGTGAATGGCAATTCTGGGCCAGCTTACAGGTTATCGGTGCTTAGGGTAAAATTTAGAACATAATTCGTGCTCAACCAGTAGTGCCTCGGGGAAGATAACATTTATTCAACGTTGTGCGCCACGCAAACAGCGGCTGCATTCGGGCGACGTGTTTTGTTGCACCAGTGATAGCGGAAGGACGGCGATGGTCACGCGGCGCCACAGCGGCTGCCGCGAACGTCGAAAGCATGTCGGGGGCAAGGGAGGGATCAGCGATGCCCCGTAACTAATAAAGGACAGGCATGTGCAAAGCTCGCCTAGCACGGAAGTTCCTTGAGCCTCGACCCGGCGCCCGCTGGCTGCAGATGGCGCAGCAATGCAGTTTTGCGCCCGTCGGCCACGCGCTGCACATCCCGCAAACTTTTGCTGGCGACTGTACGTACATTATTCCACGGCAAATTTCACCTTGAACAAAAACCGATCCACACCAGCACTGCGGTACCCTTATTCTAGGGAAGCCACTGCGTGTGTTATTCTTTTTGTTGACGTAATTTGCGCCGTAACACAATGAAAGGAAAGCGAAGAATGATACTCAGCCACGGTACAGAAGAAAAAGAAGGGTTGATATTAATATGTTCCAAGAGACAAAGAAAAAAAATCAAACAAAGTGATGGATGCACCATGCAAGAGAAAACAAGTAAAAAAGTGTCGCCATGCCTTTGCTTTCAAAGTGCCTAAGGAGTCTTGAGTGCCCCAAAGAATGTTCCTATCCTTAGTTTCGAGAGGAACGCCCATTCGCTTTCTCTGTCGTATCTCTCAACGCAATCATTTTGGATAGGAAAAGGATATCACATCACTGACTATAACCTATAGTCTTCTGGTTTGATAGACCTTGTTTTTGATTTAGTATTCGATGGTTTCAAACGTCACCGTGTTCGAAGTGACAGAGCAAACGGCAGTAACCTTGATTCGGTGACTGAATGTGCATGTCATTTTGTTACTACTTGTTCAACTCTGGTACTTTCGTTTTTTTTTGCTGCGGAGCATAGGTTCGGTCCAAGAAACGTTAATTTCAACTAGAAACATCCTGTTTCTTCATTAACAGTGGATGACTTCTGTTTTATGTCAATGGTGTAATCATGCTCACCAAACGCGAACAACTGACATTGTGATCACAGTGAAAAACGGAAAGACCGTGTTGCCAAGAGCTGAGACTTGTGTATGAAAGTGTAATATTTTTAAACGCACTGGCTTCGCTGTATCGTCCCTGTATATAATAAAAGTGTGCAAGCGAAAATTCGCAAATTTGTTGGAATCGTAGTAATGACAGTGTTTAAGGCATTACGGTATGTGTCATTCTTATTGATTAGAGTGATCTACTCTACAAAAATTTAATGCGTACTTTCAAAGTGTTTACCTTGCAACGAAGGAATTATATCAAGGAGGTTATTCTCTTGATATTGCAGTAAATAGTAAACTTTCTTTGAAGGGCGCATACAAGAAACCGAGTAAAGATGAAGTGTTCTTGCGTTACCCAGAAGATTTTTTTGCTATGCGGTCAAGACATTGCGAGAAAATACGCCAGTTTACACACGCTGGTGAGACTTATGGTTCGCCGTAACATGCTCGGGGAGATCTTGATGTATTCGTGTCATGTGGCCGATGAATAGTGCTTACCGTAGAGCTATAAACCTGATCGAAGGAATTTCTCGCTGGCGAACTTGTTTCCTTTAAATGTGCAGGTATTCAGCAGTGCTGCTCAGCTCCTTGCTGGTAGTAGTGGTTGGATTAACGTCGCAGTCAGCACGCAGTCTTCAGCGCCATGAGCGGGACTTGCCATCCACTGCTGGTGAGAAAGAAATCGAGCCTGTAGATCAGCATGACCACTAAAACTCCTGATATGCCCGGATGTATCGAAGTAAAAAATACCTTTGAGCGAGACAGGGATAGAAAGAGATAAAAAGCAGGGATTGCGAAATACAAACGAAGGAGCGTAGAAATTCCGTTTTCGGGGAATATTGAGCTCTAAATAGGAACCACGATTGACCACCGACTTTAATTTCAAATGAAGATCAAATAAATCAAATGAAGTTTAATTATTACAAAACATATACAAGGATTTGCAGACAAGGGTCACAATGTCACAGGACTGCGACGGCACCCTCGATAAGTAAATGCAACGGAAGCATTCAATATGCAATGTAGCAGCACAGGTGAATGCAGAAAAGTCACCTGCTTAACTGTAATTCACGTGAACATACACAAGAATTCACGAGGAACAATCCCAAAAAACATACAAGAAAAAAATCGTAAGGGTAGCGGCGTTCAGTAAGCGCTAGCTAAACAAATATTCGCACAAACAAAAAACGGTCGTCGGTGGGGACAAACGATAAACAATGATACAAAGTAGGAACAAAGAAAAAAAAAGGTCGACATTCGGGTAATTTACAGCAAAAAAGTGCCAGTAATGCAACAAAAAACAACAAGAAAAAAAGGGAAACCACACAGTTGAAAGTGAAATTGAAAGTTTATTTTATAAAAAGAATACATACATAATATTATACAGACAAGGGTCCCATAGTCGACAGACTGTAAGGGGACCCTTGATGATGAATACACAAACAAATGTTTTAAAGCAGCAAATGGGCGTATCATCTCATCATAATAGTAAAAAGACAAGTGAAGTTAATCTATAATCTACATGCACTCAACAGTAAGCCTAATATATATAAACAAAAAGTTATACAATGTGAAGTAACGTAAAAGAAATAACGGCACAAGCAAACAGGAATGTAACTCATAAATACGAACAAAAGCAGGATTGTAACTAAACCAGAAGAAACTCTCTAAGATTGTTTTTAAAGCATGTAATAGAAGACGACGATTTAACCGTAACAGGCAAATTATTCCACAATGTGATAGCTGCGAAACAAGATGTTTTCTTACCGTAATTAGTTCAAACAGGTGGTAACAAGAAATTATTATTACTTGAAAATCTGGTGAAGGTTTTGCTTCGTAAACTAACAAGATCAATGAAATCATAAGAATGGTAAGAGTGCAATAATTTGTAAAAAAATACTCCCAGGTTATAGTGAAATACTGCATTAATTGATAGTATGTTATTCTGACGTAGAAGGCCTGAAGCAGAAGAACGACATGAACTGAACGTTATAATCCGAATACACTGATTTTGAATATGTTGAACCGATGAAACGTGTGAAGAGTACGCGTTGCCCCATAAAACAATGCCATAATGGAAATGACTGTGAACAAAAGCAGAATATAAAGACAACAGAGCATGATGAGGAAAAAAGCGCCGAGCTTTGATCAAAGCTCGTATGCCAAAAGCTGTTTTTTGCTTAAGATTGGAAAAGTGCGATTTATATGTAAGGTTAGGGTCGAGATGAATGCCAAGGAATGTAACGCGGTCACATGGTGCAATTAAATGAGGCCCAAGTTTTAGTTCAGGAAAAATAGTGATAGTTTTCTGATGGGACTTGAATACCATAAATTTAGTTTTTTCCGGGTTAATAATTAGGTAATTGTCACGGCACCAGTTTATAACGTTGTTAAGCACTGCATTCAAGTTAGAGGTAAGGCAAATTATTGATTTATTAGATAATGATATTGTAGTATCATCCGCATACAAAACGCAATGAGAGGGATTAATGCAATCGGGAAGGTCGTTAATATATAAAATAAAAAGTAAAGGACCTAAGATTGATCCCTGGGGAACACCTTGATTAAATGTTCTCGTTTCAGAGAAAGTATCAGCAACATATACAGTGTGTTTTCTGTTTAGTAAGTAACTTTTCAAAAAGGATAATGCCGGTCCGGTTATGCCATACGTTTCTAGTTTATTAAACAAGATTTCGTGATTAATGGTATCAAATGCTTTAGTTAAGTCTAAAAAAGAGACCCCACGAAATTTCCAGAGTCAATAGATTTCTTAATAAAGTCAGTTAACGAAAGCAAAGCTAGGTTAGTGGAACGTTCAGACCGAAAACCGAATTGACAAGGGTTTAGTATATTAAACTTAGTTAGGTAGCTATTAAGACGTTTGGAAAACAGCTGTTCAATTACTTTACTCAGACAGGAGAGAATGGAAATGGGGCGGTAGTTAGATAGTAATAATCGATCACCTTTTTTGAAAATTGGGTATCACTTTAGCTTTTTTTAAAGAAGATGGGAAGGTTCCAGACCTAAATACAAGATTTATTATATGGGTAAGTGTATTTACGATTAAATCGACAACTAACTTCAAATGACGAATAGAAATGTTATCTAGGCCTGGGCTCCTGTTTTTTTAGTGTACCATGCGTAGACCGGACTTCTTCTGGTGTAACCGGGAATAAAAAGAAAGATTGGCTAGCACGGCGCATACCATGTTGCGCATTCACAGACTGAAGGGGGTTATTGTAGACAGAGGAAAAATATTCGCAAAAAGCATCGGCAATGTCAGTAGGTTTATTTAGGTTTGCTCCATTGTAGGTAATTTTTTGTATTGAGGCAATTACTGTAGTCGTGTTAAGAAAGGTATTAAATAGATTCCATTGTTTTTTTGGGTTATTTTCGTGTTTAGCAAATTCATTCACATAATAACGTATTTTTGCCTGTTTTAAAAGAATGTTTAGGAGCGAGCAGTATTTTTTGTAACGCTTAGATAAATTGGAATTAAAGGGCTGCCTTTTGGTTTTCTTGTAGAGATTATCTTTCTTTCGCATGCTTTCTAAAAGTCCATGAGTAATCCAAGGATTATTCGGGTAGCTGAATCGTTTTTTACATTTAACAGTAGTAGTGCTAGATGACACAGGTCTTAAAAACGCCGAAGAAAAGTGCTGCAGTGCTAGTTCTGCATCATCCATAGAGTTAATGGTACGCCAGTCAGTCGCCCTGATAGCTTCTATACATTTTACCGAATCAAATACGGATGTGAAATGAGAACTGCATTTTTCAGGTACCTCCGCGTCAAAAATAAGCAAAATAGAAAAATGATCGGTGATATCTGAGTCAAGAACGGCTGGGAAAAGTTGGGGTGATAGGTTAGATATTGCATGGTCTAATAAAGTGCAGGGAGCATTGCGCACGCATCTCGTGGGTGAATGTATCAGTGATTCGAATCCAAACCCAGTAAAGCAATCTGTGTAAGCTGTAGACGAGTTAGATTCGGTGTCAAGTAAGTTAATGTTTATGTCACCAACTAACAGAACGTCCTTATTTTCGAATGCTAGCTGGTTAAGAATAGTATCAAGGTTAAGCAGTAATTCAGTGAGAGAGGACGAAGGGGAACGATAGATGCAACCAATGACGAACTTTTTATTGTTATGGGGGAGTAGTGACCTATCCGTTTCTATCCACACCGATTCGCAATGATTAGTAGTGAAGGACAGATCATGTCTACGTGGGTACGAGATATTAGGCGATATGAAAACTGCTGTTCCTCCATGGCTATCTGAAGCTCGATGAGAATACTCTGATGGATATGATGGAAAACTGTGCCTATTGCTGTCAGAATCAGAAAGCCAAGTTTCTGATATGCATATGAAACTATTGATTGTGTCGAGGTTCTTCTTTAGGCTTCGTGCATTAAAATGGATTAAAGACCGATTGTTGTTAGAAAGACGGTTTTTTGCATCATCGGGTGACAGCAAAGCCATTGGTTGCAGTTTGCCCGCAGTAGCTCAAAAAGCTACAAGCCTGAGGATTATGAGAAAACCCTCAAGTCCCTCTCTGTGTCAATGCGAAAGACCTTGCTGTCCTCGGTTTTTGGGGCCTTTATGCGACAGTTGTCCGTCCGTAGGAATTGCCAGTGGTGCTCTTTCTTAAGAGATAGGGCCTTGGAAAAAAGCTTCTTGTTTTCAAAAGTCAGATGCTCGTTAACGAAGACAGGCACATGGGTGTTTCCAGAAAAACCAATGTTGCTAGTGCACAGCCTTGCCTTGCGCGCCTTCCGGAGGAAGTCATTCTTTTTTTTCACGCGAGCAAAAACGGACGATTATGTTTTTTTCATTCTTATTTTTCGACATTGTTGGGACGCGATGCACGACGTCAATGTCCGTTACCTCAGCAGGGCACTCAATGGCGTTTGCCATGGTCTGTAAGATCTCATGGCAGTTTTCACCTTCCGTCACAGGAACGCCCTTGATCTCAATGTTGTTCAGTCCCGAGTATTGTTCTAGTTCGCCCACCCTTTTCTCGAGAGCAGCGTTGCTTGCCGAAAGCTCGTTATTTGACGCAATCAGCTCCGCCTGTTTCGACTTCATCAAGTCATATTCCGTACTTAGGAAGTCAACAGTCTCAGATAGCTTAACGTGTTCGCCGAGTACCAGGTTTTCTAACTTCGTCTTAAACTTTTCGGCAAGCGCATCTAGCATACCATCTTTCTTATCATCAAGCAACGCCTCAAGGGACGCAATCTTCTGCGCTAGCTCAGCATTAGTAGGCATTGCACCCCAAAAAATGAGCACCAAAACGCCACAAACGCTGGGCAGCAACAGTCGCGGCAAAACAATAACCAACGGTTGGAATTTTTACGCAACCAACCTGCAAAATAGGGCAGATGCGACTTAGGAAGCGTGTCTCGTCGCCGCCACTGCTGCTGCCATATGAAGCCGGGTTGCCGTGGGTGCTCCTTTAAGACTCCGCTTGGGGGTGACGAGAGCCGCGCAGGTGCAGCAGGCTGCAGGCAGCGCAGGCTCAGAGGGTCTGTTGGGCCAACGCTCAGACGCACACGTGCAGGGCAGCGGCGCAGGCGCACGTGGATTTGACCACGTAGGCAGGTGATGCAGCAGGAACCCGAAGATGGTAACCGGCAAACAGGCTGCAAAATAGGGCAGATGCGACTTAGGAAGCGTGTCTCGTCGCCGCCACTGCTGCCACTGTAACACTGTTACAGTGGGGGGTATGGAAAGAATTGGAACGATGCAATTCGAAGTAATAATAATAAAGCGGATGTCAAATGCAGAGCAACGCTTTTGTGTGTTGAAAGTTGTAGTTACTTTAAAAGGAACTTATTAACAGATCTTTTAAACGAAGACAAGTGCGCAGTGGATTTAGCCGTTTGTGGAGAATTCCAGAATGAAACAGCAGCGAAGTGTCATGTTGGCTTTCCGTAAATACGGAAGTTGAAAGGAGCAATACAAGATTTTGGGTAAACAAAAACCTGGTGCAGTTGGGATTAAGGAGAAAGAATAAATCTATAAAACTAATCGGCAATTCAGCATTAAGCAATTTGAAAAGCAGAAGGGGTAATTTATAATGAAGCATTTCTGTGCGGAAAAGATATTGTCACGAAGACAAGGACGATGCAGTTGTCTTGAATGAGAAACACGTTTATTGGAGCGAACTTGTGCTCCCCTAACAACTCAAAAGAATACAGAGGCGGCGAAGCAGCGGTCAACAAAGTGACTTGCACAGGCGAGTGTCGTCGAATGGAATGCCCCGGCGTCCGCACTGCAGGCTTTTTATCTTTTGGCGCGCGTGGTTCTCGAAACGTGATTCGCATCGAGAACATATTAGATCCAAGAAGATTATTCTGGGCTGTTCACGTTAGATCGGAATGCTCTCCCTATCACAACAGATAACACATGCGGCTCAGAAAGAAAGAATGGAACACGCGCTTCCCTTGGCGCAGAGATAACACAGACCGGCGCAGCCGGGCGGTAAACATAAATAAACAAACCCAATGTATGGTTCGCGGCAATATTACGTTCATATAGCACAACTAACGCGCTGGAATGTAAAGGGGCAGAAGTGATAATACGTATTCCTCGATTTTGAACATGCTGAATGGATGGCAGGCGACATTGGTAGGTGTTGCCCCATGCAGCGATTCCATAACTGATATGACAGTATGAAAGCAAAATAGACATCAGTGCATTGAAGCAGTAAACCTAAATTTAAAGGGGTAAGCTTAGGAGGTTACGTTTCCTAAGAAATATCTGTGTAATAACGCCTATTTTTAGACGTTAGTATGCCCTCAGAGCTCCTCCGTATACACTGAAGTTATTACCTGGCCAACAGTTCTCGTCTCGCTCAACACCTGACTTCAAAAAATTGTTCTGTTGTGCTTAACATAACTTATCGTAGCGTGGTCAATTCATTTCGTTGTGTGCGAGGCTCGTGAATATTTTGGTTGTTTGTCGTTACTGGACAACCACGGTGATACTTGGCGTTTGTTTGGCTGGGTTATTTTAAGTTAACGTTTAGCTGTTAGTTCAAATCTTGTAAATTTTCTTTATGTCGATATCGAGGGAACTGCCTATGTTACCGGAACCTTATAACCATGCGTGGCCGTCCGGTGTCGTACTTGCGGAGTGGGCTGCTATTTTTCTTGCTCAACTTCCAAGAAACAAGGAGCGATTCCAGAATTCATTTGCTTGAAGATACAGGAACGGATAAATAAGTGGGTATTTCGATAAATAAATCACGCTTTTATTCCCTGTTCCAGCATATTTTAAACGAGGAAGGATGCCATGTTCATAAACAAACTATGTAGAGAAAAATTCCTAACGCACATTTCTTTTCGTTTTGTGGACGCAGAAAGCACGTATGTAAAGTTCAAACTCACAGGGTGATACAGCCGAAAAAGGATGTCTCGCCGTTGTCTGGACCATCAGTAGTGCTGGCCAAACCTTATTGCGCGCCGTTTAAAGCAATGAGTGACCATCATTCATGGTGGTGGCAGGCAAGCCTAAAGCACTCATCCGGACGTCTGGCTCGATGCAACCTCCGGCTGCAGGAGTACGAAGTGACGCTCATATACTGGTACGGGGGTACGCATAGATATGCCGATTGCTTACGCAGAATTGCCAAAGTGCCGAAAAGCGAAATGATGATAGGGTAAGCGAAAATTAAGCGAAATGCGGAACATTTGCGGCCGAGTTAAGGGAATAAAAGGTATTTCTGGTAGCAATAGCTCCACTGCACAGGGGAGGTTTCTTAATAAAGGCGAAATGTTCGCAGGAAAAACGAATTTTTGTAATAGCGGGAGAGACAACTGCGCGATACTCGCCTGTTAAACGTTCGCATCTGGTACCAGAAAAACGTTCTCGAGCTGCTCAATGCATCGCGTCAACATCTTGGTTTCCACCGTCACATTCAACATTGTTACGAAGCAGGAGGAGCATCTTTGTTGTTTCTGCCATTCTAAGCACATCTCGAGACCCCCTTTCACCTACACGAACTTCTCCATCTTCCACACCTTCCTTAATGATGTAGGGATCGGACAGCATTCGAGTAAAGGGAACGTTGGCCTCCTACGGGGTAACTGCTGTTCATGACAGCATGCAGCACATAATGGGAGCAAACCGTTCATACGGAGACCTTACCGGCGACCTGTAGTGGATTTGGACTTGTGTCCTCTCTGTCAACATTTAGAGATATCTGCCCCCACCCCTCACTTCCCTCCCCCCCCAAAAAAAAACGTTTCGTGATAGGGGGGGGGGGATACATAGCGCTTGTGGGAGGTAAATGAAAAGCACAAAAAGAGAAAAAGCTGGAGGTGAAGATGGTATAACACTGTATCGCTTGAAGGAGCGAGGCTATATTGTACAAGAAAAGCTTGCTGTACTATATTTGGAATGCTTTAAGACTCAAAAAGTACCAATAGCCTGGAAAAATGTTGTCATAATTTTGATTCATCAGGGAGATCCCAAAGACCTCAATAATTACAGACCCATCAGCCTACTCTCAGTTGTTTAGAACCTGTTTAGCAAGCTTATAGTCAGAAGCAAACGTGACAGCCTAGGCTACCGTCCGCTCAGCGAGCCGGCTGTCTTTACGAAAGGGTACTCAACCATGAACCACACCCATGTTGTCAATGAAGTGATAGAAAGATGCGCAGATTACGCCAAACCCCTTTTCATGGCATTTATAGATTATGAGAAAGCGTTCGATTCCGTACTCACTGAAGCTGTTTTAGAATCACTAAAACACGTGGGAATAGAGGAACCTACATAAGACTTCCACAAGACGTATATACGGGATGCACGGGGAGGATAACCATCGACAATATAAACGATAAATTGCCGATTCAAAAGGGAGAGACACAGGGAGATAGCATCCCTCCAAAACTCAACACAGCATTTCTGAAGAAGTGTTTAGATAGCTTGACTGGGAAAAAGCACCATTAAGGATAAACAGGCGATGCTTGACCAACGTGAGGTTTGCGGACAGCACATTTTTTGTGTTCAGATTGCCAATACATGCAAACAATGCTTGAGGAGATACAAACAGAAAGCACGGCCGTGGGGCTAAAGCTGAATATAAAAAATCTAAATAAATGAGGAGTAAGCCTGACAAAAGCATCAACGTCAGCTTAGGAAACGGAACGCTGGTAGAAGTAACAGAATATAGCTACTTCGGAGAAATGGTTGGGGCTAACCCTAACCACGACAGAGAAATCAGGCACAGGATAGGTATGGGTTAGGGAGCAATGGGCAGGCACTCCCAAATAATCAAAAGTAAGCTACATTTGTCACTTAAAAAATTTTTCTACCAGTGCATACTGCCGGTGATGACATACAAACTGAAATTAGACGGCTCACTAACCGACGAGGAAGCAAGATTGGGTAGGGTCAACGGGCCATGGAAGCAAAAATGTGAGGAGTAACATTCAGGGAAAGCAAACGGGCTACCTGGATCAGAGAACAAGCTAGAGTAGAAGATATCTTAGTGCAAACAAAAAAACATAAATGGACTTGGGCTGGCCATGTATTGAGACGACCGGACAACCGGTGGATGCTTAGAGTAACAGAGTGGATTCTAAGAGATGGGTCTAGAACATGGGGTTTCTGACTAGCTCACCTAGAATGGAATCTGGCCCTTGTGTCTACGTGATTCTGCGAAAGCGCTGTATGTTACCATAGGTGCGCCATATCGTGTAGTTAGGCTGGTTGTTTGGTGTGGCCTGGGTGGCAATGACTTTGTGGCTACGCAAATTTACTTTTTGGTAAAAGAGGTGCTGCCCAAAATGCCGCTGTCAACAAATTTATTTTGTGTAGAGCACTGTGTTAGAATGCTTAGGCTGAAAAAAATAATTTTGCGGGTTCGGGAAAAAAAGCCGGTGTCCTGAATTTGGCTCACTGCCGGAGACAGCGGGCCAACCAGGCCATATTTTTAAGTTTTTACATCCTCCAAATTAGATGGTGTTTTTTTTTGCGTTTTCGTCCGTGTAATGGCAGAGAGTAGGCAGAGTAAAGCAGATAGCGGCACGCCGCAAAGCGGACAGTCCGCAGACAGTGAATGAGGCGGCGCGTTCAGTTCGGATGTGATGAAGAGTGATCAGTCCCTCCTCAGTGCTGCCGCAAAGAAAAGAAAAGGTACACATTTGATGCTAAAGGCATGAAAGTTTAAGAAAAGACGTCAGCCTAAAAAACTCCGAATTTCGAAACTGCAATGTCATGAGGAAACGCGAAATTGGAAAACACGGGATAAGGTACGGTAGCTGTGCGATGACGCACAAATGACACCGCCCACTCAAAAGACGTCAGTTTTTTTAAGAAAGCACTGCCCATTTGGCATAGTGTCAGCAGAACGGCGATGAAACCATAGTTTATGGGGCGTGAAAACGAGATTGGAAGCGACGAAGGACAGCATCACGTTACCACTGCAGACATTAACTTCGTTGTTATCGACTTCTCACTGCATGCCTGATTATATCAACAAATGCAGAAGTAACCGACACATTGCACAAAGAGCAGACCGAACAAGCGAGAACGCAAGTATGACGTAAAAACAAAAGCGGCCCACATGTCACCTTTCGCAGCAAGGCGGCTCTAATCTCGTTACAGTATTACCACTTTTAGACGATACAATCGTAGCACGAGACAACTAAGGAATGATGGTTGCAGTATTCTCGCGTTTGACATTTTTGATGTCATTAGAAAATATATACTCGCGCGTGCCTTACATAACCAATAGTAGGATACCCTAGTAGCATGCGAAAGTTTTTAATGTAATTTATTTTGAACTTTGAAATGGCCAGCAATCTGAGCATTGACTTAAAAGAACATTTGAAAGCAAGTTTTAAATGACATGTGCCATGCCCAATTACTATTTGTACATGTATACCGACTTTTGTGTGGTGGGCGTTCTGTCTTGTAAAGAGAGTGATTTAAGGGCGCATTTGTTGTGTGGTTCAACTATTATTATTGATGCGCATGCATACACCCGATTTCTCTATAAAGCCGTATACGCCTTTCTAATACCTTGGCAAGGTACCGATTACGCAGGTATTTCTGTTTGAAGGTAACTGTTTTTTGTGGGGCAGCACATTGCAGCCTAAACTCTGATTAACGTCGTTATTAATTTATATCCCTTCCTTTACCTCCAAGGTATAAAAGTTCAACGATGCCTAAAGCCTATACCTTTATAGTTAGCTCTAACGTCCATGAGGTCCCTTATGCTTCATTCAAGAAAATATCGGGACGCCTGTACTTCCTTTTTTTACGCACTGAGTAGACACTGGAATTTCGACTGTTAACGACCATTTGTGTCAACATTGGAGTGACCCCATCGGCAAAGACAAACTTCTTACGGTAAGCTTGCAAATCTCGCCACGAGATGTGATAGCAGCCACAAATGCAAGCGCAAAGCTTCAAAAGCAGCAATAGTTGTAGGTTTCGAACCTAACTAGTGTTCCAAACACATCACCGTTAGCAGGCATGGAATTTTTGTACGTAACACTAGTTGACGGCCTCGCATTAAAACTCCAAAGACGCACTAGCCGTTGCCTAGCTATCAGTTTATATTGCATCTCCTTCAGGGGAATATTCAAAGGAAACAAAAAGTTGTTTGATACAGTGAAGAAGGCACCCGGCGAGACTGTGACATTTTTTCCTAGAATGTTTTCGCGAAACATTATACTGGTATTTCGCCAATTCTGACAATACCTAGGCAAGAGTCACACTCAAGATCGCATTCCATCCAGAAACCCAGGAAGACGCGCAAAGCCACACGAAGCCAAATGGAGAGGCGACGCTTAAGGGAGAGATCTTCAACACCGGCGACCCAGCGTCATGGCACTCATATGGTTCCCAGCTCAAACCACAACTGGACGAGAAGTTTCTTTATCAGCGTCCGCTGAATCGAGACCTCTCAGGGTACCTTGCGAAGCATGTGAGTCCGTCGGTAATCCCTTCCCTCTGTTTGTGTACATAGTTAAGGGTTGTTGCATAGGTAGTGCATTAGGCGTAGAATTGATTCAATTGCGCTAATTTGCCTAACCAAACTAAACCATTTAAAGTTCGCTGGATAAGACAAACTGCAAAACTACGTAACCTTTCTGAGAAGGTAGTTTCATAATGCCATATCTGCTCTCAGAAACTGAGTAATTTTGAGACTTTTCTGTGGAGGGTAAAAATGAATCATCAATATTACTTCACAAGTTCGGTGCCCGGAAAAAGCATGAAAAAAAACAATACAACACAAATGTTTGAAATAGTCCTTCAAAGAACCACAATATGTGTATACAAGAGAATTGTGCGGTAAATTTTACTTTTAAAAATGAGTAACCTTTCAGAAATCTCTGCAAAATGGGCAGCACAAAACCGAAACATTTTATTCTGAAACGTGGCCGTACTGCTCGATGGTTTTTATAAATTACGTTATTTTGATTTTTGAGTGATGGCCGTGTTTCTTAAGTCTGGTACTTTATTTTCAGCAAATAAAGTGCGCAATTATTCTAGTCAACACTACAAATTTTTATTACGTCACCTTCTCTACTGTATGCTGTTCCATCAATCCATCATTGAACCAATCGACAAATCAAATGCTTACGCACGTTTTTAGGGTAAAACGGGTGACAAGTAGTGACATGCTGCTGATGACAACTGAAGACTGCAGCGGGTAATAAAAGCGTCAGCGTGGTAGAATGAAAATATTAAGCAATAAAAACGAGGACAACAGTTGGTGAAAGTCGGTGTGTATAACGAAATAGTGTAAAATACGGGACCCAGTAACACTGTTTGAGCAGTGCAAGTAAAGCTGCGCGTCGTTTAGCTTGCACTACCATAAATGCGTGAGCCTAATATTACACGTGCACGTTCAGCGGTCAGCGCGCAAATCGCCGGGAAAGGCGCGGAGAAACCAACTGCGCTCACCTCAGTTCTCCTCATTATGCACCCCACGCAAGGCCTAAACGACGTCATTGAGGTCATGCCTGTCCGAACAGCTGTCACTGGTGAACTTCGCGGCTTAGTTGTCGTCGCCGGCGCTGTGCGCGAACCTTTTCTATGCCTGAACCTGTAGGCACAGTTTTGCCATTTCTTTTTTGTTCTGAGTGCGTGTGCAGATTGAGTGATGAGCTCAATCAGACAATTTAAGCTGACCATTTAATAGGACCATTCAACCAGACCATTCGATAACAAATGTTTATTGCTTCAAAAACGCCCTACCAGCTCAAGAGCGCGCTGGCCAGCTGGCACCCATGCCTGCTTTTTTGTGGCACCAACCCAGAAATACACCCCTCCATATTGCGAAGAAAAGGCGAAAACTCCCCGGCCTGTGATATATCGAAGGCCGCGAAAGAGAACGCCGCGAGTCGCCCCCCTCTCCAGGAGAGAGCGCGCAGCTTTCGTCGCGTTGTCCGCAGTCGAGTTGAAAGGGAACGATTATGCGCGACGTCTCATCGAGCATAGTTTTGGTGATAGGGAACGGATTTTCATCATTCTGGCGGGAGGAGATTGCTAGGACAATAGACCTTACACCATAATACATTCTTGGTTGTCGATTGTAAGTGCTGCAGGGCCCCTTTACCCTAGTGGTAACTTAGGGCGCCAGGCACACAGTCATTTTGCGGTTCTGTAATGCTGTTGTTGCCGCCAGAAGATTACGCCACATTTATTCTGAGCAACGTATTCTGATGGTCTGGTTTGTGAAACACCTGAAGATGTTTAAAGGGACACTGAAGTGAATTTGTCAAGCCCCCGTTTTTGCTTGCACTGCGTAGAGCTGGCTCAAATTAACACACTTTCATCGTTTTATCCAGTTGATAAGTCGGTAATTATTTTATACAGCGCGAAATAAGAAAAACTACCATGCGCGGTATTCGGCGGCCACATCAACTAACGGCTCTGACGACGGGAGGAGAGGCACCGTGATTGGGCGATGTTCAAGATTGTCATTCAAACAAGTTTCCATTTCTCTTCTGTAAACCAACATGCTTGACATCCAAAGGCGTCGTTGGATGGGCATTCTAGATATCGCAGTAATCGTCGTACGGCGCTTCTGCCATGCTGTGGGCTGTTAAATTCCCAATATAAGCCTCCCAGGAACGCTTGAAATCGTAGCAATCACTAGCTGAGGCGTACGCAGTGGATGACCCCGTCCGACGACCGCGTCCCCGCCGACGGCCGAATGCCATGCGCTTTTCTTCCCCTATATTTCGAGCTTGCCTTACTCATGCCTGTATCGTAAAAAAGCGTGTTCGCGACACGCTAAGGGTCTGTTGATTCTGGCCTGTGCCTACTGCCCGCAAGCAGTCGGTGCTTCTGGTAACAGCACGCCAACGAGAACTCGCTAGAGCGTCAGTGTCATCCTGTGAGCGTTATGTGAACTAGTTCGTGTAGCAGGGAGCTTTATGGCCCAAAAATAGTAAACACAGCATAGAGAACATCAGCCGACAACGAAAAAGTGAACTTACAAAAAGAAAACACAGCGTACCCTGGGCGATTCGAACTTGTGACATGCGAAATATCATGCCTCGCTCCAGACCACTCGCCCATGGGCCAGCGCTGCCAGCAACGAAAATATAAGGTATATAATGTATAACCAGTTTAAACTTTAAATTAACATTTCAAGCAGCTTAAGTGACTTTTTGTTGTATAGCGCTCATGCAGTAAGCGTCCCCGACATTTTCACAATATCTCACGCCTAGCAATGACATTTCTTAGACGGAAAAGCGTTCGCAGATATGTGGTTGTGCTGCTGACCGCTGTGCTCGTTCAACCACGACAAAAAAGTGCGATCTGCTCCTAAGTTTAATGCTGCACGGCAAAAGTTTCAGTTGATTTTATTTCCTTAGCACCTATATTGACTTCGCTGACTCTTCTCCTGCCTTCAAGTGGCCTTAGATGTTCTACTAGTGTACGAGTCAGAGAAGCATCGCACGTGCGCTTGTGCAGCGCTTGAGTGGAGAGACCTGGACTTGGAACTTGATACAGTAAAAAACTAACAAAGCAAAGCAGGGCACATTCATCCATCCACAAACGTGTCGTGGCTTCGTTTCAACTGAGCGAACCAATTCCGACGACTTGGCGGCCGGCGGAATAAACGCTGGGTCGACTGACTCTGTCGGAAGGTCGGCGAGCCCTGCAGTAGCGCAGTCACACAAAGTCATCTCCTCCTGACATCACACGAAAACGCCACACAGAATGGGCGAGGATTGAAAGAGGAGGACAGCATTTTTGAATTGATGTTTCTATGAATGCATTCGCGTAAACGCACTCATAGTGGTCGAAACATGGCCTATGAGCTCCGGACTACAATTTGCGCTAGTAATCCCGCAATGTTTACAAATCAAGTCAGCGTCCCTTAAATAAAGAATCAAGACGGATAATTACCTACATGTCACCATAATGAATACTTCCGTATTTTTTCTCTCCCGCTAAATTCTTTTATTAGTTCTGATAGCCGAATTTGTGCACATGCTAACACACACACGGGGGCATTTTTCTCGGGCTCACTGGGGTTTCACGCTTGGAACCGCCACTTTCTCATGTTTGGTGGCAATATGCAGCAGATCTGCTTATGTACCGTTTACGGAGCTTTTTTGGCTGGTATAGTTGCCCGTACATCTGCTGTAATGAATTGCATGGTTTGTCTACTATGCACACTAAACTTTTTTACACCCTTTTTGGCCGAAAATGGTGTAAAATATTGTCCAATGGCTAACACCCTTAAAAGGTTAGTTGGCAAAACAAGGGTGTACGAATGAGAAGTGGGTTTTGACCTCAACAGCCTTAAAAAGGGTGTTGAGCATACTCACACCCTTTTATTATTGTGATGTCATGCGCAGTGGCAATGTGAATCAGGGGAGTGCACAGCATTGAACACAAACCGTCAATACGCTCAGGTTACAGTTGCACACAAATTAATTGAGCAAGAAAACCAACAGGATGCAAGCGGTACAGGTAGTGCATTCTTACTTAGTAATACAAGTGCTGTTCTTGCTTTTATATTAAACAGAGGAAAGCCGCCCGATCGTGTCGGGGGGCCTGTTGAAGAAAGCAGATATTTTAGCGCTAATTTTGAAAGTATAAGCTTTACTATAAGGACATCAAATCAACACGCGGATTTGCAAAAACGTTCTACTCAAGAGGCAGTTTTTGCGCTCTATAACTTATACAATTTGTGTTAATAAATACCAAACAAATCTTCCCGCCACCTCAACACCCTTTTTCCCAGAAGGGTGTAAAGCTACCAGTTAGGGTGTTCGAAACTAAGAAAAAAAGGCGCAAAGAAAAAGGGTGTGAGAGAAGACCGCCAACTAAGAAAAAAGGCGTAAAGAAAAAGGGTGTGAGAAACACCGCCAAATACGAAAAAAGGTGAAGAGACCTCTATCTTTGGAGGCAATTTGTATCTGTTTACACGGGTGGATTCAACATTTTCTACAAGCGGGGGGTGTTTTGTACCTCACGATGTTTAAAGCAATATGAATTGGCATAATTTGTTACCAGTGAAGTTCTTTAAGCTTGAGCTAGTTTCGGTGGGGTAAGCAAAAAAATACAATGAAAAAGAACTGTGCCACCTGTAAAGGGTGCACCACACCAGATGGGGTATTATAACAGTGAAGTCGGCTTTCGAGCTTGTTAGAGTGCGAGCACAAGGGGCTTATGCGTTTCCGCACATATTACTAATGTACTAGTCTTTCTTTGGATTCTACAAGACAAAAAATTCGCGCAGCTTGCAACAGTGGTGCAAGGTAACAGCAGAGCTTAGGGCTGAACCAGCTTGTTTCCCCCTTGCTACCCTGGCAGTGGGAAAGGTGCGGCACACTGGAACAGCCTTGTAAAATCCGGTTAAACTTGGCCTCACCCCTCAGTGGTCATCCCAGCTTAGCAAGAACATTGTAAATGTTAGCAAATATAAGGAAACTTAGCAACACCGGAAAAAACTAGGTTGACAACCAGCTCCGCGTTCTTTTTTTGCAACTGAACACCTATTTCACACCGCTTCAACAACCTACAGAAAGCCAAGCGTGTTGCAGTCAGTAAAAAACCTTCCAACGTTTTCTCCACACGACTACAGTCTTTTTAATTTTGGAGGTTCAAATTGGGGTTTCACGTGCCAAAGCTAAACTCGGGCCATGAGGTGCCCCACTTATGCAAACGAGCGATCATTGCATGCGAGCAATTATTTTTTGGCGTTTGAAAATTTCTTGCGAGTAGATGAGTATATCAGGGGATGTGTATTCCTTTACAGCGCTATTATGCATCCAAGCATGGCCTTATTCACTGAACAGCTGAACACCTTTTCCACATCCTTTCAACACTCTAAAAAAAACCAGGGGTGTTTAAGTTGATCAACACTCTTTTTCTCACACAAAAAGGGTGCAGAGCTTGGAAAAGGGTGTTGAGATAAAAAAGGGTGTAAATGCCTCCAACTCTCTTTTTCCACTTATGCTGCACCATATTTGGCTAAAAGGGTGTAAAAAAGTGTAGTGCATGTGAACGCGGTGAGTGCTTGGTCACCTTTAAAGAGAAATTTAAAGAAGGTCAAGATTAGAAGATGTCATCTTGGGATGCCACCTTATGTGCTTTGGTAGCTGTTTCTTCAGCATAAATACGAGCATATTATTGAGCCTCTTCCAGTTAAGCTTTTATCGAGTAGTATTTTTGTTATTGCCTTTAGATTCCCGATCCGAAAACTCAGGGTATTTCAGCGCCATTTTTGCGCTGGACTCTACTGAAAGCGCGGTTTTTCGCTGCTAGCGCCGCTGAAAGCCATTGGCGCTGCCTCGAGCGGTTTAACCCCGCTATTAAGCAGCGTCACGCGTTCCGGAGTGGCGTAAATGCGCTGAAATGTGCTGCAGGCGCTCCAACCTCACTTGGGAACAGCGCTTTTTGTGCTGCAATTGACGTCACGCTGGCGGGCGGTACGCTGGCCACAAGCGGTGCTGGCACTGCAGTGTGCGCGCGCGTGTTGTGCGGTGAAGCAAAGAAATAATTGCTTGCAGAAACTTCGAAAGATTCTGTTATTACAAAATGAAGGCGCCTAACTTACAAAAATTTCAACTCTGCCGTTTTTGCTGCCGCAGAAACAGCTACCACTTACCATAAGAGTGCGTGCGTAGGTGCGTGGTTAGGAGGTTAGTGAAGTTTGAGGCACATCGTACGGTTTCACCCCTATCCAATAATTTGATATTGCTAGAACTAACATTATTCATTGCAATCAAATGAAAGAGCGTACGAGGACAGACAACGCGCGATGATCAATTTAAGCAATACGTATACCCTAGTTACACGGGCACAGTTCACCACGGTTAACGAAACCGCGGTTCGACAAAACCGCAGTTTGCTTACACGGCGGAAGTACTGCAGCTACTTTTAACCATGGTTTAACCGATCACGTTTAAGTGTTACATTTAACCGACCGACTAAACTGCGGTTACCCCGCTAATTATGGTTAACTCAAACTGGGCTTTGCCATGCCACTTTGGTCACGCTAACTGCAGTTGCCGAAGCCGCAATGGTCAAAATCGCACAGTCAGTTCGGATGCAAGTGGCGGCGCATCAGCGGAGGCGAAAAAAATCACCTGGCGTTCGGAAAAAAAGAAGGCCCTCAAATAGCGGGCGCCCCAAAGCTTCCCCCAAGAGGCGCTTGCGGTCTTTCGGTGGCTCTCGCAGTCAGCGCGACTAATCGTGAGCAGCGGCTCGTTTCTTCGATCCACTCTATCAAATATACGACAAAAGCTGTGCTAAATTTGTAAATTCCGGGCTTCGTTCGCCAAAAAACGATTAAGCAGGCAAACGATCCGCGCGCACGTCGGCCATGCCTGCAAACACGCCGGCTCGCCTTTCCGCATGCTACTGGAAGCGGCTCGAAGCGGCCCACACCATGCCAGAAACTTTTATCGCCGCTCTTCGAAATCAATCTGATTACGCAAAAGAACTTCCACATGCGAGAAAGTGGATGTTGTTGGGGTGAAAAATTATGCTATGTATTGTAATTCTCAGTTGTAGAGATAGCCGCGGTCAAATGTCTACCGCGATAATGAGCCTAAAGTTCACATCGCCGAGCCGACCCCAGAAAACCAGGCCGGTTGCGAGCTAATGGGGAAGCCCCATTTTCACCGCGCGCGATTGCATCACGTTTGGGCCTGAAGCAATTGTCTTAACGATATTTTTTTAATCTCCACTGCTTCTCTTTTGTTTTTCATCATGAGGTTATAAGTTTGTCATTTTATTGTTGTTACGCTCCCAACGAAGTGACCGCTGTCGAAACACTTGGAATTTCGCGTGTAACAGCCGCAACCATAGTTTGCGGTAACTGCGGTTGAAGCTTAAAAACCATGGTAAAACGTAATGTGGTTACTTCCGGAGAGTAACTATTAAGAGGGGAAATGTGGTAAGCATAGGCGAGCGACCAGATTTATTGCAATGAAAAGCGGACTTCAAAAGGTAAGTGCGTTGCAGCGACGGCGAAGGTAATGATAGCGGCAACTAATGAACGAACTGATAGCTGCCGCAATTCATTACTGGGCTGTGCAGTTTCTGTGCAGTTACTGGGCTGAGCAATTTCTGGCCAAGCGCTCGTCACGTTATCTGCCTGCGCTAGGAAGCGGCGTTTCCCCTCCTGTCTTGCTAGTGTTTTAAACCAATTTGTTGCATACCACAATCACTCACGCTCAACAGCTTCGGCATTTACCACATAGTGTCCACATCACACGAAGTCTACTTGCCAGTCAAGCGTCTGCAGGGACTACTGGCCTGATATTGCACGGTGAACATGAGAACTCAGACAGGAAGGAAAATTGAAACGTGTCAGAATGATAAAAATTTGCGATTTTCGTGCTTAGCAGAATGTTATCAAGGTTTTATCCAGAATGATGTCCTTGTTTGGAGAAACCATCTGCTGAATATATATTACGACAAACGTAACAATGTCCTAAATAGTTTAAAAGTTACGTAAACGGTATTGTAAAGCATCGCACAACATACACAACATACCGTTGTAGCAGCTGACAAGTGTGCCATACAGTACGCACCATGCAATGCATACAGCATGAAATATATAGATATTGTACAATACATGATGCCAGGAATACGAAAACGCCACATAGAGCACGCCAAAACAGCAGTCTGATTGATTTAGGTATGCTACAAGTGATCATTGAACATTTTACTAGCTAATAATACCTGACCATTCCATGTGATTGATCAAGCTGGATTTATGATATCATACAAACTTCCCGGGTAATGAGAGAGAGAGAAAGGAGTTCTTGAAATCTTCACTGTCAACATATTCAAGATAAGTGCAAGAGAGGGTAAAAATCTGAAGCATTTCTTTTGTTTTGGGGACAAAACATTAGAGTTATAAAGCTACCAAACGTGTTCTTCTTAATTGCAGTCTGCAGCACAGGTATGTGAGTGTAGTGCAGGCACTCCATTTGCTTCACAGAACCGGAAACACGCCTTGCAAACACCTATCTGCTCCTTCATTAAATGTGAGGACAAGCTGTTTATGCACCTATGCTGTGGACACCTGTACTGCAGGAGGAAGTTCCTGCAAAAGTTCTTAGATGTTAGAAGGAAGCTGTACTACAGGAGAACAAATCTTAACTGGCCACTTTTTCAAGATGCTGTACTGTAAAAACTTATAATAACTGGTTCCTCTTTATTAAAATAATTCAAATGTTTTGTTTTTACCCTGCTTCTACTCATTCAATGTATTTGAAGGCCACATAATTTAAACTCGATCATTCAGGTGTTTAGTAATTTTCACTTGTCCACCTTCGAAAATATCTGCTGCTTTCGCACCGCCGCATAAAAATTTCGGTCCATATATCATTATGGGAGTAGTGAAACTTGGGTGTAAGTACATGATTACTTCGAAAAAAAATAATTTGCGGGTGGTAAACACACATTTCAAATCAAGCAAAAGCTTATTGTATAACAACTTTCTTAACATAATTAGTATTCGGAGGAAACCGTATTCACAGTGTGGCTATTTTTAAAACACTCATTTTTCACGTCACTTCATAGGTTGAAAATAACAAGTAATGTCATACAGGCACCTGCTTGCTGGTTTTGGACCAGCAGTAGACTGCCAATAAACTAGTATTGGACTTTTCACCTCTGCTCTATTTGTTTTGTGTAGTTGAAGTGTAAAAGTGTTTAAAAATGTGATTCACATTCATGCCCAATCATAACGTGCATTGTCTTCTTGCTTGGAGTCATATACACCAGAACGTCTGGTCATTAAAGCATACTTTTCAGGTCCCCTCAAGTTGAATAATGTTAGTAGACTGTCCGTGCAAGGCAGAATCAATAAGTACAGCATTTGTTTTTTCAATGAGGAAAGGTTAAGGACACTGAGCAGCGGCACGTGTTAGTTACCTTCAACAGTAGCCACATCAGCTATTTGCAGCAAGGGCTTGGTAATTGCAATGTGTAAGTCCCCTATATCTTTTTTAAAGTGGTTATTGAGTACCTGTTATTTTGTGGTGTTGCTGTAATTGTCAGCTGACAACTGCAAACTGGTTCCTTGTAAATAGGTACATGTTTGAGTGTGTTCCCTTGAACTTTTTTCAATCGAATCTCTTGGATGTATTTTGTGTGTACATTATCTTCCATTGGTGTTGCTTTGTGCCTAATGCAGCATGCATGCAAGTATCGCTTGGAAATTTCTCAGTTTGAAACATCTTTTCATTTTTATAGCATCCTCCATAAGCCACACCAGTGCTCACCAGGGCGCACTGGTGCGTCTTTTTACCCTTGACAAACCGCACCACTGTGCACGATCTGTCCTCGATAAACCGGGGTGCACCACTTCAGGGCAATTTTAGGCTGTCCCGTTGCGCTCTGTGAGAGGGTGCCGGGTTGAAATCCCAGCATGCATCTCAAACGACGTTTGCAAAGTGGCTTCCTCCACCGTCTGCTGCACCGACGGCGCATCAGCGAACTCGTGTTAAGGTGTAATCGGGTGTATATTGTTGCTGACAAGGATGAGTCGCTTGCGAATTCATCAGACAATGACGCAGTCAACTCAGTACGGCACGGTAATAGCAGCCAGCGATTGCAAATGAGCACGCCAACATACTGTGCAATGTAGGAGCTTCTTGCTTGTACGGCAAGGAAGTCTCCATGGCCAGCCAGTAGAAGTAATTTTGCAGCTTTACATCCGTTTTGTTTGATTGAATTATCACGAACAGTAACTGTAGGGTCTAGACCAGTAATGGCCCACATGCTTTGCCTTAGCGGAAGAGGGGATCATGTAATAACAGGCACTCACGTTCTGACTCACAGAAAGACGAGAAGCAGCTTGTAGGCAGCTGTTCAGTAGAAGAGTGGAATTACCTTGTCGCATATAAGTGAGGGATATACGTTGTGTGTGTGTATCATCGTTGGCTTTCAATAACGTCAGGCTGTTCTAACGTGGTGTCATTTTACGTTGCTTTACTAATGCTTTTATGAGTTTCTCGAACAGCCTTAAAGCTGGCACTAGGGTAGAACCGCTAAGTTTGTTTTCGTTCAACGCTCCGTGCCGGTGCACACCATCATGGGGCGCTGTCCACCACGCCTGTTTTGGGGGCAAATCCGGTGCGTGTTTATCAAGGACGCTATTAGTCATAATTTGTGTTTGGGTCCTCTACTTCCTGAGTCACTTACCCTGTCTCCTTACCTTACCACAATTGGAGGTGCTCCGGTGACCGCCCCAGGCCATTATACACTACGCGCGCTGGCCCGTAGACTATCTCGTCGACCATTCACTCAACCATTGTGAAACCCTAAAGGGGCCACGAAGACAAAATACAAGTTCGTTTTATACGAAAGACTTCGGGGTTTACACTGTCAGCAGTGCTTGTCCGGATGCAAACGATGTTTTATTCACTGAGAAATATTACAATTTACGTTAAACTTTCGATTTTCTCGCTAAATTGTGTGTTTCCAGTGTCTGCAATGACATCCCCCGAACGAACCGCTCTGCAGCCGATTAAGAAGCCATATTTCCCGTTAGTGAACCTAGATGGCGCCACCATGCCATGGCAAGCCGTTTTCTGTTTCCTATTTCTTTGTGCCTGTATTTAAAACTGGCTTGTTTTTGTTCGTGGAGAAAAAAATCGTTTCGTGAATCATGGGGCTTCCTCGACAAATATGGTCACGTAAGACACCGTCGCTTGCGTTCATCGGCCACTGTCATATGAGACAACCCAAGGCCACGCAGTGCTGTGCATCTAAACGAAGCATAGTGTGCGCCGTGCCAACAGCAGCACGCCTTGGAACTTATATGTCTACGCGTGCTTTCGTAAGTTCCACTGTTTGTACCACCATTCTTACTGATATAAAAAAATGTGCCCTAAATTTAAGCGCAAACAGCTCGTTCGGCAAGAATGTAAGCTCCGCCTAATTTGCGCTTGCGTTTTCTGGCCCCCGCCAATCCCAGAGCTGGCTGGTATGACACCAGAGGTTCTGTTGAGAGAAATGAGTTTGTGGGTCGCATGGCCGTTCCCTTCTCCCTAATTATACAATTTGCGTTAAAAGTGGTGTCGGTATGATTCTAACGAGGCCATTTTTTTAATGAACCAAATGTGCATTTTGTCTCCATGGCCCTTTTAAACAGACTTAGCAGCGTACACATTTAGCACTCGCGCGCCCTGAGGAGCGCCTACGTCATCTTCGGCGTTGCTGTTACTCGGCAACGCTGGACGTGCTGGACCTGCTGGATGGCCCAGAGTTGTTGGTCTTGGTCGTGGCTTTTCGCAGCTGCCTGAAGCCGCGGCCGGATCATTCTTCATCTTGCTTCCTCTGGGTATTTGATGCAGCCCCAAAAGGTGTGCGTGTGCTCTGCCGGCTCCCACTGGCATACCTTGCACTGGTAGGTAGGGTATGCCTCGGGGTACACGCGACGCATCAGTCCCGGGATCGGTAGAGATCCGGTCTTGAGCTGTCTCAGGAATACCCTCTATGCTC
Source organism: Haemaphysalis longicornis (assembly GCF_048455015.1). Lineage (NCBI taxonomy): Eukaryota > Metazoa > Arthropoda > Arachnida > Ixodida > Ixodidae > Haemaphysalis > Haemaphysalis longicornis. Next base: position 34,881,811 of record NW_027526295.1, read on the forward strand.
GACTGAGCCTTGGGTATTGGGATGGGAGAGTCCTGCGAGCCTTGCCGTAGGCCTTCGTGATGTCATTGTAGCCTGCCATGTGCTCCTTGGCTTCGAATAACGTCGGACGGTTGGTCGCCTGGGCGCGGTTAGTTAGCGCTTGACCGTTGCGTGTACCATCTCGTTGTGGTTGTCGTTGCAATCCGACGCGTCGACCACGTGTGCCGGGAACCACTTTATTCCCACTTTTCTGTCTTGTAGTTTGGCCGCTCGAAATACATGCTCGGCCTTCCAGCAGACTTGGCTAATTGTTATCAGTCTGCAAAGAAATGAACAAAAAAGTTTCCTGCGTATCAGATACTTTCGTTCCAAATGTCGACGAAAGACGATCGTCGACTGGCCCCCGCTGGCAAGTAGATGTCTCCCTTCTCTTGCCCGCTCACCTCTCATGCTGTTCCTCTCCCGTCTCGTTCCTCCCAAGATAACACAGTAGAGATTTGCAAAAGTCAATTTAACTTTACCGCGTTTCACTACTCCATGTCGGTTGCCTCGATGCCAGCGCTGCCGTACGGTGGAGACGCGTGTGAATCGATGCACCCTACTACAACGTTTAGAGAACAACGCTGCCCTACTCCACCAGCGATCCAAGCGGAACGTGGAACATATCTAGTGGAACCTTTCGTTGCTGTTGCCGTTTGATTTTTTTAAATGCCGCTAGGTCACGCAGGCAACGGTTTTATGCAGGTGATGAAGTTTTTTATTTCCTATGGCAAAAACCAAGCATCCGTAAGTTTTTAAATAAAGGAGCACAACAAATATCTCTCATGTATTGAATTTCTGCCTATAGTTGCGTAATGTCTTGTTCTTGTTGAGCAATTTTAGAAGTATGAACATTATCATCGGACTTGGACGCTTAGATATGGCTGTGGTTCTATTGCACCCTTTCTGTTTCACTTTGACCGGGTGCATGAATCGAGACACAGACAGACAGACAGACAGACAGACAGACAGACAGACGGACAGACAGACCGACAGACAGACAGACAGACAGACAGACAGACAGACCAAAATTAGGTGTTCAGATGTTGGAGAGGGATCCGGGAGGAGGAAAGTGATCTGTAGAAAAATATTGGGCATGATGGCATGGTGTGGCACCGCAATACGGAAATATTTCTCGAAGCACCCACCATCGTGCCCTAGCCGTGGTTTTTGTAGTTCTACTCACAACTTCTACTAATTTATGAAAGAAGAATACTCTGCTTAGATTAAGAGCAAGACTCGGAGAGACAGCGCTTCTCGCCATTTAAATGGTGAAGGCGATTTGAAAATTAGAGTTGCCTTCAAACGCACCTAGTTAGCATAATAATATTTCAAATAGCACTGCGTCCTTTCCGTCCGTTCCACGGCAAGGGGCAACAAGACAATAACTTGGGAGACTTGCTATTGGTTCTTTTTATTGGTTTTGAAATGCTAGGTTTTCTGTATAAATGCTGGCTTTTTCAACAAAACATTTAGTAGGGAGTGCAGCGCTGTATTTGTACCCTTTCTCGTGCTTGTCGCATTTGCGCTGGTTGTTTTTCAGTATGGCCTAGGGGCAAGCTGCTTTTCAAGATTTGTATGTATATCCTAGGAGTTCAGTGCACTATACATTTGTGTGCTACGTAGTAGGCATGGTGCAATGCGCACTCACCTATGCAGTTACAAAGCAGAAGAGTAAGAGTGCGGTCACGCGAAACTAGACAGTGAAAGCTGGCTATTTGATGTGCTAGCTCGTGCGTAGACCAACGTGCTACAACAGCTCAGACACCGAAAGGCTTCGGCGTGTGTGCTAATTGGCTCTGATGTCATTCCAATTCTGAGCCACACAGTTTAGTTAAGTTCAAAAATAGTGGAAGTACTAGGGGAATGCTTAGTATCGCTATCCTATTTGGCTTCTTTCGGCTTTTGTTATACATGCTAAAACAGAACCGAATTCATATTCACCAAGTTACATACGGAGTACAATACGAGGCACGTAGTGCGCAAAAGCTGGCGTTGTTCTAGCAGGCAGATATTTGTATGTCGTGCCTTTATTTTGTTTTCGAGCCCTACAAAGGAAGTCTTAAAGTATATTTGCCATTAGATAACTTCCATTCGTCCGGTACCAGTTACTCAGAAGGTGCTGCCGAACAATCTCATCTAACCATGGGTAGTAGCCGCGCAACGGACGTGAAGCTGTACCAAAGCACGCCCGAACAACCACCCGTAAAGCGATCGACAAATTCTGCCGGAAAGCTTGCTGCCGTCGCAGCAGACAGTTAGAGGAAGTCCTGGCACAAGGGAAAGCTGGGTTATAGTGCTTATTCGTTGCGACGTCTACACTGTCGCCCGCGTATTGGGGACATTTACAAAGCTTCTGCGATGGCCTAGTCGGTGCTGCGGTTATTAGTTTCTGTGTTTCCTTGACACTACAGTACGACAAATCTCAACGAACTTCTCGCTTACGAATTTTGGGCCGGGGTGCCGATCGCTTAGGGCTTCGCAACGATTGTTAACAAGATCCCAGGCCCATGAATCTGTTCGTGCTGCAGGGAACCTACAGATTGAGCCTCCGCAAACAGATCCCGATGAAAATCTGTAGATGGTTCTACGTGCGCAAGTGGCTTAGGGGAACGGAGAAGAAAATAACTTTATTCGTAGTCAGCCGTTTCTGTCTATCAATATTTGGCCGAGAAATTTAATTTCATCTTCCCTGTCCCTGCAGCGATTTCCGCATCGTAAGACCCTAAAGTTACTATCGTAGGGTTAGCCTGCACGCTTCCCTTAAGCCTTTCTAGAGGACCGAAAGGAACAGATGCGGCTATAATAGTCTCAATTAGCCTGCCATACCATAAGTTAGCAAACGCCACACTCAAAACACCGACAGGTGTAGGAGAGACGGTGGCAACTGCCAGGCAACCCATTTGCCATGGAAGCGAAGAAAAAAACGGACAAAACCCACAAAATGACCTACGCGTTGAAGACGAGGAAGGAGGACCAGAATGGCCGCCCCAGCCAAAGAAGCCGCAATGGCGGGCGCCCAAAGAATAAATTACGCAGCCTGGCCAGAAATTTGTTACAGAAACTGGTGGCGATAATTTTATTATTCCTTACAAAAGACTGGAGAGATCTCAAATTAACAAGCAAGGCTTGAAGGTAGGTAAGCTGTGCGAAATCTGCACGACCATTACGACGGTTGAAGTTCACGATTGCAGCCGATTTGCTTCTTCTTCGCAGCCCCAACCACTTTTACTCCATCACTGTAGCTATAGTGTGAGGTTCGTTCACTTTAATAGAAGTGATAATCACTGACATCACCGTGGAGGGGCGTACGCTGTTACGTCACTTCCTCGTTCCAAAAAAGTATTGCCACAATTACGGCAAACACAGGAGTTTTTTCAGCGAATCTTGGCCAATTTTCCTGGTGGGTGTGCTTGGCTTGACAAACGTGCTCCTAGTATGCTTGGCGGTCGCTACGAGGCACGTACATACGAGAGGTGGGCATTTTTTGTTTATTTTGCTGCCGGGCGGTGGCCGCAGTTTTGTCCAATCTTAGTGGGTATGCTTAGCGGTACAAACGACCGCAGGGGGGCTCGGCGGTCACTGCAAGAAACGCACACAAGAGCGCTAGGTATTCTCTTGGTTTTGTATACTGCCCGGCGGTCGCTGCGAGGTCCGCGCTCACCAGCCCACTCTCTCGTGAGCGCACTCGCCAATTTCGTGGTATTTGTGTTGCGGACACGGTGTTAAAAGGCGTCACAACATTAACCCGCAACGCAGCTTCGCGTGTGAAAGTTTTGAAAGTACGACATCCAGGGAAACACGTTTCCACGTGACGTGGAGAAATCTATGCATAAAACCGTCACGCATGTTGCAAAATGAGACGTATTTGTGAAGTAACTAGCCTTATTAAAGCCGAATCCTTAGATTCACCTATTTCCGAAAAACCCTGGCTGTTTTTGTCTTTGACAGAAATTAACCGTCGTTATCAATTCTAAATAAAAACACCATTGAGTTCGGTTTGACTGTAGAACATTCCAGATTATGAACCAAGCGCGTTTCAAACGTTGGATCTCTGCACGCCACGAGGGTTGAAGGTCCCTTTAAAATATAAGCCCAGCTTGCCAGTCTTTACGTCGCGAACACTGATGTAAACAGCAATGTGGCCTGGCGTTCCCTAACTGTGAGGCTAAGTAAGCTTCATTGAACTTTTCAAAGACAGCAGATCTATTTGTACAAGTAAAGGCTGGATTCGCGCTAAGATCCGGCGCCCCTTCGCGCGCCAACTCTTGCTGGTGTTCCGGACGGGGGATTCTCCTGGCGGAATGATGGCGATTTTAAACATTTTTTTCAACGTTCCTTCAGCGACAGCCAAGAACACTCCTCTATACTATCTTTCATACAAAGCATGCAATTCTGCCGTGTGTGGATCGCGTAATTGGGCTCTTCCAGCGAAGAGGAAATGGGGCGCAAGGCTGCTCAAAAGAATACGCATACAAATAGTGTAATCAATTTTTTTATAATTAGGATTTTGCTACTGTTCTCTGGACAGTAAAAGTTTACGTACGTGTACTGCTGCTTTGAGGATTTCTTACAAAATTAACTTGAGATCGCGCTATGTCTCCAAGCAGAATGCTGCGAGACGGACAGGTCAGAACTCTGAGCAGACGACGCCTACGGTTTCGCCCTTCCAACAGTTCCTTTCGGCTACGTAGCCGCTATTCCATGGCGTGTGCATCTGTGTCACGACGGAAGGCGGAGTTATACCATTTGTTTATTTTGTAGGCGGACTACATACGTAGGTTCCACTCCGCTGCGATGCTTGGCGCTTTCTTTAGCATTCGCTAGGCGATGCACTCTCCACATCGCTGTGTCCGTGTTACCTCACCTGGTTCCATGAACGTCTCTACTAAGAACACCTTCGCTGTAAAATATTGCTTGCGCATGAGTACAACAGGGAACCCACAGTATGAACAGACCGCGTTACCACCACGCAATCGCCACTCGTTGGGAGCCTGGAATAACCGTGAGAAAAGTACTTCATGCACGTAAATATAACAGAGGCACCGCAGCCGCGCATAACTCTCGTTCTCGGAGCGGGTGGCATTTTCGGGGTTGCCATATCGTTCCGGCTCTCTCAACGATTGCGTTCTCCTTCACGTTTTCCAGTATTAATATTTACTTCAAATTTATCTTACCCTTGAGGTTGATGGGCAGTGCGGCTGCGACGACTTGCGGTTAAGGGGACCTTCCCGTCAACCGCACTCTACTAGCAGGAGTCCGGCGGGAGTCCCTCTCATTCCTTTTGTGTAACCAAGGCTCCGATGACCTTGGCCCCTGTTAGCGCCTGCACCCCGTTTTTTATATGGGTGCTCGGTTATTTGCAGGCATGGGAAAAATTTTTTCGGGGATAGTGGAGGCAACTGAAATTGATAAACGTGGAGAGGAACTTTGTCACAAAAATGTCACTGTGGCAAAATTGTTCGAGCTATTAAAAGTGGCATAAACCCAGACGTTAGAAGGTATAGGCTGATCTCCCTCAGCAGCATTTTTCTATGTTTTTTTGAACATACAATCACTATGAAACCATTAGTAAACCTTGACAATTTCCATATTCTAAACCAATGAAAACATGGGTTCCGTCAGAGACTCCACAGTAACTCAACTAATTGAAGCTATTCAACCTCTCTTGTAGACATACATAATATTCTTAGGCATTTCCAAAAATTTGGATAAAGTATCCCACCTAAAGTTCAAAGTCGAAATTATTTCTTTGATTAACAATCTCCAGTTGTCGGAACAACTTTCGTCATACCTTTTCGAAATGAAAAAGGTACCACGAAATAGAAAGGTTTGAAGAAGTCATAGTGACGTTCCTCGCTTCTGGAGTCTGGTGTACCCTAGGGATGTCCATTGTGTTCCCATTGTATCAATGTTTTATCAATGTTACAAGGCATTGTTGTTCCCATCATACTGTTCGCAGATTTCTGTGGCATATACAACCGTGTTAAAACGCGTCCCGATTATATCTAATTAAATTTGATTCTGCAAGAACAACAAAAAGGTGTGACATCTGTCTAATGCTTTTAAACGCCTAGAAAAAAGCGGTGTATACGTCAATCCCAACAAAACGAAGTGCAATTGATTATGCTTATTGCATTCAGGTGCCTTGTTAAAATGTGTATCCACGTTTAGAAACCTATACTTGAAACTTACAAACTTACCTCGGATCTACACTAGAATAAACATGTGCATTATCTGTGTAGTAAGGCCGGAAGATCTTTGTGGCCCCTTTGAAGAAACGCGTTTATTGCAGTGGAACAATTTGCGTTGAGGACTAGTTGGTATGCAGTAAAATGAATTAGGCTTAGGCGATAGGCAGGGCTTCAGAATAAAGATATTTATAGCGCCGAGGCGCTCCGCCCTATCCCCTTCGTTTTTCCTGAAGTTGTGCGTGGCGACGATTACACCTAATTTATATGGTATACAGTGTTACCCCCGATGTATAATGTTTGTCGTATAAAACCTAATTACGTCCAACTATCAAATATGCTAAAATTTTGTGGACCGGCACACTTCAGCAACGCATTATCAGCTGTGTAAAATTCAACGGCTTGCTGAAAGAGTATATAAAACAAATATTCTTGTTTCGACTCCCCCAACCAGTTATGTGAACTTGCTGAACTCCGCTCTCTAGAGTCGTGAAGAGAATGCGACCGATGGAATTTTATTTCCTTGTTATTACTCCTGGAGATGTTAAAAATAACAGATGACTATTTCTGCGTATCTTCTGTAAGGAAGGGGGTGATCATTTTAGTATAAGTAATAGTCACCGCGTGTATATCCCTCCTCCAAATGCTAGCGACCGCATTTAAACACACCAGTTTTTCAAGAGGCTAAAAACAATAGATTGTGTTATCACACGCCAAATTAGGACTGGTATCTTTACTTAATTTCTTGGAACTCTCAGCCGCACTTCCATTGACAGCACAACTCTCAAGAGCACATTCAAAAGCACTAAGAAAACTTTCAACGATGTCCTCATGCTTGTTTGTATCAGAAGTTCCAGTTCTTGTCTTGTTCCATTTTCATGCTTTACTTTGTGTTAGCATTTCTAGAAAATCACTTTGTTTTTCTTTTTGCAACCACAATACATTGGCACATTCGACTCCTGTATTAGCTAAATACTGGACTCATATTATCAGTAAATAAATATGAGTGAAAAACTTTGAGTTGTCCCAATCAACGTGAACGTTATTGAGACACGTGAAAGTGTCTCAACAGAGACACGTGAAAGTGTTTCTGGTGCCCATGGTATTTTAAACCAGTTTTGGCAATTAATGCGGCAATTGTTTATGGTATTCTTATTTTTATATTTGTGTACTTATTTCCGGCCTAGCAACGGTCGTGCGTCTGTGGCAACGTAGCAGCGAAACGATCACCCCCAACACTGTGCAAATGATATCGCGTATCTCTTTGGTGCAACGAGATAGGCTTTAGCTTCGGTACGCGAGGGACCGATGATTGATCCGAAAGAGCGAAAGTGGTTTTCTAAATGAAGCGTCTGTTTCGGTGCGTTACGCCGGGCGAGCTACGACGGCAAGAGTGGCCCCCAAAGTACTCCACACATAAAAAATATATGAAAGAAGCGCATTTCCTGGATGTGGACGCAGCCGACTCTGTTTTAATACCTGCTTAGCTCTCGTGGTGGATTGGCTATTGCCACTATCAGTTCTACTTGGTCATTATCGTCACTGTACGAACGTACGCCTTCGTTTGTCGTCTTCAACCATTTTGTAGCATTTTTCTATCAAAGAATAAGAACCAATCGCCGTGCGATTACTCTGAATTCTTTTGTAACCAGTCGTCACTGCTTCTGTCTTTTGTTTTTTTTTCGGTTAGATTCTGTAGACTGAAGAGAACTGCTATCGGTAGATTTATTTAATTTGTAATTGGGCGCTCTGTCTTTTTTTTCTGCCTTGTACGTCGTGGGTTTCGCGCTTTATTTTTGTAATGTACCAAGTTGCCCAAGCTTCAGCCTTAGTAAAGTGCAGGCAGTAAATTTACTCTTGATCCCAGCACCGCAAAGTTACAGGTCCCCCCCCCCCCCAGCATAAAAATGTATACAAAGAATCGTTTTGTAACAGCTCGCGTTGAAACGTTTTACACGGTTATTTTTCGCTGATGGGCGCTACCAAGAGTACTTTTTTAATACCGCGAACGCAAGGCAAGAAATGCCTGCCAAACAGCCTGTACTTAAAAAAAGGAGCTGTGAGTTCGCTCAGTACTAACATTTGTCGCTTTTTGTTTATGGCGCAGATGCCCTGCCGGCACTACTCCAGCGGCTGCCGACTAATCATTCCAGCTGAAGAAGCCGCTAATTCTTCTCCGCAACAGGACCCGCCAAAATACTTCGAGTGCTTGGCAACCGTAGTATGTCTCGACGAATGTAGACTCAAATGTACGGCGACTGTAGAGACTTCAGTGCAAGAAAAACCACTCGCGCCAGCCGGAAAGGAAAATGAACAGCTGGTTAAGTTTGACAAAAATGTTACAAGCCAGGGGGTTGCACTAGACGTAAAGCTTGCAAAGCTGCTAATAGAGGAGTTTGATTACCAGAAGGAAAAACTTAATGAAATTGGCCAGCAGCTCGATCATTTCACCGATGCACTCAAGGACAAATTGGGAGAAGCCACCGCGAGCACTTTAGAATCTGTGGACAGTAGGGCACGTGAGGTGAAAGCTTTTTTGAATGAAAAAACGGAATTAATGAGGATGACGTTGTCCTCAGAATTATCAACGGTGGCAATTAATCCGAAAACACACCGGTGGACTCTAACAGGATACGCACGACACAAAGGACTAGCAATCTTAAAAGGTTTGCATTCGGAAATGGGGGAGGAGGTAGTGTATTTACAGCACTACCTAATATCTTGGGGAATTCGAATGAAAGCTGAGGATGGCGTAGTGACCCTTTACTTGTTGTTTAAGTTGCATAAAGGCCGAAATGACGATGTTCTTGATTGGCCATTTTCGAATAGGTTGAAGCTATGCCTCATCCATCCGGAAACGCAAGAGGAAGAATGCGATACCCATAAGCCAAAGCGAGCCGAGGCGAGTAAAAAATATTTCGGTAGACCGCTAGAGGACAGCAATAAGGAAGTTTGTTTACTTGGCGCCAAGTTTGAGTCAAGCTACATTGAGGAGAACGGTTTTATAAAGGCAGACAAGCTGCTTTTAAAGGTGGAGGTTGAATCATGATTTGATTTTGAGGCACAGTTTTTTTAATCATTCGAAGAAAGGAATAATTTCCGCATGAATAATGAAAAGAACTTAAAAACAAAAACATGTTTCAACCAGCAGCTGTTAGTTCAATCCTCGCTTGCTTGGGAACGCACACATAGAACCGTGATTGTTATCAATCAAGGAAAATGTAGTGTGAACGGAATTACTTCAAATAAAGTTCCCCAAAAATATGACCCCTTCTGCAGCGTGGTTGTCCTTCAGAAAAGAAAACAAAAAAAATTCAGTTCCACAAAAAAAAGACAATGACAAAAGCACCGATTGGTCAATATCTCTCTGCGTCGCCCATATTATGCGCAAGGAGTGTTTTGGCCCAGAGAAGCTGGCGACCCTGGACAACTGGTTCAGGTTCTGGCAGTCGTTGGAATAAAAAAGTACTTTTTGGGCAAGGTGAGCGGCGGACGTTTTTCCGAAGGATAACTTTATTCAACTGCCGAAAGTGAAGTGTAACCCCAGAAAATAGAGCTTCACTATAATCGTGGCTGGGAATACCATCCACATATGCATGAACTGCAAAAACTGTCAGTGTTTCCCAGCGGCGGCAGTCGCGTTTCTGATGGAGGCAAAAAGCACGGACGCCCGTTTGTACGAGATTTCGGCGCATGTTAAAGATCCTCAGGTGGTCACAATTGATCCCCAGCCCTCCATTACAGCTCTCCCCATCGCCTGCGTTGCGTCGGTGCTTTAAACCCTACAACCAATCAAACGCGAGAGTGGTTCAGACATACATGTGAGGTGATTGTACAGTGTTCAGTCAAACCTGCAGTTGCAGTGAGCTTCACCGTGGCACGGGCGCTATTATAGGGGCAATACGGCTTTTTCAAACGAAGCTTGTATAGGGTGGCTTGTGTTGTCTTCTCGTCGCTATTTCTTTTGGAACTCTCCTCTCAACCCCCCTCTCCTACTCCTCAGCCTCGGCTGGCGGCCGCATCTTGCCATATTTCCAGACGTCCACAGGCGCGGCGCCCTCTGACCACTTGAAAAGGTTAGCTCGCTCCACGCAAACTGTTTGTCCTCAGTTCAAGGCCAGCTGTGCAATAGATATGCAGAACTTGTCCAGTAGCGCCGAAGTGGAGGCCGCCATGAAAGAATAACGGGAGTTGGCCATGAACCTTTATGTGCTCGGGAAGCATATCCTGAGTTTCGCCAACTGTGAAGACAGGCGGAGCCACAACAATGGGTAGCTAAAGGGGATTGGCATTCGGTTTTGGCAACGATTTTACAATGCATTGGTTTCACATAGTCGCATAAGATTCGCATGCACTCCTGTTCCCGGCATGGGAAGAGATTCTTTCCTTTTTATTTAATGTGACGAGACATTTGTGTCCCGGTGGTACAGAATAAAGATGCACGTCCGTGAGGCGGAAGAATCTATGGTGCTTTACTGGTTCCTCCCACATTCACAATCAGAGTGTCAATGGGTATTCTGTATTGTTCACGGAGCCAGTTCTGAAGCATTGCAATGCCGGCTCGCTCGGCGGCGTGAAACCAGCGCAGTGTGGTTAGGCATCTTGTGACAAGCGCGCTCGCCCTAATTCCCCGCTGTAAGGGTACTCCATTCAAGCCGCTTTTTTTGTAAGCATTTAACTTCCAGGCTATACAATAATTACTCGTCGTCACCTCGAAGTACTGATCTGTATATGAGTACGACTTCAGTAGTAATGAACTACGGTGTGCCAGGGCTACATGGTTGATTCCGTTCCGTCGCATTACTGTCGTGCTTCTGTTACAAAGGCCAAAAGCTCAGGGGTCTGAAAAAGCAATAAAAAGTGCCTGTAGTGGTCGTATTCTTCTCTTTGTCGCGACAAACGTTTCAAAATGATCAGTGATCTGTAGAGAAAAAATGACTTGAAATATTATTTCAACCTGGGTTGATGTAGCAACACTAAGCCGACACCCTGGGTCAACAGAACAGGAATGAACCTGAATCGTGCTCCGTGACAAGTGCACTTGGTGGCACGTTCGATGAACGAGAAGGAGGGGAACAGAACGCTGGTGGAGGGGATGGTGGAGCGGGGAGAGCACCAATCTGCCTGTCAGAGTGATTCGTGTGGATGGCCAAGGAGGACAAGAAATAGCTGAAAACTTGGTGTAGCTCTAAGGTGCATATCTTTAAGATGTAGCTGCTCAGCCGCGGCAGCCGAGGGAGCTCGCGCCGCCGGAGCGGGGCACCGCGTGACTGCAGCTCGTCATCAGCCGTGAGCCACGAGGCACCAGTCACGCGGCCAGCAGTTGAAATCGAGACACTGAGCCGGCAGCACCGCGCTCGCACTTGGCCACGCAGTACCACCACTGGCACCATGGGTCACCCATCTCCGCCGCAGTTTGCCTTCTGCTCTTCGCTCGGCACTCCTCAATAAATGAAGACGCAACGTCTCATCATAAGGCTTGGTAAATCCCCCAGTGGGTATGAGTCATAACTTATGCAGGAGCGGAAGTAAAAGTAAAATTCCTCTTCAAACCAGGTTAGGACCCTATTGAAAATGTGGAGTTGATGGAATCCATCAAACATCAACATGGTGGATTATGGTAATGGCATTAATGATGGCATGACGGCAGATGACGGCAGATGACTGCATGCTGGCAGAGTGATGGATGTGGGCATGATGGTAGACGTCCGTAGCTGACGGCAATGGTAGCGCCGATGCTGGCAGGTTGGGTGACGGTATGACGGCAGATATGTGAAATTGCACAAAAATGATGACGGCATGAAAAATAAAGGTGCTATGCAATGCTAATTAAAGACTGGTTTCACTTCTTGGAAATAAATTTATAAAACAAGACTTGCAGCAAATAAGTAAGCATGCGTAACTTGCTTTTTGCTCTGTCCATTCATGTTATGATTATTTTTCTACTATCCTGCTACAATGCTGATGATGATGATAGTTGGGTTTTATTGGCGCAAGGCCGACTATGGGCAAAGAGCACCAAAGAAGAAGTTACTGAATTGTGATGAGACCGTACATACTAAAACATTTGACTAAAAGTAAAAGTGATGCTAAACAAAAGACAATGGAGATGGCTGGTGTATAGGGCCAGGATGATTATACGTGATATGACAAGAGCTTCAGAAAGTTCACCTCAGCTAAAAACTTAAAAACACGCTGACTAGAAAACATGGGTTCGTCGGCTAAAAAATATGATGGGTGCAAAGGGATGTGTCGTGTGTATAATTCAGGGAAATGTTTGTGTCGTGTTGTGTCAAGTGCCTTGCATGTGATTAGTATGTGGACTACGGATAGGCCCTTTCCACACCTGCTACACGTGGGTCCCGAAGTTCCAGTGAGCAGGTGGGAGTGCGTCGCATGTGTGTGGCCTATCCGCAGCCTAGCCAGGGCGACTTCAGTGTATCTGTTGTGTGAGTCAGTTATGTAGCGTCCCAGTTGTGGTTTTATTACGTGTAGTTTGTTGTCTGTTTGTTGACTCCAGTGTGATTGCCATGTGTTACGAACCTGTCGTCTGATGTGTGTCTTTAGGTCGGTGTAAGGTACTGTTGTAATGTCACCCATAGTCATGAGAGCAGCATCACCAGCCATTTGGTCGGCGGCCTCATTACCTGGGATTCCACAATGCCCTGGTACCCAGCATATAGTTATTTCAAGATTTGAGGCATATGCAGACATTAGTACCTTGAAAAGAGCATTTATAACATAGTCTTTAGATGACCTTCCTAATGACAGTGCCCGTACAACGCTTTGAGAGTCTGTGTACACAATGGACTTGGGAATTTTGTGTCTGATGATGTGGTTTGAAACGAGTAAAATGCCATATGCTTCTGCCGTGTAAATACTGTTATGAAAATTCATTGTTTTGCTTACTCTAAAATTTGGTCCGTGCGCTGCACAAGATACTGTAGAACCAGTTTTCGACGCGTCGCTATAGAATTCTGCACACCTGTACTTGTCCTGCAGGAACAGTAAGTGCTGCAGAATTGCATTCCTGGGTACCCTATTTGTTTCTAAAAGAGTGAATGACAGGTCGCATGATATAGAACGAAGATGCCATGGTGCGTTGAAATTATAAATGGGTGTCTTGTGCGTGTCAGAAAGGGGGACATTGAGTGCAGAAGCCTCCTCCCTAACTCTGAGAGAAAACGGTAAGGGAATAGATGGCCTGTTTAAAAAGAGTTGTAAATTTGATGTATCGTTCATGGTGGGATTAAAAGGATGGTTAGTCAGAGACACGATCTTGGATGCATAGAACAGGTCAACATACTCCCGCTGATGCCCTAGGCACCATTTGTCGCACTCGACATAAAGACTTTCAACAGGGCTAGTGCGGAATGCGCCACATGAGAGGCGAAGGCCAAGATGCAGCACTGGGTCGAGCATTTTCAGGGCTGTTTTTGTAGCAGACCCATACACGACACTTCCATAGTCGAGCCGAGACCCCACCAAGGCCGTGTAAAGGCGCAGCAGGAGTTGTTTGTCGGCCCCATAAGATTCATGTGAGAGGACCTTAAGAATATTCATTGTTTTTAAGCATTTGCATTTGAGCTGTCTGATATGCGTGATGAATGTAAGCTTTTCGTCGAATAAAATGCCTAAAAACTTGTGTTCCTTGTGCACAGGAATCGACACGCTGTTAAGAGTAATGTCTGGGTCTATATGGACCCCGCGCTTCCTAGAGAACACAACGCAGGAGCTTTTTAAAGGATTCAATTTAAAACCATTCTTGTCTGCCCAGACGGCAAGCTTCTTGACGCCGAGCTGGAGTTGACGTTCGCAGATGGACATATTACATGATTTAAACGATATCTGCACGTCATCTACATACATGGAGTAAGAAATTGTAGGCGGCAGTGCCTTCCCAAGAGAGTTCATTTTTACTATGAAGAGAGTGCAGCTTAGAACTCCGCCTTGCGGCACGCCATTTTCTTGCACGTGTACCTTAGACAGTGCAGAACCAACTGACGCGAAAGGTTCTCTCCGACAAATAGCTAGCAAGGGTGTTAAACATATTACCAGAAACACCGAATGACTTCAGGTCAGTAAGGATCCCATAACGCCAAGCAGTGTCATAGGCCTTTTCTAGGTCGAAAAACACAGTTAAACAGAACTGTTTGTGAATGAAGGCATCCTTAATATATGACTCTAGTGCCACAAGTTGATCATTTGTGGATCTCCCTGCCCTGAAGCCTGCCTGGCAGATCTCGAGAAGGCCGTTATACTCCAAAAAGTACACGAGCCTCCGGTTTATCATCTTCTCGAGAAGCTTGCACAGGCAGCTGGTCAGGGCAATGGGTCGACAGCTAGTGGGAGAAGAAGGGTCCTTCCCTTCTTTCAAGAATGCTACAACTATGGCATCCCTCCAAGACTTTGGAATGCAGCCCGAAAGCCATATCTTGTTGAAAAGGTGAAGAAGTGTTACAAGAGTGTCTGTGTGTAAGTTCTGTATCATTGTATATGTAATGTTGTCTGGGCCTGGAGCTGAGGGTTTACACGTGCTCAGAGCACCCCTCAGCTCATGAAGCGTGAACTCCGAGTTATAAGAAGTGGCTGACGTGTCATTGTCACGTAAAGGCTTCTTTTCGGCCACGAGTTTGTGTTTCATGAAAGTGTTTGTGTAGTGTGCTGAACTCGAAAAGTGTTGGAAGTGTTGTGCGAGTGTGTCAGCCTGGTCTTCGAGTGTGTCCCCTGTTGTACTGACCAGAGGCAGGCTGTGTGTTTGATGTCCCTTCAGTTTGCGTATTCGGGTCCATAGTTTCCGTGTGTCTGTGTAGGAGGTAATTGATGTTATGAATGTACGCCAACTATCGCGTTTTGCCTCACGGCGCACACGTTTTCCGAACGCCTTGGCCCGTTTGAACAAGACGAGGTTACTCGACGTGGGGTAACGACGCAGGATACCCCACGCCTTGTTCTGGGCCTCTCGCGCCCGCCTACAGTCCTCATTCCACGACGGCCTCCGCTGGTTGCGCGGGACACCAGAGGCGTGGGGAATGTTCTTTTCGGCGGCGTCGAGGATGTGCGCCGTGAGGAGTTGGGTAGCTTCTTCAACATGTAGGTGTCCTATGGATGTGTGGTGTAGTTTGGATGTCTCTGTAAATGTATTCCAGTTAGCTTGTGCTTCATCGAACCTATTATGGGAAGATGAACTGCTTGGGCCTTTACCTATATATTTAAGTGAGGTGGGGAAGTGGTCACTGCCATTTGGGTCAGTTCCCACACCCCACTTGAGAAGAGTAAAGAGAACTGCGGAGCCAATAGCCAAGTCAAGACATGAGTATGTGTTGTGACCTATGTTATGGTATGTAGGCTGTTTATTGTTGAAAAGGCATGCTCCGGAGGATGTAAGAACCCTCTCTATCAGGCGACCCCGGGCATCCGTACGAGAAGAGCCCCAAAGAGAATTGTGAGCATTAAGGTCGGCTGTTAGAATATACGGTTCGGGCAGCTGGTCAACCAGCGCCTCGAAGTCAGAGCTCAAGAGTGTAACATCAGGAGGAATGTATATGGAGCATACCGTTATCAACCTATTAAATATTATTAAGCGTATTGCTACAGCCTCAAGGATAGTGTTTAAAGTGACAGGGTGGCATGCTAAGGATTTCCGGATGATTATGGCCACACCGCCAGAAGAGTGTGTGCAGCCATCCCTGTCTCCTGTATACCAGGTAACTATTCAAGAAATTTGTGTGTTTAGAATTCAAATGTGTTTCCTGAACACACATTACACTTGGCTGATTGGTATGCAGAATCTCATACACGTCGTCAAGATTATTCATAAGGCCTCTGCAGTTCCATTGAACAATATTTTCTCTTCCCATTATTTAGTGTGAGAGCTACTGGAGTGTGTATGTTTATGCGTCGTCTTTCGGGGCTGTGACTCTTGGATTTGGCTTTTTGGGCGGCCTATCTGTAGGCTTGGACGACGGAGGCCGCTCCTTGCGCTACGTTGCAGGCAAGAACGGCACGACGTCCATCTCGTCGTCCGATGTCCTGGGTGTGCCCGAGGAACCGGGCCCCCCGGACTTGGCCCCCCTGCGGGGGGCCCTTCGTTTGACCCGCCACTGCCGCTGGTGTCGGGGGCACCAGAAGTGGCACGGGCGGTGCAGTGGCGGTGGGAGCCGGTCCGGGGCCCGTGGTGTCCATTGCACCCTCCAACGCACTGGACGATGGGGAGGCAGGAACGGGAGCGGCACCGGTACCGACGGAAGAGGTTGCCACCACAACCGCTGCTGGCTGAGCGAGCGGTGCGGAGGCGGGCTGGGCTGCCATAGGCAACCCAGCGGGGGCGGGGGCGGGACCAAGTCCGACTCGCGGTACTGGGTCCCCGCCGAAACCAGACGCCGCTCCGCCCCCCGGCGAGCTGCGTCGGCGTACCTCCCCAGGGGAAAAGAGGCGAACCTCTTTCGCGCCTCGGGGAAGGTGATGTTTTCTGTAACTTTTAGATGGATTATTTTCTTTTCCACTTGGAATTTCTCACACTTCCTGGAGTAGGCCGCATGAGGGCCCCTGCAGTTTGCACATGTGAGGTTGTCAGAATTGCAATTGTCAGTTGGGTGGTCCTGCGCTGCACATTTCGCACAGGTTGTTTTGCCGCGGCAAGAGGTTGTGCTGTGCCCGAACCGCTGGCACTTAAAGCAGCGGCGCGGGTTCGGTATGTAAGGACGAATAGAGCATCGGATGTAGCCTGCATTTATATATTGCGGAAGTGTCGAACGGTCGAAGGTCAGGATAATGTGTCTGGTGGGGATTATCTTATCGTCCCTGCGCATCGTGATGCGGCGCACAGCTGTGACGCCCTGGTCCTTTAAACCTTCGAGAAGGTCGGCATCTGTTTCCGTCAAGAGATCTGTCTCAGAAATCACACCCTGGGAGCTGTTTAGGCTCCTGTGGGGCGTGACCCTGATGTCCAGATCATGGATGCGGGTTTGTGCAAGAAGAGTGCGGGCTTGTTGTTCAGGATTGACTTCTACCAGGATTTCTCCGGTCCTGAGCTTTTTAGCTTGATATTTGCCACCTATGGTGCTTTGCAGAAATTTAGAGATCAAGAATACGGACATGGAAGCGACAGGTCGTGCTGAGTCAGCAGACTCAATCACAAGAAAACGAGCATAGTTATTCGTGGTTGTTGACAAGACAGTTGTTGAAAGAGGTGGGTACGAAACTTCGGTGCGGCCCCTTTTCGGGGACCGATCACCTTTGGGGGGGGTTTGGAAAATGCCATATGACACATTGGAAAGCAGGGAGACGGGGGTACTTTCTCCTTTGACCTTACCCTGGTAGCCAAAGAGGTCCCGGAGCTCCCTGCCTGGTGAACTGACAGGGAGCCCATCCGCCGGAGCTCGACCTGGGCTCCGACGGCCACCGTTCACGGCTTCTAACCTTCCACCTATAAACACATTGCCACGGTTGGATCCAGCGTATGTTTGGGGGCTCGGGGTCCGCGGTATCGCAAGTACCATCACCAAGATTGCTCAAGGTGCCCCGTGCGGGGCTGCTACAATGCTCTAGAAACTTATCAAGCATTTTATGAGAGCTTAGAGGTGTGTGCTGGGGTGCTTAAAAATACTACACAAAACGAACGTGGTTTTAACGTTGAATATATTATCATTAAATGTCAAATAAGGTGACTATTTTCGAACAGGTGGGCAGCTGAAAAGAAAAAAAAACTGAGTTACACACTAAAGCTTATACTATCCAGATCAACTCAAAACAAATGTATACGCACATTTCACATGCATCCGTAAACATTCCGAGATGGTCACTCCGATGTGGTCCCTTGCTTCTGCCATTCCTCTTCGCCAGAAAAATCGAATATCTGCAGAAAAAGAACATTTTCACCAAATTAAGTGCAAACCATCCTGGTAGGACTCCCCTCAGGTCATGGAAGGGTGCTCTTGACTTGCACTGCTCTAAAAGGCATCGCATAGTGGCAATGCCCTTCCCGGGAACAAATTTTAGTAAGACGCAAGCGCACATGCATGCAAGCAAGAATATCAAGAGAACATGCGTTAGCAGCAGGTAGGGAAAAAAGCAAAACACCCTCGTCTAGAAGAATTCTACGCTCAAAGCGCAGCCAGTGAATACCAGACGCAAGAAAATGTACATTCAGGTGATTGTGTTGAGGGTTAAGAACACAGTAAACTGAAAGGTGAAGAATGCCAGATGACATTTAACCTGGTTGGATGCATTGAAGCGACGAAAAAAAACGCACACCGTCTTGAGGTAAAAGTGCTGACTAAACAAACGCTTGCAAAAACTTCAGCAAACCTGTGATGAATTTAGAGAAAGTTCAACAGTATGAGGTCAACCGAGCTGTGCAAGCACTAAAGACCCTTTCGGAAGCCGCACAAAAAGGAGACAGGTGTGCCAAATTTGTCATGGAACAGATTATCAATAGTGAAAAGGCGCGCTGACTAGGCAGGAACCCACGTTGCGGGAAAATGCTGTGAAGGTGACTTCTTGCAAAGTTTATGAGCATGTGAGGGGCAGAAAACTGCTGGAGCTGCCATGTCAAAGCGCACTAAAAATCTCGTCGGACCTTCTGCAGGAGGCTCAAGTAACAGACCTACTAAAGGGACGGCTACAAGTGGAGGGACAAAGCTTGCGGTCGCTAAAAGAGCCATACTGCAGCCTGATTACTGACGTAATGCCAATGCAGCAAAAAGTAATTTATGGCTGTCAAGTCGACAAAATTTTCGGCCTTGAATCGGCTGTGAACCTCGAACCGGCAATGCCGCTGAAATAGCCTGCAGGCTCCTTTGGTTTGTCCTGCGGGGGCTTTCCATGGCTGATGTTATCCACTTAGGGTATTTTTTTACCAGCAACCTCAAGGGTGACCGGCTCCGTAACCTTTAATTTTAGTGTGCTCAACTCTGTGGAAGTGGCGGGGTTCCTCATTTTCCGTATTGTCACAGACAGCCACCAGACAAACAACGCCATGTTTCTAGGCATGTGAGTTGACAACACACTATAGCATGTTGTGCAACATCCATTGCGGGAAAACGGCCCATCGTTCCTGTTATTTGACCAAACCACCTTTACTTCACTTCACTTTATTTCCTTAAAGGCCCCACAGGTGGGTGAGAGAGAGAGGGATGTTTAATGGTATGCAGAAAGTTAGAAAATGTTTTGTTCTCAAGGCCCCCTTTAAGATCCAACAAAAGTTGTGAATTGTGAACCCAGTTCGACTCTTAAGCTGATCGCACATTGAGCCGAACGTGGAAAAAATGAAGCTGTCCCGCGCCACCTTGATATTTTCACCTGTCGTCATCACCAGCCCGAAGCTCCTTCCCGAAGACAATCGCGCCACCTCCTTTTTTCCTAAAAAACGTTTCATCTCTCTCTCCTTCAGAAAAAGCCCAAAGCTCACGAACAGGCTTCAGAATCCAAATTCCAGTAAATTAAAATAAGCTGAATAGTGCAATCCCATATTAAGGACCATGCATCTACTCCACGTATATCTGTGACTGCAGCCTGTTCAGCAAGGTGTCTCAAGTGAAGCATGACAAAGTGCAGTAATACTGCCAAACCCAGAACTGCTAGAGCGGATGGCTGATTGTGTGGCCACTTTCCGAATTGATGCCGCCGCATCACTGATAGTGCGCGCCACAGGCGATGCGACCGAGGGAAAGAGGACTATTGTTCTCACAGGGGGAGAGGAGCATTCGGCGGGCTGCACCAAAAGAGGGACTTCAAGCGGCCGTGTCACTTCTAAATGTCACATCTTGAGCATACCAGTTCTGTCTTTTTTACTAAGAACTCCCACCTTCATGACTTTGTTTCAGCAGTCCAAAGAACAATAGTAGCAAAGGTTCAGGTTAAACAATACATAAAGACGTTAAATACAATACATCCAAATTCACTGATTCCAAACTCGGAGAGCAATAAATTGCTGAAATGAAGAAGCCGACATGCATATATATACAGTGCTATTGGAAGACCAAAGCACCTCACTCTCGGTCAAATTTGGCAAGTTCTGGCAAAGGCCGATCCACAAGACAGACCAAGTCCACGGTCCAATCGGTCACGTGACGCGACGCCAAGGTCCGCTGTGGTCCGACCCAGAGCAAGGCGCATCCACACGGCGGGCCAGCTGAGCGAACCACGAATAGCCGACCGCCTGAACTCACAAGCTAGAAGGTTTACACAGGCGTCCTTTGGCTGCGATAACATGTAACGCACAAGCCTGCACGAACCATTTCATCCCCACAATAACAGCCAGCCACATGTATGCGGGGCGGGCGCGCTCACGCAGCCGCCAGCGTCGTTTGCATGAAGGCGACACGACGGGCGGCGACGCGACCCGGGTTGCATACGGCTCGTCACCGCTCGCTGGAACCAACTTCTTCCCTTATATTGAGGTCCACATGCGTGAAACAATGTGATAATGATGGCTAGCATCACACTAGTAAGAGGCATAGGGGTATCTAGTCAAAGCGCGCATTGAGTATGCGCCGCGATTGTAAGCCTAGCCCGCTGCCTATCCCACCGGGGGTGATTGACAGGCCCCTTCGAGCGCTTCGAAAGAGCCACGCTCCCGCGACGTTCTATATTGGCGCAACTGGACCCGGCTCCGCATACACGACGCGGCCGCTGTCAGACCACGCTCATTGATGTCGCAGTCCACCGTCGAGACTGCGGACCGAAAAGCGTCGGCGAATATTTGGACCGCGAAGGCTGCGGTCCTGCGTGGTCCAACGGCGATCCGCGCGAACTGGTGTCGCTCTATCACGTGATGCGTGGACCGCGGTCCAAATAATCGTTTTGTTCTGCCGTGTGGATTGGCCTTAACTGAATTTCCCAGTGCACGTCATAGCATTGCACTATAATTGTATATAACTAGGTGCTCACCTATTATAACCAACCTGATAAACAGCCAGTGTCATCTGATGAGAGGTCCATCCAGATCATCAAAGTAGGGCATGCCAGCTGATCTCCACAGCAACGTGTAACAGTCAGCAGCCTCCAAGATGGAAGTGAGTGGCAAACAGCAAGCAAGTTGCATTAGCCTTAATCCTTCAAAGTTCTAAATGCGATATTAAGGTGTGGAGCAAGGTGTTCTTCACACTCCAAGTGAGAATATAAGAACGCTAAAATACCACATTACCTGGATGTAAGGATGGCCGAAGTGACTATCACAGCATAATGACAATGTCAACAATCAAGTTTCTAACTCTATTCTCTCTTTGCAAGCAGATGCCGTTCATTATGACCAGTTCAGGTATGCGTAAAAAGGTGCCGAGATGAGCTCTCTGATCGCTACTACGGCAAATTGCCTCCACGATTCTGTGACAAAGCGCAGACTTAAATGATGATAACGTTGCCTTAACAATTAGAGAGCGTCTAGCGTTCCGTCCAGACGGAGTGCTAAAAACTGTAAAGTTCCGTCCAGACTGAACGCCAAATCAAAACCAGCCGATTAACCGCCATTTCTAGTTCTGAGATTTGGTGTAGTGGTTCCGCGGCTGACTACGGACGTTGTAGCCCCTGGTTCGATTCTTGCACAGTTTATTTTCTGTGTGTGGCCGTCGTTAGCGTTTTCTAATAGCAAAACTTCACGCCCACTTTACAATTCACGCGATGAGAGCAGTCGGTCTTGGGTTTATTACTCAAGCGGCCGAACCGCTCCCGCTCACTGGAGCCACGGCCGACGTAGCCATCGCCAGTTACGCCTGATCTCCTCTAATTATTACCAGTGATTAATAATTAACAGTGACTCTGGCTAGTCAGTGAGCGGAAGTGCTTTAGGTAAGGTAAGGCTGGTTACGTGAAAATCTAGACCGACTGCTCTCGCTGAAATATTGGGAATTGGGCGTCGGGTGGCAGCTTGGAGATCCGTCTGGATTGAGCTAGAGGTAGTCCGATCATCTGTAATTATTAATATTGATTAATAATTACCAGTGATTCTGGCTAGTCAGTGAGCAGTAGCGGTTTGGCCGGTTAGGTAAAAATCAAGAGAGGCTGCTCTCAACGTGAGTTGTGTTTCCTCTGGACGGAACTTTAGTGATAGTTGCCGTTCCCTCTGGACGGAACGGTAGACACAGCCTAACAATTATGCTGGGGGAGGCTGGAAAGGCTATGTGATGAACTCCTGAACAAAAATACGAGTGAAGCAATTTTTTTGTTTCTGAAGTCTCTTCTAGGTGTTTGCAGCTTAAACCAGGTGCAATTCTCCTTCTCACGCAGTGCTTGAAGCCCACATGATGTGTCGGTGCATGTTTTCAACCGGTACCGTCAATATCATGGCAACAATTTTTTTCCTTCAAAACATGCATCTAATTAGGCCTTAATAATGGCCGCGATGTCTTCGGGAAGCATAGTGAACCAGATTTAGGGTTGTGCTCACATTAACATCAAACCCATTCAAACGATTTTCAAAAATGACACACACTGGTACAGGCCGCAAAATTTGAAACATGACAATAATGCATTACTGCCAATAATGACAATAGCCAGTGCTTAAAAGATTATTGCGATGAGAAAGAGGTTATCCTCTTCTGAAAAAAAAAAACTTTCAGTGTGATATAACCATCTAGAAAAAGCTGTTCTCCCATCTATTCTCTAGCGGCATATTTTCTAGAACTATATTTATTTACATCAAGTCATGTGTTTTTACAAAGAGTGTATTCTTTGCTGTGCAATGATGTACACGAGCTACTATAAAGAGACCTTCGGCCTTAACCAGTCCAGAGGAGACCCACTTTTTCTTTTTTTTGAAGCATTTGCTCTTGTTCGGGGTGCACTCATCCACAGAATGAGAGGACAATACAAAATTTAACTGAGCAACACGCGTGGCCGCGAATTACTTGGAGACGGTAGTCGATGTTGCAGTGTTTAAACGCTCCCCATGCGCGGCCAGCATTGCTTATGCCTCTGCACCAGACGCACGATACGCATGTAGTTTCGACGTGGTAGCAAATTCGGGTTGAATGTACGTTTTTGGTGCTACTGATACACATGTACAAACGTATATGCGATTATCGAACGATTGGAACACTCAAACATTCACTGCACATGCGGGGCTTGCGAGTGACGCCAATTTCAGCCATCGTACCCTCAATCTGAACGCAGAGAGCCGTGTTTGTACCAGTGCACTTTACTGAGTGACCGCTTTGAAAAATGACAATCCCTGCAGTGTAGTGTTGACTGCTATGTGCTTCAGCTACAAGTTACCTAAAGCGTACCACTCCAGTCCAGGTACGACAAATGATGCGAATAAGTACAATATCGCCATTCCTTAAAAACTACCCACACAAATAAAAAACATAACTGTTGCGAACTCAACCTGGAGCGGTCGACCGCGCGTATTGGCGATCGGTTGTTGCGAGCAACAAACCGTTTAGCCAACGTAGCAGTATGATCCTACCTCGCTCAACAAAAAGCCTACAAACGGCCTAAACACTAGGGCTCTCCGATTTACAGACTCGAATTCACCCCGGATATTCCGCGGGAGTCCGAGGATTCCCTGAAGCCATAAGGATACACAAGAAAAAATCGAATGACTGACAGCTTTCAGGGAATCGGTGGTAAGTAAGGGACTATAAATCGAACAGCCCTACTGTTGCTACTCCCCCGGTCGAAAGACTGATCTACGTAAGCCTCAAAATCAGTCGCTTTCAAAAAACATTAGGGCTAAGCGGCGACGCAAACGTCTAACACGAAACGGAACAGCCCTGGCCTGTTAAATACACAAGTAAAGTGCGAAAAGCAGACTAGTCACTTACCTTAAATCACAGGCGGCATATCTTCGTCGAAAGAATAATCCAATGTCTTCAAAACAACCACAACAAAGCACTCGACAAGCGTGTACAACTCCACCGACTCGGCGGCCAGGAGGAAGGAAAGACGATTGCGTGATGGCGTGGCGATGTTGCTGGATGGAGCAGTAGAGTACTGAGGCCGGGGTTTCGGTTTCGGTTTCGGCCTTTGTTCTTTCGTATCGCAGTTCATACAAGTCGCGAATTGAACAAAATGCGTCGAAACAAATTCTCGCTTGAACATAGACACATAAAGCAATGTAAATAGAAAGCTCAGGTTGCCATACCCAGCAAGAAGTTGAGTTTGTTGGGCTATCCTGTATATAAGCAAGTTGTGGAATAAACCTCCGACATCACTTGGGGGGAAATCACTTTTGGTTAAAAACTACCAAGAATAGGCACATTTTCTGTTTTAAAAAAAATCACATCTCGCTGTCGACGAAAAAAAAAGGAGACCGATGGAGGATCGAACCAGCAACCTTTGCAACAAAAACCGAGCGCGTTACCTCTGCACCACCTTAACAAACAGAAAGGAAGCACCAACAATCGGCATTTATTTGGTTTCTCAAACTGAATCGCCAATGAATGCACAAATGTTGTGACTTATGTTTACTGCTTCTCGTATAGAACCCATTCCGGCAGTCCTACCGCTTCTTGGGCACGCACCGGTCTCCAACACGAGGCTCACCTTGAGCCGTGTAGCCACCAATCTCAACCTAAAAGAGATATCGCACATCCCCGTTCTCACCGACGATTGCCAACGTAGCCATGAGTGAAATGGCATGCGCGCCCGGAATGAAAATTATGTTGTGTAATAATACCGTGGTTGGATCTGTCTCAAGGCAGATGATTACAACTAAGGCGGATCGGCGAAGCGGTAGACCCGTAGTCTGCCGCGTACAATTTAAGCCATGCCACGGGCGGTTGTGTCCGCGGGCTCAGAACAGCGAAAATGAACACGTACGGCTTGACCCTGTCGCAGCGAAAAAAAGCTGCCCATGTTTTCAACGTAAGGGTCGGCACTGCCCCCCTTACACCAAAAACGGCGAATAAAGGGCATACAGTTTCATACCAGCCCTTCAAGTTCTGACTTAAAAGCAACAAGCGCTAATCAAAGTACCTTTTCTCTAATATGCCAAGTTTTCAGCAGTCTTGGTGCAGCGTGCCGATTAGGAATTTCGGCAACATCTTCTCAAAAAGGCAGCTTTTGCAATGTTCTCGCAACGGTCAATGCCACCGCTATGTTTCTGTTAATACAAGCGCTTCGCTCTCGTATAAATTTTGGATTTCTGCCGTCATTCATTCAAAAAATGCATTTCCATCATCAATTCAGCAGTTAAGGTTGCCGTCACGCCAACATCTGCCGCCATTGCACCGCAAGCCTGCCAGCATGGAGAAAGGTGGTGGAAGACGATGGAAGGTGCTGGCAGGCATGCCACCATGCCTGCCAGCACCTTCCAGCGTCCCCTTTCAGCAGCTTCCATTACAGTTTCTTACGTACATCAAGCTTTCCGAGGCGACCATCAAACGCAATCAACCTTTCCAGCAATTAATCTTGATGGTTGTTGATGGAATTTTCAACAGGGGAGAGTCAAGTGCCCGTAAAATTTCGTGAACACTCCCAATATCAAGATGGAGGAGGAGAGGGAGGAATGCCTTTAATGAATGAAGAGAAGTCAGCCTGGCAGCGAGCTTGGCTTGCTACCCCACATGAACATGAGATGTGCGAAAGTGAAGGGAAACGAAGACACAAAAACTCACGCAGACACTACAAAAGCAAATAAGCACACAAACTGACAAATGCAGGATCACGCACACGGCGCACAAACAGAAGTGAAGTTAAGGCACACATTCACAGAGTTTCGTTCAGGCCGGAGTCACGGAGAAATGACACCAAAGCCCGTGTACTCCGTGTTGCCGCGGCAGTTGAGTGCCAAGGACCAATGGCGTCAGAAAGCTTCAATGGTGCATCAGCACGCAGTCCCAAAGTTGTCTTCCAGGTTAGCCGCGGGGTGTCATAACGGGGACACACACACAGAACATGTTCTATGTCCTCCGGACACTGCATACTTGACAGTGAGGGGAGGCAACCCGGCGCGTCTTGTGCAGGTAGTAGCTGGTAAAAGCGACGTCGAGGCGAATGCGGTGAACGACTGCTTCGTCGCGCTTTCCCAGGCCACACGGCATTCGAAAAGTGCAGGCGGGATCGATTCTGTATAGTGGCTGATAATTTTTTGTCCCGTCCGTCCATGTGGAGAGTTGTGACTGCCGCGCCACGGAGTACGCAAGTGTCGCGGCGTCACGCCTAGAGAAAGGAATCGGGATGATGACACTAGATTGGGTGTGGGCCGCGCAAGCTGTTTCGTCGGCCACCACATTCCCATTCACCCCACAATGTCCAGGTAGCCACTGTAACACTACCTCGTGAAGCATTCTGGCAGCTTGTGTATGCAGGGTGTGTATTTCGTGGGCCAGTTGCTCGCGCGGGAATGATGCTAGTTGCTGTAGCGCCGCCCGTGAATCTGTGAAAATCACCCACACAGAAGCTTCTTGCCCAAGAATGTACTGCAAAGCGGAGCGCAAGGCAGCAAGTTCTGAGGTCGTCGACGTTGTTTTGTGGCTTAACCTGGCAGCAATTGTGGTGCGCGTTGATGGAACCCAGATTCCGACAGCAGATGATGTGGCCGTCACCGATCCATCAGTGTAGATATGCTTGTGGTTACGGTAGCAATTCCACATGTGCTCTAGAGTGAAGTACTTTAGGGCTGGAATTGGCAACCTTGATTTACTGCTGATGCCCGGTATTGTGGTGACGATTCGCCAGGGGG
Organism: Haemaphysalis longicornis; assembly: GCF_048455015.1. NCBI lineage: Eukaryota > Metazoa > Arthropoda > Arachnida > Ixodida > Ixodidae > Haemaphysalis > Haemaphysalis longicornis. The sequence continues at coordinate 34,908,646 of NW_027526295.1, forward strand.
AGTACAACCAGGGCGGGAGATGAAGCGGCGCAGGGCACTTCTGACACAAGGGTGGTAGAGTGTCTTTTACCTCTAAAGCAGAGCTAGAACTCAGCGGATGTCCATGGGCCCTAGTCGCCAGCCGGAGATGTAGGCGAAGCTGCTCCTCTTTCACCAGTACACTGGGTAAGAAGCGCCTAGACTCTCGTATGGTCTCCAGCGTAGAAGTTGTCTTCAGAAGACCCAGACAAAACCGCAGAGCTCGGGCCTGCATACTTTCTAACAGCCTTGTGTTGGTCTTGGAAAGAGGGCCGAGTACTGGGAGGCTGTATCGGAGCAGTCCTTCACAGAGTGCCGTGTAGAGACGTAGGAGGGGCCCAGCAGAACAACCTCCTGAGCCGCTGGTCAGCATGCGCAGCACATGAGCAAAGGAGCCCAGTTTCTCCTTCAGGAGACGAACGTGGGGGGACCACGTCATCGACCTGTCAAGTGTTACGCCCAGGAATCGGTGTGAGTCCACAAAGGGTATGGGGACCCCTGCCGCTGAAAGATGATAGCGGGAGACATCACGCCTGGTGAAGGCTACTGCCGCACATTTCCTAGCCGAGATTTCGAGGCCACGTCTCGCCAAAAAGTCCGCTATAGAATTGATGGCTTTTTGAAGGCGAGCTTGTAAAACTCGCCTGTTGCGGCCAGAGCTCCAGATGCAGATATCGTCAGCATAGAGCGATATTTCGACAGTGTGTGGCACGCACTTCTCAATTCCAATGAGGTTGATATTAAAGAGGGTTGGGCTTAAAATACCGCCCTGTGGCACACCTCGCGTGACATTGTGAGGGGCTGTTTCACCGTCTTTCGTGGACATAAAGACGGATCTGTCAGACAGATAATCGGATATCCACGCATACATGCGACCTCCGATGCCTACCGACTCCAATGCAGATCTTATTGCCTCATGTGCCACACAGTCAAAGGCTGCTTTAATGTCAATGAACACTGCTAGAGTGATGCGACGCTGGGCGTTCGCACTCTTAACGTCATTGACAAGGGCAAGCACGTTGTCGATGCTGCTGCGGGACTGTCTGAATCCAGTCATCTGTGGGGCATACACGTTCCGCTCTGTCAAGTCCCAGTCTAGGCGAGCAAAGACCATCTTCTCCATCAGCTTCCCCACGCTGCTCAGGAGTGCAATGGGGCGGTAAGACTCAATTTCCGTAGGGATTTTGCCGGGTTTGAGCACAGGAACAAGGCGACCGCGCTTCCAGCCCGGTTCGAGGCGGCCCGTTCCCCAGCTGTGGTTGTATGTGCCGAGAAGGAAGCGCTTAGCTTTGTCTCCAAGGTGTGACAAAGCTGCATAGCTTATGCCATCTGGGCCCGGTGCAGAAGCCTTGTTTACGGAAGACAAGGCAGCAAATAGTTCTGCCCTTGTAAATGGCTTGTCCATGACGGTTACACTTGCAGAGGGCGGAGAGACATCGGTCAATCTGGCAGGTAAAACTGGAGCCGAGAAGGCTGTGACCTTGGCGCAGAAATCTTCAGCGACGTCTAGATCACGGCGGTTCTGTCGCAGAGCGATACAGAGGAAAGGATGCAGAGCAGTAGGTGGTGCACGTAGGCTGCGTACTAAGCTCCAAATTCTCGTAAGAGGTGTTCGGGGGTCTAATTTTGAGCAGAACGACTGCCATTCCCGCTTAGCCAGTTTCTTCATATGTCGCTGTACGTGCCTCTGTGCTCGTCAAGCGGCTTGCATATCTTCAGATGTTCGTGTTTTGCGAGCACGCCTTTCAGCCCTGCGACGCACCGCGCGGAGCCTTTGGTACTCCGCATCGGCCACAGAGAACCTCGAGGGTATACGGAAAAACTTCATACAGGAGCTTCTCGCCCGTGTCATGGCGTCTATTAGGTCGCTGTACGATTCAAAATTCCCATCGAGCTCCTCAATAAGAGCAGCATACAGAGACCAATCCAGGCAACGAATTTCTTGATTGAAGGGCCCTCCACAGAGACCATCCAGCAAGATATTTATTTATTTATTTATTTATTATACCTCAAATGCCCCAGTACGGGGTGTTACATGAGGGGTGGGCTGTGGTACAAATTTCTTTCAATGTGTGTTTTGAACAGAACCGGGCTTGAGTAGTGCACGACGTCGGGTGGAAGATCATTCCAATCCTTTGCTGTTTGAACAAAAAACGAGCGAAGGTGGGCAGTTGTACGGGCACGCGCAGGATAAACAGTGTTGCGGTGGCTAGTACGAGAAGAGATTCGATGTGCGGGCATGATACTGGATGCGCCAGAGAATGAATGAAAGAATTTGTGAAAAAGGGTTAGTCTAGCGGCCTTGCGTCGCAATTCTAGATTCTGAAGTTGTGCTTGGCTTTTCAGATTAGTGACGCTTGAGTGATATGAATAATCAGAGTAAATAAACCTTGCTGCCCTATTCTGAATAGATTCCAACATTTTAGATAGATTGGATTGGTGCGGGTCCCAGACGGCGCAAGCGTATTCGAGTTTCGGGCGTACTAATGTTAGGTAGGCTAAACGTTTTACAGGAGGAGGGGAAAGGCGCAAGTTTCGTCTGAGGTAGCCAAGAACTTTATTTGCTTCGTTACAGATATTTATTATGTGGCGTGTCCAATTAGGATCGGGAGTTATGTTTATACCTAAATACCTATAGGAGTCCACGGGGGATAACGTAGAGCCGAAAATAAAGTATGTTGGATCCGGGTAATGTTTCCTACGATGAAAAGAAACGACAGACGTTTTGTTAATGTTTAGAGTCATTAGCCAATTTCTGCACCATGTTTCAATTGTTAATAGATCGTTTTGGAGAATGCAGGAGTCATTAGGGTCATTAATTGGGCAATAAATGACGCAGTCATCTGCGAATAAACGGATACTTGACGATATATTATTAGGCAGGTCGTTTATATAAATTAAGAACAGGAGGGGACCGAGGACCGTACCCTGGGGCACGCCTGAGACTACTTGACAACGGGATGATGATGTCTGGTTGGCACAAACGAACTGTTCAGGGTTTGAAAGAAAATTTTGGATCCAGTTTAAGACGGCAGGGTCAAGGTTTAAGCGCGAAAGTTTTAGAAAGAGACGTTTATGGGGTACCTTATCAAAAGCTTTTTCGAAATCTAGAAAGAGAGCGTCAACAGGAATATTATGATCAAGACATGAGCTGATATCGTTAATAAAAAGCGCGAGTTGGGTGTCACATGAGAGGCCTTTCTGAAAACCGTGCTGACTGGGGTGGAAAAAATTTACAGACGAAAGAAATTTGACGGTTTGAGAGTAGATAATATGTTCCATAAGTTTACAGCATATGCATATTAGTGATATTGGACGGTAGCTGGAGGGTGAGGATGACGGACCTTTCTTGGGAATTGGAATGATCTTGCCGACCTTCCAGTCTCGTGGCACCACTCCAGATGACAGTGATTGCTGAAAGATATGCGACAACATAACAGCAGAAAAATGTTTTGTGTTTATCAGAACTTTAGAATTGATGCAGTCAATACCAGCTGATGACGTCACTTTTAATGACTCGATCACTTTAATGATACCGTGAGGTTCGAAGATGACGTTAGGCATAACAGGGAAATCATGGGTGGAAGCACAAGGAAGTATATCTTCGGGTTCATCAGTAAAGACAGAACAAAATGTAGAATTTAGTGTTTCTGCGACATAGGACTCCGGTATTGTAACATTTTGTGGATCGCATAACGAGATAGGTTTCGTATGAGTGGGGTTAATGGCCTTCCAGAACTGTTTGGGGTTAGTGCGTATCATGTCTGGGAGGGTAGACGAGAAGAACGTTCGTTTAGCATTTGAAATCATGGATTCGTAAAGTTTTTCAGTATTACGATACTTTTCCCATGCTTGCTTGGAATTCGACGCCTTAGCCGAGCGGAAAGGTCTCTTCTTTTTGTTGTTAAGGCGTTTTAATGCGTTGTTGTACCACGGAGAAGTAGGGCGTTCTGTAATGGTGATGGTAGGAATATAGGTGTTTATTAAATGCTGCATTTTCTCTTTAAAAAGCTCCCAGTTTTCGTCAACAGACCGTTTCCAGAAATCTATAAGAAACCAATCGCAGAAAGAGGAAAGTTCGTTATTCATACTTTCATAATCAGCTTTGTCGTATAGGGTTATTCTTTTCTTGATTTTGGGGGGGTTCGGTAAGTTGTATTGGAAACTCGCATGAATGACTGAGTGATCGCTTAGACCGGTTAGATTAGAAACCGACGAAATTTTATCAGGTTCGGACGTTAGGAGTAAATCTAGCAAGCTTGTTGAATTATGGGTTGTTCGTGTAGGGAATGTTATCACTTGGGATAAATTGAACATTAGGCAAGTATCTACAAAGTCACTTTCAATATTATTTTTTGAAGTTGTTAATGCTAAGTTGGACCAATTTATTGAGGGAAAGTTGAAGTCTCCGAATAGCAGGAGAGGGGAACCGTCCGAATCTGAAGTTGCCATTTGGAGAGCATCATTAAAGTTGCCAATAAAAGAGGAATCGGAGTCAGGGGGGCGGTAGCAGACGCCAATTATAATGGGCGGGGCTGCAGCTTTGCAGCGGATGAAGATAATTTCAAGGCAAGAAGGAACGTCTACCGCGCAGCATTGCAAACTGTGGTGAGCAGCGATTAAGACCCCACCCCCCCGTTTGTTTTGGCGATCACAGCGGAAAATATCAAAATCAGTAAGCATAGGAAGCAACTCTGAGTCGAAGATAGATGAATTCAACCATGTTTCGGTTAGAACTACTAATTTACATTCGGTAGCCTGGATGAGACTGTGCAGGGAATCGCGTTTAGGCAATAGGCTCCTAATGTTAGTATAAATAACTGAAAGAAAGTTTTTCGATTGAACATGGGCTTTAGTGGGTAGCTATGGTGCACGTGGGAGCACAGTTTGTGTAGTCGGGAAAAAATGTAAGTCACCTCATGGATGGTTAATTTACGGTATGCGAGCTTATAAGGTCGGGACTGGGCTTTCCCAAATTCGATCAGTCGTTTGTGTATCAGACGGGTGTTGGGGGAGTAATCTTGTGAAATGCTGTATGTAGTATTTTTTAGTTTTTTTGCGTTCGCTAAAATAAGGTCTTTACCTTTGAAATGCGTGAACTTTACAGTTATGGGCCTATCTTTGCTAGGATGGAAAGTTCCCAGTCGGTGTGCGCGTTCAATATCGCGTGGGTTAACAGTCAGATTGAGGGCAGCCTTGCAGTGATCTATGATTAAAGCCTCGGATTGGGCCCACGTTTCGCGTCCGGAATCTTTGTGTCCATAAAAGATAAGGTTATTTCGTCGGGCTCTATCGTTGAAATCGTCCATACTGCAAGCTAGTTCAGCGATTTGTTCGGAATTTTGTACAGCGATGGAACGGATTTCCTCGACGTCTGTTTTAAATGTGGCTACGTTCGCACAGTCTGCTTCAATTTTAGCAAGCCTTTCGTTCATGTTTTCAAAAGTTTTATCATACTGGGACAGTGTAGTTTGAATGCTTTTCATTTCTTTTAGGAGGGATGATCGAACTTCATCAAGGGCTGACAGTACGTCGCCAGCTGTTTGGGTGGAGAATGAACGGGTAGTAAGGCCTGGGTTTTCTTCTATGTCTCCGGAGAGCAACAACAGGTTTAGTAAGCAGTAGCAGTAATGATAAAGGGCACCGATGCAGTACCGTGGGCTCGGCAACACTATCAACGCATAATGCCCTGTAGGCTTGGCAAATAAAGAGAAGCGGTTTGTTACCTGCATGAAAAACAGGCATCGTAGGTGAGCGTTCGCCATCGATACGCTGTTGCCGAGCCCACTGGAGGGGCCACGGGTGACGCTGGTGCTTTTATGGTAACGGTGTGGCGCCGGTGTCGAGTCGGTGACGTGGGAACCACGTGACTTCAGGGAGTGCAGTAGGCGGGGCAGAACAGGAGGCAGTTTGGCGATGCAGCGGTCATGAAGGGGGCTGTCAGTGATGGGCGGTAGTGGCAAGTCGATTGGGCGCTGTGGTCGCCGGTGCAGTGAGACCAAGCTTCCGTCGGTACCGTGAGGCTCCGTGCGGAAGACTGTCGGAACACCTGCCCAGGCGACAATCTGCATGAAAAACAGGCATCGCAGGTGAGCGTTCGCCATCGATACGCTGTTGCCGAGCCCACTGGAGGGGCCACGGGTGACGCTGGTGCTTTTATGGTAACGGTGTGGCGCCGGTGTCGAGTCGGTGACGTGGGAACCACGTGACTTCAGGGAGTGCAGTAGGCGGGGCAGAACAGGAGGCAGTTTGGCGATGCAGCGCTCATGAAGGGGGCTGTCAGTGATGGGCGGTAGTGGCAAGTCGATTGGGCGCTGTGGTCGCCGGTGCAGTGAGACCAAGCTTCCGTCGGTACCGTGAGGCTCCGTGCGGAAGACTGTCGGAACACCTGCCCAGACGACAATCTGCATGAAAAACAGGCATCGCAGGTGAGCGTTCGCCATCGATACGCTGTTGCCGAGCCCACTGGAGGGGCCACGGGTGACGCTGGTGCTTTTATGGTAACGGTGTGGCGCCGGTGTCGAGTCGGTGACGTGGGAACCACGTGACTTCAGGGAGTGCAGTAGGCGGGGCAGAACAGGAGGCAGTTTGGCGATGCAGCGGTCATGAAGGGGGCTGTCAGTGATGGGTGGTAGTGGCAAGTCGATTGGGCGCTGTGGTCGCCGGTGCAGTGAGACCAAGCTTCCGTCGGTACCGTGAGGCTCCGTGCGGAAGACTGTCGGAACACCTGCCTAGACGACAATCTGCATGAAAAACAGGCATCGCAGGTGAGCGTTCGCCATCGATACGCTGTTGCCGAGCCCACTGGAGGGGCCACGGGTGACGCTGGTGCTTTTATGGTAACGGTGTGGCGCCGGTGTCGAGTCGGTGACGTGGGAACCACGTGACTTCAGGGAGTGCAGTAGGCGGGGCAGAACAGGAGGCAGTTTGGCGATGCAGCGGTCATGAAGGGGGCTGTCAGTGATGGGCGGTAGTGGCAAGTCGATTGGGCGCTGTGGTCGCCGGTGCAGTGAGACCAAGCTTCCGTCGGTACCGTGAGGCTCCGTGCGGAAGACTGTCGGAACACCTGCCCAGACGACAATCTGCATGAAAAACAGGCATCGCAGGTGAGCGTTCGCCATCGATACGCTGTTGCCGAGCCCACTCATATATGTAGGCAGGTGATCGCTCCCATGTGACTCGATGTCGACGTACCACTGGGCCCTACGTGACAGTCCGAGGGAGACCATGGTGACATCTAGTGTGCTCGATACTGCGCCTCGGCTGAACGTGGGTTCGCCGGTATTAATGACAGCCAAGCCGTTACGGCAAGCCGCATCGAAAAGGCGCCTGCCTCTAATTGTGGTCTTAATGCTGCCCCAGGAGGGATGGTGCGCGTTAAAATCTCCAGTTGGCACGTGCTGTGCCGGTGTCGTGCGTACAATGTGTTGCAGCCTATCCACGTTAAATGCAGCATCAGGTGGAATGTATGCCGCTATAAGGGTAAGCTGCTGCGCAGAACTTTTAATAGTCGCTGTGACGTACTCGTTTGTGTCGTCTGGAGGCAAGGTCAATGGAGCAAAGTCAATGTGTGAACACGTGTTAGGTCCTATAATATGCTATCAGGGCTGTTTCGCAATGAAAATGCATACTCCCGAGAATGTTAAAAAGTTTTCAATGAAGCGACCGTGGTCATCCTTGCAGAAATAGCCCCAAATAGAGTTATATTCTTTCACATCGCCTATATGGATAACGGGTTCCGGAAGCTGACCTACCAGTGCCTCGAAATCAGAACTTGATAGCTGGAAATCAGTAGGGATGTTAGGGGAGCTTGCAGGTTTCCACATATTAAATATATTGTGTTAATTGCAAAAGCTTCAAGGCAGTGTATAGTTTGATGGGCGCACATTTTGAGGATTTTCGAGCGACAATAGCAACAGCACAGATTGATTGTGTAGGGGTTAACGCGCCAACGCAACGCAGGCGATGAGGAGCGCCGTAATTTTGTTCACCTAGGGATCTTTAACGTGCACCGAAATCTCGTACACAAGGGCGTTTTTGCTTTTCGCCTCCATCAGAAAAGCGGCCACCGCGGCCGGGAATAGAACCCGCGACCTTGTGCTCAGTAATGCGTCGCCTTAGCCACTATGCAACCGAGGTGGTCTATGCCGCGATCTACGCATTGCGTTTATTTATTTATGTTTTGTATTTACAACCCCGCTGCGCCCGTCTTTTATATGTATGCCAAGTGAAGCGCTTGTACCATTCTTTATTTTTATTCCGCACGTGTTATCCTTTTTGATAGGAAGAGAGTTTCGAACCAACGTGAACAGTCTAGAATATTCTTCTTTGATCTACACTGTTCTCGATGTAATTAGATGGTTCGAGGAACACTCGGGCCGAAAGATGAACACCCGAAGAGCGGATGCCGCAGTATTCGAGTCTCCGACCCCAGTCTGCGCACGCCACTTGGTTGGCTGCTATTTCGTGCGCTCTGTATTCTTTCAGTTGTTAGTGGAGCCAAAGCTCCCTTCAATCAACTTGTTTTTCCTTCAAGACAACTGCGTCATCTTTTTCCTCGTGACATCTAGTAGAGGTGCTGGGTACAAGCACAATAAGCTATCATCAAGCCGACCAGCAAGCGCAACCCGTGTCAGCCACCCACAGCAAGGCCTTCAGCCAGAGTTTGGGCTGCTTCCGGATAACGTGAAGCAAGAAGACGTTGGGAAAAACACCATGATCAACGCAGGCCCCATGACCGGCACTTCTAATTCTGCCCTCCTTATTAAGCAACCAAGGAAGCCACCATCCTTCCATGGGTCACCTTCGGAAGATCCTGAAGACTGGTTGGAGCAAGTCGAACGAGCAAGTCTGTTTAACCGGCGGGACGACGCAGAGACAGTGAGGCAAGTGTTCTTCTTCCTTGAAGACTCAGCACGTATCTGGTTCGAGAACCATAAGAGCTCTCTAGAGACTTGGAAAGATTTCAGTACGAAATTTTTAACGACGTTTCCCACGGTCGTGCGAAAATATCGGGCCGAGGTCTTTCAGCAAACGCGGACACAACACCCTAACGAAAGCGTGGTTGTTTGCCGAAGAGATGAAGAGGCTTTTCAGGCATGGCAAAAGAAAAGAAGTTACGCTTCTTGATGCGCGGTGTGAAGGAGGAACTACTTGCTGGACTTCTCCGTAATGCGCCCAAAACCGTCGCTGAATTTGTGACCGAAGCCAGCACCATTAAAAATCCTTGGATATGCGCGCTAAGCAGTATGACCACCACTTTGTTCGCACGGCCAATGCGAACTTTGTCGACAGCATGCGTGTTCAAGCAGATAGCCTACGCGAGACTACCCGCGAAATAGTGAGGGAAGAGCTGCAGAAACTTCTCCCTGCGCCACCGCAAGCACAACGCGCCTCCCTTACCGACGTCATTACTACAACGACGCCAGTACCTACAATAGGAACTGCAACGACACCAGTAGCACCTCGCGAGCCGCAAGCCACGTCCAACGCGGCCGCTACGAGGGTGATGTGGCCTAGATGTCGCCTTCGCCCATTTTCGCCCTATCATCACGAGGCTCCGCAACGTCACCCCTGTCACCGGTCAGACCACCTGCGGTGCAACCACCCGCTCCAAGGAAGACCAACGTGTTGCGAACACCCGATAATCATTCGCTGTGCTACCCCGGCGGAGAGGGCGACCACATCTACCGCCACTGCCCCTACAAGATCCTCGGTTTCTTGAGGGTTCTCCTTCGACGCACCACGCCCCCGACACGGCCAGCGCTCATTTGTGATCGAAGAGTACCTGTCCAACACCAGCCGTGGACAAGCCCATTTCAACTATTCGCCGTTGCCCTACCCATTCCATACCAGTCGCCGAACCGCCGTAGCAATATTGTGTTCGCGCGTGGAAGGTCCCCCAGCACATGCGGGGAAACTAAAAGCAGCAACGTCTAGAGGTGAAGTTTCACAACGGTGGAGAAATAAAAACCCTCCAGCGACGCAACGACTCCTCAAAGACCATGATTCAACAGATGCCCTCAGCCCAACGACCCCATATAACCCCGACGTGAATCTCGAACACGACGTCAACGATACGGCGCGACGCGTACCCGACATGACCAAGCCTGCCTCTGAGACAACGACGATAGAAACGACGCATAGTGCTCAACGGTCAAGACGTGCAAGCACAGATACGACACCGGGACTCACCAGGAACTCGAGGAAGGCGGCGTATCACGACCAGGTGTCCATCGACGGCTTTGATGTTGTCGCCCTCATAGACATGGGGTCGGACCACTCGGTGATGAGCTGATCGTTCGCATCTAAGCTTAAAAAAGTTACAATCCGACGGGGCGATCCGCACATACGCACAGGAGGAGGCCATCTCGTAAGGTTAAGTGGAACGTGCAAAGCACGTGTCACCATAGGCGGCACGATGTACCCTGCTGTCTTTGTTAATTTGCCTAACTCCTCCTGCAACGTATTTCTTCGAATGAACTTTTTGACGCACAAAGGTGCCATATTCGGTCTGCAGACGAAGTAGATAACTTTTTCCCACGACCACTCCATGACTCCGGAACAGAATCCGGAACACCGGGCTGCTGTAAGGATCGCCGAAGATCACGTCACCCTGCCACCCCCGGCAAGCTTGACCATCACCGTCTACTGTGAGGATGCTGCTCCTGACGTCGACGCTATCATCGACGTCAGGTGCAGCATCCTATGACGAGCATCAAATAACCTATGACCAAAAATTTTTTCTCGACCGCGGTGTCTCTGTTGCAAGAGGCATTGCGTGCTTTAAGGCACGCCAATCCCACGTTTTGATCAATAAGTTCACCAAGAAGTACCACAATTTAAATAAGGGCGCTGCAATGGTGTTCCTCGCAGAAACGCAAGAAACAAGAGACGTGATCGCGGTTGCCGACTTCCAACAGGCATCCGAAGATACCCTAAAGCTCCCGGAACCGTTTGACGGGAATCTGGGGCTACCGCAAGAACACCGGAACAAATTATTTGCTTTGCTGAGTCGCTACAGCAAGTGTTTTTCGTCGAACGCAAATCTAGGTCAGACACCTGTAGCGAAGCACCGAGTAACAAGCTAAGGAAACCGACCTACCCTACAGTCACCGTACCGCGTGTCTCCACACGAGCGCGAAGCCATCCGAACACAAGTGGAAGACCTGCTGAGCGATGACATTATAGAGCCACCTGAAAGCTCGTGGGCTGCGCCGGTCGTACAGGTGAAGAAAAAAAACGGCACATCAAGATTTTGCGTTGATAACCGGCGACTGAACAAAATCACAAAAAATACGTGTAGGCCCTCCCGCGATTCGACGATGTCCTCTACCATCTCTGCCATGTGAAGTACTTCTCATCGATGGATCTAAAGACAGGCTACTGGCAAATAGAAGTGGACGAGAGACACCGAGAGAAGACTCGATTCATTACCCCGGACTGCCTTTACGAGTTAAGGGGATGCCGTTCCGCCTGTGCACGGCACCAGCAAACTTTTCAAAGAGTCATGGACACCGTGCTAGCTAGCGTGAAGTAGTAAACCGATCTCCTTCACCTCGACGATGTTGTGGTATTCGCCCGAAATTGTGGTATTCGCCCGCCAAAATGAAGCAAGATGGCAAGTTGGGCTAGTTCGTGCAGATTACGATTCATGGTGCAAAACACTACTCACACGCTTTGTCCGTATTATCTGTTCCCGCGATGGTATGGTTATTGTATATAAATGTGCTTTCTTTCTAAAAAACGTTCAGTAGCGAGGTCAGCGCTGTGTGTTGTCCACTCTTCCTTTTTGTCCCTGTGTTTCTTGTGCTGTTGTTCACCATGAATAAAAATAAAGCAGGTGATTAGCAGAAATGAGATAGTAAGAAATAATAAGACTCGGCACTCACAATGACCAGCCGGATATTGTACACGCTACTATACAACAAACATACCCACGTCAAAGACAACTAAATATAAGCGGTTACCACGACCAGATTTGGAATAGCCTCCAACCTACCAATTTTACGGTGTTAAAAATTTCTACCATTGGTCCTCATAATGTCTTAAAAAAAACCGGTGATTGAACTCTCCTAGCAGAAACGAAGGCGCCAGAAATATCCCGGGCCATCTCCACTGATATTGAACCTGGGGAGGGTGAAGCATGCACTGTTTTAGTGTCGTCTGGCGCCTTGGCCTCATTGCCCCCTGGAGATGAAACAGTGGGGGGCAGTGGTATATAGCTTGGCTGTAAAAGGCCAGTGTATTTGAAGTACGAAGCGTTCTAACTTGAGGCGCTGGAAGCCGATTATCCGAGTGCATTTTCTTAGTACGCGTTTTCGACAGCGAAGAATACACGTGCTCGCGCGAGGCGTTGGGTAACGAGTGTGCGAGTGTGTTTTTGCGAGTGTTTTTTTAGTTCGCGTTACGTACTAGCCCGAGGCGTCAGAAAACGAGTGTTAGGGTGTTTTAGTACCGTGACTACATGATACAAGATTCGAAGACGAGGACGACAGTACACGCCGAAAGGCCCAGCCCCTATGGAGCTTCGCCCCTAAAAGCAGTCTCGAGACGGCCCGTCGTATGGGAGATAGGAAGCCACCCCTCGGGAAAACGAACGCCTGGACTTCATAATGCACGTATCGCTAACCCAATGAAGTTCCAAGAAAAGCACTCCCTCCACTTTCGAAAAACGGGTTTCCAAAGCTATCTTTGGGGGGAGAAAGTTCGGTCCTGGCAGTTATAAAGTCCTTGGAGCAAAGTTCCAAAACCATGAAAACCTAGTATACACCACAGCTGAGATTCATAAAGTAAGCAGGCCAGAATTGCTGTAGTGTCCAACCCTGGCAACCTTTAGACGTTATGGCCTTCCTACATGCAGAAACAGAAGAAGCGCAAGTTGTAGCTTATATCTTGACAATACAATTAGCAGAGCTACATCTCACATGGAAGCATAGGCATCACTACAAGCTCCTAAGAAACCCTTTGACTGGTAGCCATATGCGGAATACATAAGAGCTCTGTAAACATTCTGCCATTCAGTTTGAGCAACATTCGTGACATGATATGGACGTCCCGACACGAGCGTATGGAAGTGCACGAGTCAGAACCCACGAACGGTGTTCATTGGAACCAAAACTACTACCCTCCCCTACCTGACAAATATACAAAACGCCGCCTATTCCTCTGCCCAGGAATACTATCCCCCCTACCGTGATAAGCGGGTTATCAACGCAGAACAATGTCAAACGATCTGCGGGATAGACAAGCATATAAATAACCAAATCCAGATAGCCGAAGATGTTTCGCGGAAAACACAACACATCAACGTAAACCTGAGGTAGTTGCAAGCAAACTTTACACCCTGGTTTGCATATTCTGGCTATGCCAAGGTTATGCCTAGGGGAGAACAACAAAAACATTACATATTTCACACAAATTGAAACATCGACGGCAGCTTTGGTAATCTCTTCGCGTCGAGGTACGAGCGAGCAGATTCACAAAACAAGGAAAGAGCTGCTGCACCTCGGTTCAGGAACTTCGCACTCTGCGCTTGAGCTCTTTATCATCTGTGTATGCCTTATTTTCGAAATACCATAATGTATTGCTCAGCGAAGGTGTACTCCCTTTCCTTTCTCTTTTTCTCTCTCTCTATCTCTGTCTCCCGTAGCAAGAACTAAAAAATTCAGTCCTGCCATGGCACTAAAATATAGGCACTTTGAAACACGGACACCGACTGCTTCTCACAGAAATTGGCAAACACCCCGAAGCCGCTACTTTTCACCCCAGTATTTGAAACCATACAAAGGTAGACAGCTCCCTTTTCTGCTACGGCAATTAAAATGACTGTGGCTATAGTATGGCAATCCTCAGAAATTTTCAGTGCTTGTAATGCATAAATCGTAAATGCCGCAACTGCGTTTTGCACGCACACTCTGTGTCGAAATAATGCTATCGTGATTCGCGCCATACATGTTGATACCTAAACGCAGACTTCATACCGAACGTTGTCCTCAAAAGAGTAAGAGCACTCTTGTAGGTGGAGAAGCAAGGGCCCGGTTCTTTCTGCAAAATATTTCAAGGATGCAAGCGACAGAGAAAGTTGTGCCGCATATGTAACGGCGCAATTTACTCACTACCCTTGCACCCGAAACGCACTCGCCTCCTGTTACGCAATCATTTCGCTAAGATGGTGACAGGCCACGGAGGGCGCAGGCAATAAGGATCAAGGTCAGCTCCAATGCAATGGCGACTAGCGTCAGTTTGTTTTTCGGTGAAAGTGTATAACGCAAACTCGGTTAACACAGCCAAGGTCGCTAGTGGAGATACGGACGTGGTAAAGGCTTCAGGCCCCTTATTTCCCCCAAAAGATTATCACCTTTATGAGGAGTCCCGGAAGAGTGCGAGCGATACAATTAAGCCTGTTAATAACCGACCAAAAATGCACCAGATGCATAACACTTCTCACATCTTGTTTTGAACAGACCGAAAACAAATCTCTACTTGTTTGACCATTTCCTAATCACTCTGCAGGCGATTAAATCGGCATGGCGGCTAAGATAGTTATTTGGACTCTCCCGATACAATACTTCGCGAAGTCGAGCTGCAGGCTCACTTAAAAAAAAGAGAAAGGGTTTCGACAAGGTGCTCGGGAGTCCCCTTAAACGACGATGAAAAAAACGACGTCATTGATGTACCGGAGGCAAGTAGTTCATTTCTTTCACAAGCTGATAAACGACAAATTGGGATGACAGTAATAGTATGTATTATTCGACAGGCATCACAGTAATTACCTATAGCGGAAAATGGATTTTCTTTGAAATAAACACATTTGACAGGTTTTCTAAAACCGAAGGTTAAGCTGAATGCAACGTCAAAATATAAAACTACTATAGTAATAATTTCTAGATTTACAGACGCGTTCACAAACTAGGATATCAGTTGCCTCCTCAAAACCTTTACCATGCCTTGTTTTCCCTGTAGCTTTCTTTTATACTGTCCAGTTGCGCAGAAGCGCAAGAATGGCTGTGGTGTCTAGGAAGTTCACTTGTTTATCCGAATACTGGCATGAGAATATAATGGTCGGATGCGAAGAAATAAGATGCGAAATGAAACCATCTAAACACCGTAGAGCGCAGTAGGCAGACACAGGACGAAGGGGGCACGGACGAGCGCTAACTTACAACTGAATTTTGCAACAACACGAAAACATATAAATAGGAAAGATTACCACGCTCATGTGATCACGAAAGGTTGCGAAGCCACCTCGTCATGCA
The DNA here is from genome assembly GCF_048455015.1 of Haemaphysalis longicornis. Lineage (NCBI taxonomy): Eukaryota > Metazoa > Arthropoda > Arachnida > Ixodida > Ixodidae > Haemaphysalis > Haemaphysalis longicornis. The sequence continues at coordinate 34,923,921 of NW_027526295.1, forward strand.
GGCATAATCAGCAGCGACCATCCAAGAAGGCCAGCTCCTTCGAGGGCAAAGATATGGACGTCGTGCTTACGCAGTCACCAATCTTCTGCATTTCCGCTGCTTTGATAATCTCCCGCGTGCGCTGATCAGAGTCTCGAAAAAGCACAGTGCATGCATCGAACAAGGATTCACACTCGCCGCACTCATGGCAATGAGTGCGGCGAGTGTTACTCACGAGTGTTACCCACTTGATGTTACTCACGAGATGCCTCAACAGGACCGCCTGAAGTTTTTGGATTTATGCCTGAAATTCTCACCATCCCATGTGTGTCGATGTTATGAACCACGAAACAAAAAACCGATATTACCATTTGCGTCTGCGCATACGAAGCTTGTAAAGAGAGACATTGCCAGTACATGTCTGACAAATGCGCTTAAGAAATCATGCCATCACCTCTCGGAGAGCAGTTTTCACGCGCAAGTATATCGCCTCACCTCAGGAGGTAACCCTGAGAATCTGATTGTGGCAGTGGCTGACTCCATCCGTAGGAAAGAAAAACGAGCGCAGACTGATATGAGACAGGACGGTGATCAGGTGGCTGAAAAGGACCAACAGGTAGCGGTCATCCCGTACATGCACGGCTTATCACACAACCTGAAAAGAATTGGTGGTAAGGCCGGCGTGAAAGTTGTCATGTCCGCCCCTGACAAGCTGTCCAGTCTCTGCAGCAGAACGTGCCCCGTGAGGAAGGGAAAGACTAAATGCTCCGTCAACCACAAATACCAGTACGTGCATTGCGCGGAAGGTGTTGTCTACAAGTTACCCCTCTCCTGTAAAATAGCGTACATTGGTCAAACGGGTCGATGCCTCAACACGCGCCTGCGGGAGCACCACAACAAAGTGCATATAGGAAAGGAGGGCAATCTGGCAATTCATTGCCATGAGTGCGGCGAGTGTGAACCCTTGTTCGATGCATGCACTGTGCTATTTCGAGACTGATCAGCGCACGCGGGAGACTATCGAAGCAGCAGAAATGCAGAAGATTGGTGACTGCGTAAGCACGACGTCCATATCTTTGACCTCGAAGGAGCGGGCCTTCTTGGATGGACGCTGCTGAGTATGCCTGCATGACGAGGTGACTTCGCAACCTTTCGTGATCACATGAGCGTGGTAATCTTTCCTATTTATATGTTTTCGTGTTGTTGCAAAATTCAGTTGTAAGTTAGCGCTCGTCCGTGTCCCCTTCGTCCTGTGTCTTGCCTACTGCGCTCTACGGTGTTTAGATGGAGTACCAACTAGCTCGTACGCATACGTTCCGAAATAAAACTTTCTAGGGATGTGCGGCAGTGCTCCCAAATTATGAAGATGTCTCCTATGTATCGAAAATAAACCTTCGGCTTGACGGGGGAAGACTCTAAGAGGCAAGCGTCAAGTTGTAAAATAAAAAAAATGACCATTAGGTTCTCATGCCAGTACTCGGATAAAAAAGTGAACTTCCTATACACCACTGTTGTTCTTGACAAAGGTAAACTGAAAACCACGCTTTATAGAAAACCAATGGACAGATAACTGTACCTAGACTACACTAGTCATCACCCACGACACTGCAAACAAGGCATCTTTGTAGGACAGGCTACGAGACTAAGAAGACTATGCAGTTATAACGCAGACTATAAAACACCTTAATAACCTAAAGTCCACCCTGGCAAGCAGGAATCACCCCGTCCGCACGCTGGATATGGCTTACAAAAGAGCATCCAAGCTAGAAAGTGATGAAGTGCTCAAGCAACAACGTCTTAACGAAAGCGCCCGACCAACAGCCTCAATAACCAAATTCTCAAGTGCGCGCCCTAACATGAACAACATCCTCTGGAAACACTATCCCATGACCGACTTAGAAAGACGTTTTCGGAAGCCCCAAGAATTACCTACAGAAGAAACAAGAACTTAAAAGACATTTTAGTGTGTGCCAAAATTACCGCTTTCCAGGAACCAGTCATCAGCCCTTGTCTCCGCCCTAGATTCAAGCCTGCAAGCATCTGCAGACGTAATGCATTGTCAGTAGCACTGCCAGTCAATACGTTCACTAGATTAATTGAAGCTTCACTTTCAATTCTTCTAACATTGTGTATATGCTAGAATGCTCATTCTGTCAAAAGCAGTACTTCGGAGAAACGAGTCAACCTATGAACTTACGTCTGAATGGACATCGGGCCGACACTCATAACAGTGCCTCTATAGCAGTCGCGCAACACTTCAACCAGCCGAACCACAATTTCGGTGATCTCAAGCTATATATTCTGCAGTTAAATATGTCTCCAAGGGACCCGAAATACAGAGAATTGTACTTCATCCATAAATTCAACTGCCTGGAGCCGGCTGGAATCAATGCTTAAAAACGCTGCTTAGAAACCTTACGGTATGTGAATCGAACAGAAAAAAAATGCTCTTACAAAAAGTGGGCATCTAAATTTGCAACATTCCTGCCTGCCCATACCTAAAGCTGTCACTTCAATACAATTGCTGTGCTTTTAGATCCGACTGCATCTCAATAATTCGCCTTGTCCATGCAACATCGTCGGCGTTGTTGTCGTCCGCCCCTCCCCGTTCTCCTCGCCGCGTGAGCCTGGCTCTCCGCCGCTCACCCCCTCTCCTCTCCGATGCCCCTCTCTCGCGAGGGGCATTGGATTTGATTGGATTTGGATTGGATTGGATGATTGTATTGGATTGTGTTTCGTCATAGCCGTGGCAGACGCACTCGCGCCGTCGCATATGCAGTACTCTATCTTCCGCGGTCTCCTTTCCTTCAGGCGCGCTGCGCATATAACCGGTGCGCGCTCTCCGCCGGCCTTTCGGTCGACGGTTACTCTCCGCTTGCGCTTGAACCCCCCTCAGCGTCGCATCACACCAGGGTTCCCGCGAGGGGAGGTGGGTGTAATTTTTCTCCTTTTTTCCCCTCTTGTCTTGCTCTTAGCAGATTTTGACATACCACCCGCACTCGCCTCCGTCGACCTTCGGCATTTGGTCTTACTACCTGCTTTACACACACACGCAAAAAAAACGAAAAAAAGAAAAAAAGAAAGAAAACAGAAAACAAGTCCTTGAATGTACCGCAAAGCCCCGCGTGGGTTGTACCCGCGCATACCCCTTCTATTCTTCTGCGAACACTGACCTCCCAAGTTGGAATTTTTCCAACTATACGGGCTGGTGCTCTTTAGGAGTTTTCTCTTTTACACACAGTTCAGTAACCTGCAAATTGCACCCCCAAGACGCCCCTCTCGTCCCCGAACTTCCCGGAAGCCTTCTTTGATCTCGCCCGGCACCACCGCAGCCCAGCTTAAACCATTCCTTCCTGTTTTCTCCGACCCTCTCGTGGTCTTCCCTCTTTCTCTACTGCGGTGTCCTGTCACAATAACCAAACTTCCCTTTCTCTCTCACTATTTCGCTCCTTTCAACCGACCGTTGACTCACTCTGCTGGCCTCCTTCCCGCTCCGCTCTTAACAACCTCCCCCTTCTCTCTCCAACTCAATCTGTATCGATAAAACAGTTTGCCAGAGATGAACCCTCATGACTTAAAAAGACGAGTCTCCTTGTCGAAATGTTAGACGAAGTCTGAGCCCGCTACCTTCTTCGAAGTATTCTTTCTTTCTGGTGACCAGCTTCAAATCCCTCTCGTTTCCTATATATATATATATATATATATATATATATATATATATATATATATATATATATATATATATATATATTCCGTTCAGCAAACTAGTTGAGTTTGCAGAACGGAATAACCTCCGCATAATGAGTACCTTCTTCTGTAAACGGGAGAGTCGGAAGTGGACCTGGAGGAGCCCGAATGGGGAGCACAAAAATGAAATAGACTTCATATTATGCGATAACCCTGGCGTCGTGCAGGATGTGGAAGTGCTCGGAAGGGTAAGGTGTAGTGACCACCGTATGGTAAGATCTCGAATTAGGCTAGATTTGAAGAGGGACCACAACAAGCTAGTACGAAAGAAGCCGATAAACGAACTAACAGTAAGACGTAAAGTAGAAGAATTCAGGATCGCGCTGCAGAACCGATATTCCGCCCTTAACGAGGAAGCCGAGCTTACGACACAGGAAGCCAGCGACAACCTTACACGCATCATCACGGAGTGTGCAATAGAAGTCGGGGGCACTATGGCTAGACAGGATACTGGTAAACTTTCACAGGAGACGAAAGATCTAATCAGGAAACGGCAAACCATGAGCATCTCTACCGCAGCTGACAGAATAGAACTAGCCGAGCTCTCGAAGTTAATCAATAGGCATAAGGCAGCTGACGTGCGGAAGTATAATATGGAGAGGATTGAATACGCTGTAAAGAATGGAGGTAGCCTGAAAACAGTGAAGAGACGTCTTGGCGTGGGGAAAAATCAGATGTATGCACTTAAGGATAAGCAAGGCAATGTCATCACAAATAGGGATAAAATAGTCACAGTGGCCGAGGAGTTCTATAGGGATCTGTACAGTAGCCGGGACATACAGGATAATGCCGAACGAGACAGTAGTTCAGAGGAGATAGACATCCCACCAGTAACGACCGAAGAAGTAAGGAAGGCTTTGAAAGAAATGAAAGGGGGCAAAGCACCTGGTGAGGATCAGATAACAGCAGACCTCTTGAAGGATGGCGGGGAAATTGTACTTGAAAAACTGGCAAACCTGTATACGCAATGCCTAATGACCGCAATGGTACCGGAATCTTGGAAGAACGCGAACATCCTCCTAATCCATTAGAAAGGCGACATGAAGGACTTGAAAAATTACAGGCCGATCAGCTTACTGTCAGTCGTCTACAAGGTATTTACCAAGGTAATCGCAAACCGAATCTCTGCAACCTTAGATTTCAGTCAACCTAAAGAACAAGCAGGGTTCCGTAAAGGTTATTCAACAATGGACCATATTCACGTGTACGATCAATCAGGTGATAGAGAAGTGCGCTGAGTATACTGAACCCCTATATATAGCCTTCATAGATTATGAGAAAGCATTTGACTCGGTCGAAACCCTAGCAGTCATTCAGGCACTACGGAACCAGGGGGTAGATGAGCAATATGTAAGAATACTAGAGGATATCTACAGTGGGTCTACAGCTACCATCATCCTCCATAGGGAGAGCAGTAAAATACCTATAAGGAAGGGTGTCAGACAAGGAGACACAATCTCTCCAATGTTATTCACAGCATGCTTACAAGAAGTATTCAGAACGTTGGATTGGGAACAGGTGGGAGTAAGGGTTAAAGGAGAATACCTCAGTAACCTCAGATTTGCTGATGACGTCGCCTTGCTAAGTAACTCGGGGGACGCATTGTAAAGCATGCTTTCCGCACTGGGCGAACAGAGTAGAACCATGGGCCTGAAACTTAATATGCAGAAAACTAAAGTAATGATCAATAACCTCGGGACAGCACAGCAGTTTGAGATAGGTGGCGAGGCAGTGGAAGTGGTAAGCGAATATATCTACTTAGGCCAAGTTGTGACCCCAGATCCCAACCACGAGGCAGAGATAATTATAAGGATCAGAATGGGGTGGGGTGCATATGGCAGACATTCTCAGATAATGAATAGCAGCCTACCATTGTCGCTGAAGAAGAAAGTGTATGACAGCTGCATCTTACCGGTACTCACCTACGGGGCAGAAACTTGGAGGCTCACTAAGAGAGTTCAACTTAAATTGAGAACGACTCAGCGGGCAATGGAGCGGAAAATGATAGGTGTAATATTAAGGGACAAGAAGAGAGCAGAGTGGGTCAGAGAGCAAACTGGTGTTAAGGACATATTAGTAGAAATTAAGAAGAAGAAATGGACGTGGGCAGGGCATGTAATGCCAAGGCAAGATAACCGCTGGTCATTAAGGGTAACAGAGTGGATCCCTAGAGAAGGCAAGCGTTGCAGGGGGCGGCAGAAAGTTAGATGGGCGGATGAGATCAAGAAGTTTGCGGGGATAAATTGGTCACAGTTGGCACAGGACCGAGGTAATTGGAGAATAATGGGAGAGGCCTTTGCCCTGCAGTGGGCGTAGATAGGCTGGTGATGATGATGATGATGATATATAGTATAAGTAAAGAGTCGGATACACAGCAAGAACAATACCAAACAAGGTTTACTTACGTAGCGGCAACGGGACTTGCCTTCATCAGAGTAAAGTTACATGATTTTGCTGTCGCAAACATTTCGAACACATTTCTTATATAGGTTTGCAGAAAACTGTGAGAAGGAGCGGAAAATGTTTCGGGAATGGAGAGTGTGCATACAGTCGGGCTACGCCTATGTTACAACAACAACAAACCAGAAAAAAAAAAGAAAAAAAAGGGGGGGGGGGAGCGAGAGAGAGAAAGGGGTCGTGTTAACAAAGCGGCGTTCAAGGTTGCATCATGACAGGTCAACGTATGCCGCGCGGGCTGCAAATTCAGAATTTGCGGGAAACTGGACAACCGCGGTTTCAAAAGAAAGGGAAGAGTATACAGTAAGGTATTCAGTGGCTGGGGAGACTGGTTGGGGCGGAAGCGAAGATGGGTGTGCCCCCCGCGGATAAAGAGAATAAATAGGGGGCACAAAAGAGCATTTCACGGAAGCTAGCAACTGAACAGGAAATAGGTAGGGTCACAAAAGGTTAAACATGAATAGATCACAAAGAGTTAAACATTCTTAAGTGGTAGTGGGAACGAGGGCTCCTTCCCCAGGACAAATTGTATTTTTGAGCCGCATTAGGCTAATAAAGCTGCTGTATTAGGAGAGTTTCGGCGAATTCTGATGGGAAACTCGAGGGTAGGAATAATGAACATAGTTATAAAAATTATGAAGCCGCCAATTTTAATCGAGGGATAACCACGTTAGTTTTCCGTAACTTTCATTAATTCCAAGTGCGGCTGTCCCAAACCTATAAATGAGATAAGATTCCCAAACCTCGCGGTCGTGGTGCGTTTTGAAGGCGGATTCTAAAATCGTTGCTTTAAGATGTTCAAATGCAGGCCCGGGAGTGTTCACAGTCTTGACAGGGGCAAGTAAGGGAAGCTTTTTGCATGAGAGCGGTGATTATTGAACCCTATTCGGAAGGGCGTTTCAGTTTGGCCGATATATTGTTGCCTACAAACAGTGCACTCTAGAAGATATACGACATTAGCGGAGTCACAGTTAAAGTTACCTTTGATATTTACGTATTACAGTCAAACGCCGCTACAACGAACGCTTCTACTACGAAATGGCCTGTTCAAGAAAGCATGCCAATGGCCTGGCCAGATTCCGGTGTATCCTACGTACTGCGAACGCCACTACAGCGAATACCACTACAGCGAATTTGCCTGTTTAACGGAGAAAAACATGCGTTCCCAATCGCTGAATTATTGTTTGATAACGAATAGCCCCAGATGCACACGTGCTAACACGCAGCAGCGAAGCGAATCCGAGCAACCGGCCTGCTCGGGGCTGCGTCGCCGCGGCCCGCTACTGCCGCCAACGGCACTGGCTAATGCAAACGGCAAGACCAAGGTCAGCCCGGGCTATCTTTTAAAGAACTACAAAAATAAAAAAGGCGATAATGCCGCTGCACTGGTGCTCAGGGATGTAGCCAGCGGGAGGAGGGAGTTCGAACCCCCCCCCCCCCCCCCCCTTTCCCCGTCCTTACGAGATATTTTCCAGGCAGCACGCGTAAGCGAGGGCTAGTGTTTCCTCACACAAAACTCCTCCCCAGGAAGCCCACATGTTTCCTTTTACGCAGCCAGAGAGGGGACGGTTCGCCTAATTGTGCCTTTGGCCCTCGGGGCGAAGAACACAATCACTGCGCGGGCGCAAACGCCTGCACAGAATGGCGGCGTGGCCCCACTGCGGTTACTCGGTGTTTTGAAGGCGTTGGCCTGGAGATGAACCAGCTGTACGCCGAATAGACAAAATAGAAGCGCGGAAGACATCGACAAAGAATTTGCATGTCGCATCTTAACTTCAAGGTGGGGTGGCATTCCTTTTCTTCCGCTCCCTTCGCTGTTTCCTGCCTGCGGAAAAGCAGTCTGGACCGAGTTTTGTCGTCGCAGCAGGGTCTACAGTGTACTAAATAAAATGAGAAATTCCACAAAACAGGCACGGTACGTCGGCGTGGTCCCAAGTGCTGACTGGCTGTTCTGCTGTTCCCGGAGCACTTGCACTATTTAGCGAGAAGAAGGAGAAGGGCGATCGGTGTGCAAATTTCGGATGAAACGTGTATTTGAGATTTTTTGTTAGAATGGCAGGGCGGTTGCGAGAAGGAAGCGACAAAGGGCAATAACGATTTGCAGGAGAGTTTTTGGGCTAGTCTTGGGGAGGCGGCAGCAGAAAAACGGCGTAAGAAGAGTCAGTAAGTGTGCGCATGCGCGCACTGCCTGAATGGGGAGAGAAGCGAGTCTGTTCCTGATGTGGTCTGTAGCGTGGTTGTTCGATTGCGCCGTGTTCGTGTCGCAACGTCTTGGAATCACGATGAGTGCAGGTGAAGGTGCAGGGACTAAAAAGCGACGACAATTCAGCCTCGATGAGAAGATGAAGATCATCAGTGCCGTGCAGAGCGGCCGGAAAAAAAGGACGTAGCCTAGGAGTATGGTATCAGCCCGTCGACCTAGTCGACGTGCCTTAAGGACAAAAAAAAATACAGGAGCAAGTGGCACAACATAAAACAGACCCGTTTAAGGAAGCAGATCCATGCAGCCACATTTTAGGATGTTGACGCCGCCGTCTACACGTGGTTTGCCGATGTACGTAAAGGAACATTCATGTCAGCGGGCCGTTGCTGTGTCAGAAGGCCAAAGAGTTTGCCTTCGCCCTCGGCGTGGATGCAGCGGACTTCAAGGCGATGAGCGGCTGGCGGAGAAGCTTTAAACAACGACATGGCATTGTTTTCAAGACTGTGGCTGGCGAAGAGGCCGACGCACCGCACGATCTCGCTGACAATTGCCGTGAGTCCAAACTGCTGAAAGTGCTACACGAGTACAGGCCGGAAGACACATTTAATGCCCGACGAAACTGCTCTTTTTTATCAGTTCCTACCTCAGAAGACCCTGTGCGAGAACACAGATCGCTGCAAAGGAGGAAAAAAGTCCAAGCAACGTCTGACTGTGCTGCTCTGCTGCAATGCAGCAGGGACTGAAAAGCTGAAGCCCCTAGTGATTGGGAGGACGGCAAAGCCGCGATGTTTTAAGGGCGTGCGTAGCCTTCCAGCAGATTATGTTGCGAACAAAAAGGCCTGGATGACGGCAGACTTTTTCCAAACCTTACTTTTGCAACTGGAGAAAACAATGCGCCTTGGGAATCGCAAGATTTCTTTTCTCATCAACAACTGCGCCGCACACTACAAGATCCCGGTGGTGAATCACATGGAAGTGATTTTTCTGCCACCGAATTGCACGTCGGTGCTGCAGCCATTCGACCAAGGGATCATACGGTCCATCAAAGCCCGCTACCGCACGATGATGCTGCAGCGAATTCTACTCAACCTCCACCACAACATTGAAGGGCGAACTAGGATCAACGTCCGCCAGGCCATTGAAATGGTTACCGGCGCATGGTGAAAGGTGCCCGCCGACGTTGTGCGCCATTGCTGGCGCTGTGCTGGCTTGACTGAAGTTGACGACGCAGCCGATAGATGTGCCGACGATCGTGAGTCACCCATTGCGGCCACGGAGCTGCAGGAGTCCATAAAGACGTACAGTGCGTGTTGCGACGCCGCATTGGTTGTGAAGGCCGACGATTACGTCTCGGTGGACGACCAGATACTAATTTGCTCTGACCTTACAACTGATGACATCGTGGAGGCCATCATAGAGAAAAGGGACGGAACAAATGACCCGGCGAGTAGCGTTGAAGAGCTTGCAGAGGAGCCAAGTGTTATGACTACCCGCGAAGCGATGGCGGCATTTGACGTGCTACAGATATATATCTCGTCACTCCCTGACCTCGCGCCGCATCATGCCGTGAACCTCGATAGCATCAGGTCGGTGGTGGTTGCGCATTCAGTTCGTCATACTACTGTGCACAAGAAAATTGTTGACTTTTTTTCGCCTATTTGAGTTTAAATCTGATGTAAATATAAACATATAGGGTCGCTGCTAATTCTAATTATTTGCTTACTTTATTCCACAAACTACGGTAAAATTCATTCGCATTTTTCAGTTATTGCAAACTACAACAGCCTGCCCGATGAAATTGAATCTCTATCAAATTTATCATAATTTAAAAGGCTTCTTAAAAAGTTTCTTCTAGGGTGCTGAATGGTACATAACAGTCATAGTGAAATTTTTTGTGTATTTTTGAGTAGTATTCGTTGCACTTTTGCGTATTGTTTTTTCTCGCTGAATGTATGTTTGTAGTGCTGAACTGGTCTTTATTAATTTGTGTTACATTTCACTTTAATTCCATCTTTTCCTTTTGCTTCATCGTGTTTTATCATACTGAGGGAATGTAATTATGCCTACTTTTGTTTCTTGTGGCATAGGGTGTTTAGAAATTTCACCTAGATGCGCGGTTTAGTGTTTTCTATCTCGTGAAAATTTCTTAGTGTTCTTTTCAATATGACTATAGTTTTACATGTATAATATTGCGTTTCCTGTTATTCTATTTGTCCTTTTTTTTTCTCCCCTTCGAGTCCGCCCTAAATATACTACCTTTTTTGTATTGCTATATTGTCAATATTTTTATAATTTATATTACTACTCTGCAATGCATATAGCTCTATAATCTGCCATTGTATAATATGATTATAGCGGCTTTCACTGTGTTTTAATCTTCTACGTAATATTCAACCGAGGGTGCTGGTACAGTCTCGACTATGGGACCCTCGTCTGTATAATTTTGCTTTGTAACCTTCATCTTCTTGTAAGATTGAATAAACTTCTGCTTCTGAAATACGCTTATCTGCTTTATAGGGTGTCAATTCAGTGCGCGACGCATATAGCCAAGTGACGTGTATACCGAACAATTACCACTGTCCCGCACGCTTCGTTATACAAGCGTTTGACTGTAGTCTGAAGCCGTGCTGGTGGCGCGCGGTGTAGTGGTCATGTGTGGGCATACTTTACATCGTGGTTTATTGCAGGGCATGCAGCCAGTAGTTGCCGGTCGGTTGATACGAGAGTTAGTAAGAAAGTCACCTAAATTCTTATTAAGCCGGTAGACAACGCGTGGTGGTTCGGGGAATATGCTTTTTAAGCGGTCACCTTGCATTAGGATATTGTGATGTTTTTTTAGCACGGTTGACACTCTTGGAGCGGAGGATGGGTGGGTTAAAACTAAGTTAGTTTGCGGGTTCCCGTTCGGGGCTTTTTTCTTACAGATTACGTTACGGTCTAATTGGTTGGCTCGCACAATAGCGTCGTCGATAACTTTTTCCGGGTATTTTATATTCAGGAGTGCGGTCTTGAGTTCTCGACAGTTTGAATCAAAGTCGGCTTGGTTTGAGCAAATTCTCCTAAATCGGTGTGCTTGGCTGTAAGGTATTGCTGTCTTGCAGTGTCTGCTGATGATTGTTGTTGATTGTAGGGTTTAACGCGCCGACGCAACGCAGGCGATGAGGCGCGCCGTAGTGGAGGGCTCCGGATTAATTTTGACCACCTGGGGATCTTTAACGTGCGCCGAAATCTCGTACACACGGGCGTTTTTGCTTTTCGCCTCCATCAGAAAAGCGGCCGCCGCGGCCGGGAATCGAACCCGCGACTCTTGCAGTGTCTGACATCGCTACTTCGGAAGTGCAAATACTGCCGCGTGTCTGTCGGTTTTCTATACAGTTTAGTTTGAAGCCGACCTTGGAAGGTAGTAGCGGTGACGTCCACAAAGTTTACACTGTGTTCCGAATAGAAATGAGCAAGGGAAATACTAGGATGAGCTAGGTTAAATGCCTCAAAGAAGGTGAGGAGCTCCGCCTCACCGTGTTGCCAGATCATGAATATGTCATCAATATACCTTTTATAGTACATTGGCTTTAAATTTTCGGTGTCAAGAAAGTTTGATTCGAGGTGAGCCATAAAGATATTAGCGTAGTTAGGTCCGATTCGAGTTCCCATTGACGTTCCGCTGACTTGCACGTAATGAACTCTGTCGAACTCAAAATTGTTAAGTTCAAGAATAGGCCTAAGGAATGTTTCGAGAGCAGAAGAATCGATAGGTTTGTCGCACGATGACTGCTCATACGCAAGGGATACGGCGGCGATGCCATCTTCATGGGTGATGTTAGTATACAGTGACGCAACATCTAGGGTGACTAGAAGGCAGTTATCAGGAATTTCAATTTTTGAGATGTCTGAGAGAAAGTCATTGGTATTCTTAATGAAGGAGGGGAAGCTGGGCGGAATGTCGCGAATGAGATTATCCACATAGCGCGAGAGGTTTTTGGTAACAGTGCCAATGCCAGAAACAATGGGGCGCCTTGGGTTGTTTACCTTGGGAATCTTTGGGAGAAGATAGAATTTACCGGCTACTGGGCTTAAGGGGATCGGGGAACGAGCCGTGGTTTCATTTATTGTTTTATTTTTAACAAGCTCAGCAAGTTTATCTTTGACAATTTGCTTATAATCCTGAGTGGGATCATTGGGTAGTGCTTTATAGAACGCCGATACTGATAGTTGCTTATTGGCCTCGTTAACATTGTCGGTTTTGCCAAGGATTACGATTGCGCCTCCCTTTTCGGCAGGTTTAATAATTATGTCGGGACAGCTTGCGAGTTCCTCTAGGGCTTTGTTTTCGTTTGTAGTCATGTTGTGGTGGAAAGAAATTTGTGTTTGGTATGGTTTTCGCACATCGCGTTGGACAGCTTTGATGTACATGTCGAGGCAACTATCACGCTGTGTGGGAGGGGTCTAGTGCTTATAGCTAGGTAGGGTTCGGCGGGATTCTTCCGTCGCGGGGTGATCGTAGAAATATTGTCGTAGCCTCATGTTTCTGGCGAAGTTATCTAAGTCCTTAAAAAGTTGAAATTCATCAAAACCACCAGTAGCCGGGCAAAAGTTTAGGCCGTTTGACAAGGCGTTCATCTGAGCTGTGAGCTGAGGAGAGGGTTACACTTGAAAGGTTCATTACATTCTCGGTAAGGTTTTCTTTTGTTACGGCAAGCGAGGGAAAATTATTACTACAGGGGTTTAACTGAACTGTTTGGGGTGCAGTAGTCGAAGCATTTATTACAGTCGTAGTGACATTATCGGTCGTATTGTCAAGTGGGGGCAGTTACTAGTGCCGGATCTTGTTAGGTTCTTACGCATGTGGCCAGTGTTAGAAATCCTATCTCGGTTAAACTTTCGGTCTTTTGTTCGGGATATGGCGGAGGCCGTCTTAGATTCGTAGTTGCTTAAAAGGTTCAACTGCCTCTTGCTTAGTTCGTGACTAAGTAGTTCCTCTTTCTTTCGGAGAGAATGGGCCGTAGTTTTGTAGTGATTGAGGATTATTTCAGTTAATTGTAAAGACGCTTTATCGAGCACCTGTTTCCACTTATTTATGTTGTACGGGGAGAGTTCGGTAGTAGCAGGTTTTATTCTAATCCTAAGACCCCTGGGAGCGACCGCGGCCGTCAAGTACTGTGCAAGAGCAGAAACGTGCAATTCGGAACGTATGCGCTTTTCGGTGATTTTTCTTAGCTTTAAAAACTGTCTTTAAACGGGGAAGGAGGCCGCGTTACCTGTTTTTTTGTGTTGTAGTCAGTTGCTACTATGCTGATTCTTTCGAAGGTTGTAAGGGCATGTGGCACGGAGGGCTGGATTTTGGACCCCGGAAGGTCCGGCGGACGCGCTGCTGTTGGTCGCTGAGGATGCGGAGCTTGGGCGTGGCATGTTGTTGGTGCGGCGCTGGTCAGGGAGCTTCGTAGTGTCACCGCGAGCGTTCCCTCGGGGCGTTGTGGCCGTTGCAGGTTTGCCAGTAGGGGTTGCCATGTCGCTGCCGCGACGCTCGTCCGTGGACTTACCCGCCGCGGTGGCTCAGTGGCTAAGGCGTTGCGCTGCTGAGCACGAGGTCGCGGGTTCGATTCCCGGCCGCGGCGGCCGCTTTTCTGATGGAGGCGAAAAGCAAAAACGCCCGTGTGTACGAGTTTTCGGCGCACGTTAAAGATCCCCAGGTGGTCAAAATTAATCCGGAGCCCTCCACTACGGCGCGCCTCATCGCCTGCGTTGCGTCGGCGCGTTAAACCCCACAATCAATCAATCAATCAATCAATCGTCCGTGGACTGAGGGGTTGGAGCGCTGGCGCTCGCCCGGGGCGCCGTGGTTGCGGTGAATCTGGGAGGCGGTGGCGGTGGGCTGCTGGCTCGACACTGCTCCGGGGTCCTTACACTGGATAGAATTGGAGGCAGTGGAGGAAAGTCGCTGTCATTTGGCAAGATAGCCGGGGCTGCTACTAGGTCGGCGGTGCATGCGAAGTCGCGCCAGCCCAGAGGATTGCAGCGCTGTTGCATGAAGCAGAGTGCACGAATGTGGCCGGCCAGCATGGCCAAACCATCGAAGCTCGGGCGTAAGCCGTCCGCAGCGAGTACTCGGCGGGCTGGAAGGTGCTCAAAGTCATGATCGACGAAGCGGACAAAGCGTGAGTGGCGGCAAAATATATATATCGAGATGTTTACCAACAAGACGAATGGGTAATAAATTGAAAGTTTCATTTAATAACGTTTTATCTTGAGCAAGCCTTCCTCAGAAACGTCAGTGAAATGTTAATAAACGTTAATTAGCCGAAACGGTAATAAAACTTTAAATAATGTTGTACTGTTACCTGATTGCTAGCAACATCAAGTCAATGTGCTCTAATGGAGGCACGTCCCATTCCCACTAAGTTAGAAAATCTCCTTTGTTATTATTCTTGGTGTGTGTCCGACTGGTTACTTATCCTATTACTTATTATGCGATATATATATATATATATATATATATATATATATATATATATATATATATATATATATTCAGAAATATATCTTTGGGCATTATAACTGCCTCACATTACTTCATGATATTGGGATAGCTGCTTCAATTCAGAGGGGCGTATTCTGTACCAACTGTGTTCCAGGTTTCTTAATCTGTATCTAGCAAGTTGAACGTTTTCTCCCTTTGTGGCTCCGTCACTCTCCCACTCTCCCCTCCTCTCTCTTTGTCGTTTTGATACCTACAGCAACGTACGCAATTTTTGTGGTCATGCTTTACATTACATTACAAGCATTACAGCAAAACACGTTGTTCGGCTGGAGTTCTCTCTTACCAACATCCAGTGGTGTGCCTTGCACGGGGCGCTGAGGATCTCGTTCTGACTTCAACGCAGATCCAACCACTACTGCCAGCATCGAGCTTAGCAGCAGTGCCGAATACCTGCATGTATAAAGGACAAAAAGTCACCAGTGAACTATGCAATCGTTTTTCTTCGGGTTTGTTTTTCTTCGGGTTTTCTTCGGGTTTCATGAAATGAATGCATAGAAATCTCCAGTTCAGACATGGTCAGCCATATGTCGCGTCATCGCCCATAAATGGTTGTATCGCCTCGCAATAATCTAAATGCTATATAAAGCAAATGGTCCTTTTGGGTGCACCTCATGACATCTCTATCATTCCTCCGGGTCTTGGGCACACTATCCGAAGACATGGGGGATTTTCACAACATGAAGAGGATACAATTCAAATTGTTGTTTATTTTCAAGGTAAGCATTATTAAATGTCGCGTTAATTTTTTGAGCTGTTAAGCTATCTTAAATATACGAAAAATATTTACCGTTATGTTTTATGCAGCGTAATCGCTACAAAAACAATGGCGTGTAGGTTCGAGCTAGTTGTACAAATCCATTGTGTGAATTTCAACCTGAAAATTTAGATAAAGGCGAACAGGAATAGCACTTGCCTCTGTCCAGTTTGTCTTCTATCTGAATTTTTGTGCTTAAAATTCTTGCAAAAACCACAGATCTCCAACATATTTCTTGTGGACTTTTAACCCAATCCAGGCAGCTTACATTTAACTCAGTAGGTTAGGGCTGATTAGGTATTTGAATTTAAATTTCCGCTTTTGAAAAGGCGGTATTCCCTTCTTTCGGTGTGACCAGGGCTGCGCTTGCTTACATTTAATGGAAATTATTACACAACTTCCCAAAGTGAAATCACAAATATGACCGAAGTACAAAGAAATTTGGTTTTAAAATTCGGGCTTATTGGGGTGAACTTACGCTCTACAATGAAGGCATGAGCAAAAAAGCGACCACGAACCAGGCAATCAAGCGACATCTGAAATGAGCGTTTGGAAAATCAAATTTTGTGGCTCTTTTTTATGAATCGTCTGAAAAATCAGAAGCAAGGCCGATGAACCGAGAACAGCTGAGAGATAAGGAGCATTGAGGGTCACTTTTGTGTACGTGCTCCCCAGCGGAAGCGCAGTTCTGTGTCGGCGCCTGCAAAACAGCGCACAAATTAGAGTCCCTCGCGAAGGGGTCCTTTCCCTCACCGACACCGTGTCCGAGTCCCCGGAAGCGGTGCTTTTCTTGGCTGAATAAATCGTATTTTTCAAGTGCGCCCGTGCGTCAGCTTGTCACTGACTGCGCGGACATAACAGTGGCGACGTGGAAGTGTTTGTGCAACCTACGTTGAACAGCAGAGCTCTACGCAATGGCTACGCACGCTTCAGGACAAAAACTTGAATTTAACGGCACCTCCTGGTGATCATAGTTGCAGGCCGTCAATTCTACTTCGAGGCCAACAACATCGTAGACCCCAACAAGAACAAGGCACACCTGCTCACGCTGTGTGAGGTGGACACGTACGACACCGTCTGCTCCTTGGTTCAGCGAAGCACCCAAGCGGCAGTGGACTACGACGACATCGTTGCGGCACTGCAGAAGCACTACGACCCGAGGCCATCTGGAGTGTATAGCGGGGCACGTTTACAACGAAGACACCATATGGAATAACAAGCGGTCAGCGCCTACGTTGCGGCGTTGAAAAAAGTTTACGCCGATTGCAACTTCGGAGCGCTGCCCACCACATCGGTAGCTACCGAACACCCAGTCGCCACACCACCTGCGAACCCTACCATGCTACCACAGGACATTATGCTCCGTTACCGCTTTTTGTGCGGGCAGCGGGACGACTTCCTACAACAGCGTGCGTTTGCTGAGACCGATTTGACGTTCGCAAAGGCTTACGACATCGCCATCCGAGCGGAGAGTGCCTCCAAGGAGCAGCGTGACATCCGGAACCCCACCGAATCGGCATACCTCAGAAATCACCAGCGCCAGCCCCACAATCCAAGTGGCAGAAAGCCACCTAAGGCGGAGCGCTGTTGGCACTCTGACGAGCAGCGCAGCCTGCAGTCATGCAAGCTTCAAGGCGCAAAGTGCCATTTTTGCAAGAAACGTGGTCACATTGAGAAGGCATGCATAACAAAGAGGAAGCAGTCGAGGGCACACCCTGGACGGCACAAGCGCGTTAACGCGCCAGAGGCCATAACACAGGAGGAGAGGCACGGTAGTCTACCAGCATCACCCGTGCTGTACCACCTGACACTGTTCTCAACCTATGCACGCAACCGAAGACCATGATCGACGTCACAGTGCATAACCAGTCCGTCCACTTCAAGGTGGATTCCGGAGCAGCATGTACGCTGATTAGTGAAAAGACGTGTCACCAGACTTGGCGGCAGCATAAACCCATCTTGCTTCACGACCACATGCACCGGAAAACGCGGTCAGGGCAGGTCTTGCCACTACTGGGCAGTGCCAAACCAGACGTTTGTTACAACTGCACAACCTGCCAGCTACCACTACTCATTGTGCGAGAGGCCGGATCTAGCCTATTCGGCCGGAATTGGTTTGACGCTCTGGGGATAAAGATCGGAGGTTTCAACCCGGCATCCGAGGACAATATTCCCGAGCGAACGGATTTGGTGGAGCGACTTAAAAAGAAGTACGAAGCGGTCTTCGCTACGGATATTGCCAGACACAACGGACCTCTTATCAACCTGGAGCTCCAGTAGGGCGCCAGCCCCATATTTTTAAAAGCCATTAGCCATGCAGTCAGCGTACGACGAAGAGCTTCGCAAGCTGGAGCAGCAGGATGTCATTGAGCCGACGCAGCACTCAGACTTGGCCACACCACTTGTCGGAGTCGGGAAAAAAGAGGGAACTCTACGTCTTTAGGGAGACTACAGGAGCACCGTGAACCTGGCAACAAAGGCTTCTGCTTACCCATTAACAATGCCGCAGGATGTTTTCTGCACACTCCGTGGAGGCGGAATTTTCAGCATGCCGGACCTGACGCAGGCGTACCAACAGCTGAAGGTGAGCTAAGAAACATCTGAATGTCTCACTATAAACACTCAGAGGGGCCTCCACAGGGTTAAACGACTTTTGTTGAAAGTGAAAGCAGCCCGAGAAATTTATTAGAAGTACATGGAGTGCAAACTTTTTCGAATTCCAGGAGTGTGCGTTCACCTGGATGATGTGATCATTAGTGGCACATCAAGCGAAGAACACGCAGCACGTCTAGAGCTTGTACTTAACAGGCTAGGCAGCGCCGACTTGCACTGACGCGTAGATAAATGCTGTTTTGCAGTTCCCGACGTTATGTTCTTGGCGCACTTGAACAATGCTCAAGGTATTCATCCCACTGATGTCAAGGTTCGTGCTGTCAGAAAGGCACCAGCACCAACCAACAATCAGGAACTGCAGCAATTTCTTGGGCTCATCACATTCTACTATCGATTCCGAGAACAGCAAACAACTGTGGCTAATGACCTGTACCACCTGTTACTAACTGATGTCCATTAGAGCTGGTCGCAACGCCACCACAAGGCATTCGATGCGCTTAAGGACCTCCTCCGACGGCGCGTAGTCGTCAGGCACTGCGATGAAACGAAGCCCCTCCTTCTACCTTGCAATGCATCGCCCTACGGTATGTTCGCAGTGCTCTCACAAGCCGATGATCAAGGCAGGGAACACCGTTTGCTTTTGATTCCCGCACCCTTTCAACGGCAGAGCACAGTTACTCGCAACTGGATCGAAAAGGACTCGCAATCGTGTATGGAGCCATACGCATTCACCAGTACATTTGTAGAAGACACGCGATCATTATTGCGGATCACCGACCTCTGTTCGGTATTTTGGGCCCCCAGAAACAAATATCCTCTACGCCGTCTCTCCGTATGGCATGGTGGTGCATAAAAATATCAGCGTACGACTAAGAGACCGTGCACCGCCCAGGAAAAATCAATCATCTGCCGCTCGGCGAAACAATTGAGAGATCCCACACAAGTGGGCTGCGTGCTGATGTTTGAAGTCAAGCTAAATCCCCCCGCTAGCGGCAAACACGGTCGCCGTAGTGACGCAAGAAGACTCGACGTTGTCGCAACTGAGCGAGAGACTGCAACAAGGACGAGTGCAGAAACTGACCAGAGGAAACTTCAACGCCTTTAAAAAAAGGGCAAGGGAGTTGAGTCTCCGTCGCGGCTGCGTGACACGCGGGTAACCAGTCGTTATCCTACACGCACTACGCGAGCAAGCCATGGCCCTCAGCTATGCTGGACATCGACGAGTAGTAGCCGTATAAAGGTGCGCTCACCGATACATGTGGTGGCCAGGAATTGAACTCGAGATCGAACCAGCTGCGCAAACGTGTCAAGCTTGCCAGGAACACCAACAAGCCCCCTCGAGAGCCCCCATTACTTATTGGGAGAAGCCAACAACTCAATGGCACACCCTCCACGTTGAGTTTTCAGGCCCAATGAAAGGAAAAACATTTCCAGTTGTGGTGGATACTTACACGAAATGGCTGCAAGTTACACAAAAGAGTAGGCCAACATCCTCGGCAGTCATCGACGGCCTGCGTGCGTTGTTTGCAACGTTCGGGCTACCTCAAAAATAGTATTGTACAGAGGCACCGCATTCGTGTCGACAGAGATCAGCGGTTGTACAAAGACAACAGCATCACAGCTGTGACATCCGCCCCGTACCATGCAGCAACGAACGGACAGGCGAACGCTACGGGGCCGAACTGAAGAGGGCACATTGCATGGATGAGACAGAGTAAAAACGACGCTTGGATCGCTTCTTTTTTAAGCAGCACACAGCAGTACAAATCCCACAAGCCAGACCCCTGGGAGGGTAACATTTTCACGGGAAAGGAGAATGCCTCGCAGGGCTGTTCAACCAGGGCCATCCTCAAAGGCGGCACAGGATGCCCGCGACCCAATGCGCAGCCGTGGGATAAAAAAAGGAGAACGCGTGCTCGCCCACCCGTTTCAACCCAAGCCGGAATGGGACCCAGCAGCCGTGAAAAAGCGGATTGGACTGCGGTCGTGGCTCGTCAAGATTTCCAGGACAACAACTCGGTGGAAGTTCAATCAGCTCCGCTAGCTGAGGCCGTCTTCAAATAAACTAGTTCATTCTGAAGGAAGTTGTGCATCACCACCCGTCAACACGGCCTGGGATCTCACTTCGGAAAGTGTTGCTGCGACAACAACAACCACATCTGCAGACGGCCAGCTCCCGTCTTCGTTGCACCACACAGCCGTCGACCAACGCCACTCCACATAGCAGCGACACTTCCCTGACTGCTACCAGGCGTTCTTCTAAGGGAGAAAGAAATGTGTTCGTGCTCCCCAGCAGAAGCGCAGTTCTGTCTCGGCGCCTCACGACAGCGCGCCAATTAGTGTCCCCCACGAAGAAGCCCTTTCCCTCGCCGACGCCGCCCCCGACTCCGAGGGGAGATGGACAATGCCCGGGGAGACACTTTGATACCTTGCTTCAGTTCAGTCGAAAAATCCGTGCACTTCTTAGCTGAATAATCCGTATTTTCAAGTGCGCCGGTGCGTCAACTTGTCACTCACTGCGTAGACATAACAGGCACACTACCCCGCACACCTCGTACTTTTTAGGCAATACCCCAAGTATGTGTCCCCAACAAAGGAGAAACAACAACAAGAAAGCGTTTTTTTTTCATGGAAATGTGAGAAGAAAGCAAACTAGGTAGAGCACTAGACTACTACTACAAAGACCTGAGGTGAATTCTCAGCAGATGACACGTGTCGTTACTTCCTCCGTAATGTGGCGGCCATGCTCCTCACTAAAACCTGCAACAGCAACGGTTGAGAGGGGGGCAGTTGAGAGCATACAGAATTAAGTCATAAGCATTGTGGGAGTACTTGCGTAAATTAGTCTGGAGTTTCTAGTCGGTATTTCGCCCTGTGCAGCCGCGTTTACGCGTACTAAAGGCTCCGTGCCCCAGGTATCATGCAGCAACATTTTAAAAACAGCAATGGTGTTACTTGAAAAAAACTTTGTGTATAATGTTTGTAGTGCAGGAAAGTAGTTTCCAGTAATTTTTGTTAAGATTTGTCTACCTGAAATAATTTTTTTAAGTCGGAAAGTACTTGCCTAATCACTTAGGTGTCAAGAATACACTTCAAAGCACCCAGGAAAAGAATCTAACTGCGGTATTTTCAGCGACGAAATAATTCATAATCATTCCTTTCCGCTGCTAAAGAAACCCCCCAAAATATAAAAATATAAAGTGATAGCACCCCTACGCCCTGACGTGGGAGTCTTATAATCTGGTAAGACAACTCACACTCCTCCAATTTCACGAAGAACAAGAAACAAATGGTACGGAAAACGACGCTAACTGTCCTAGAAGAAGCGGAGCGAACAATGCGGAGGCAGGAAAATTGAATTGCAGTAAACAACAACAGAGAACGGCCCCACACCCCCTCTCCTTAATAACTACTCCACACTTGCAAGCTTTCACGCTGAGCGGAACTGATTTTTATTTTTTACAGGTTTCGTCACCTTCTCTCTTCATCTAGCCCTCTACACTTCGTAAAGCGCGCACACCAAAATGTCTGACGCGACGGGGTTTGACGTGGACGCGGCGCTCGTACACCTCCTACTGGAGTTTAGTGAGCCGCTGCGTATGTCAGCTGCACGCTCCCGGCAGAGGTATCATATGTACCCTAGGAAAGAACACTTCGTACAACTTTTAACCTTGCATTTATGGCCACCCAATAGTTGTCGGGACAGGACATGGCGCCCCTTACATATAAAAGTGGTCACTTTCAGCGTTTCACCGTTAAGTTGCAGTAATGCCTTATCTCTGTGATCTACAGTTGTGGTGCGAAGAATGCCTACTCTGGTGGACTCTTCCTTTGACCGGTGGTCGTCCCTTAGCCTCTCTAGCCTCTCAGGGCAGTTTATTGCATGCCTTTCAATATCTGGCATGACACCTGAGCCGCGTAAAAACCTCTCGCATTTCTTCGATATCAACATCTATTTCAAGAGGGTGCTTCTGGACGGTTTAGGCAGCCCCAGCCCTTCGAGATCCCGCCTGCCAGTTCCCTATTCGTGATAACTACCTCTTCCACCATAGCTACATCTCCAAAGACCGGCTGTGGCTCCTAGTAATTCGTTGTCGTTTGTGCCTAATACCTCCGATTTTATTCACGCCGTCGGAAAGTGTTCTCAAGACGTCAAGATCCAGACGTTCCAAAACAATCGGCTGTCGTACGACCTAGGGAGAGTTTAGTATCTTAGATGCAAAGTTCCTTGCCCAATTTTTAATTCCGGGACAGAGAGTTGGGACCTGACCTAAAAGCAGGCGCTGGGAAACTGTTGGAATAACTAGCCAACAATTGGACTTTTAACGTGACTTGTTAAGAGAACTTGTTTCGACGGCTGGTGCTAAAGTGATAATCTTATTTGCTGTTGATCACCCCACCAGCACCTCGAAACCTCACGGTAAGCATTGGGCACAGCACAAGAAGTCAATTCCTTCCTTTTGCGTAATTTCGTTCTCCTTGGTGTTGCGGCGAGATGATTGTTTAACAACAGAGGCCGTGTTTCACTATTAGTTTAACGAAGACGTCCTCACTGCTTGTAGCGGCACAATACACCCTAATTCCGGCACTATACACTCTAAATCTCGCACCTAAATTCTAGCACTATACACCCTACTAGCCAGAATTTGCGGTATTACCGAGCGCCTGAACCGTGTCTTCAGCGGTATGGTGGCCACATTAATTTTCCTATATTTTCGACGGGGTCCTCTCATGTGGGCGAAAACCGCCCATGTGATAAAAACAGGGATTTTTTCTTACTTTTTTTAACCTCACAAAAATTGACGCTTGTTGCACACAATGCAACACAATAGATCTGACTCCTCAGAATACACGCTCTTTTATGCCACCACGTATAACGCCGATAATTGCTGCAACTTTTGCCCATATCTACACCGAAGGATAAACCGGTAGAACAGCTCGGTCGGGCGGAGTGTAACACATGTACTGAATGTTTTCTCACTCTCTTGTTTGAATGTCCGTATCGTTTCCTGCTATCGACATTCCCGGAAAGCCCATTTGAAGTGCCGTATTCCATGCCCATTCATACAGCTTGCCGCAAGCACCTCTTCCGTCCGCTTTGTCGTGAAGGCGCTGACGCCATCGGAGGATCGTTGCTGCCTGGCGGCAGAAAATAGTCCTTAGGCAGTGCCTCAAGCCGAAAAATCGGAAGAATATTCTCTCTTCCTGAAATATTCCAGATGAACATTCTTTAGCCTCCGTGAGACACTTTAACAAAGAGTTATATGTAAAGCCATTCGTGCCGTCGATAGCCCAGAAATGGAACGAACTGGCCGTAGAGCTCATGGGCGTCTCGACAAGTGCGTCATGGTCCTTGCGAGATTCAGGATCACTATTTTCTTGACAATCTGTTTGATTTAGAGTGGAGTGCTTCATTCATGGGGGTAAGTCTGACATTGAAGGGAATTAGAACGGGACATGCGCAGCGAACTGCAACGATGATTCGCTGCCATTCTTTTTGGCCATCGAGTACGAGTCGCTCGCTAATGTCGGAGGCCAATGCTACTGCCCGTTGGTGAAGCAGAAGTTGCTGATCCAGCATGTTAAGGCCTAGCTCCAATTTGAGGAAGAGGGCTCATCGGGTGTGCTCAGGTGATGCTCAGGCAGCCAGCTGCGGTGAAAACATCTGACGCGGGACAAACTGGTGGCACGAATGCATTCCTTAAGCAAAGCGCGTGTTGTCAGTGCGCTGCCATAGGCGCGGGACGGCGGAGCTTTGTTGCTCTCTTCCCACACTCGGCATGTTGCAGCACAACTTTTAAATGCAGAGCATTTGTTTAACTCACGATGTCACCCGGCGTTGTCGGTGTGCCTCGGCGTCCGCAACATCCGTTCCAGGTGCGCCCTCTCCACCACTCCTCCTCTCCCGCATCACGCTACCCTCCTCGCTCTCAACAACAGCTCCGCACCCGTCCCCCTACACTATATAAAAAAATAATACTTACCGGCGCCTGGTTTCGATCCCACGACCCTGAGGGCGGAACGCAAGGTACATGGTGCTCTACCCACTGCGCCACAAAGCGGACACAGAATGGAAGGCTACAAACGCGCCTTATATCCTTGACTCATTCAAACTACGTCAAGAAGCTGATGATACAACTCATTCACTACCACCAACTACCCAAACACTAAACATTAACGCAATACACCCACCCCCTATGCGACGCATTTACTCGAGTCCCCCTAGCGGGGAGACGGGCCATTTTTTGTTCCACATTGAGCAAAAACAGTTTCTTTCGCTGCCAACTTGTACAATGTTAGTAAGATTGACGCTCCGTTCAAAGAAATCATAAGTGGCGCCGCTAATTGCTCACTTTAGCAGGCTTTTATGTTCTCCATCGTCACTGATTCCTTGTTAAACATGCCTATGTATCAAAAACTGAGGGCAATAGCTGAATTTATTTCAGTTGCTTGGTTAACCTAATACTCATAAAAATTCAATACACTTGGCACAATCATTAAAAGCTGCAGACCATTACTTTTTTATTTATGGGTTTTCAATGATTGTAGCTCGCTTGCTCCTCATACAGCATGTGTTGCAAAATCGGGAAATATGGGAAGAAGCTGACAGAAAAAATAAATATTATGACTTGGAGAAACTTAAGAAATACAATCACTTGTTAATGTACGATTTATCATCCGAGAAATTAACGACATTTACATTAACTCAAAAGAAAATACAGCTCCAATGGAGAAACAGAGCGATTCCTTGGGTGGAAAACAAGATGATAACACTGCACTATCTAACTGGTGTCGTGTTTAAAATTGCTCAAGCAACACAGATGATATCACAATGGAAGGGGGATCTAAAGAAAAGAGGAAAATGGATTCTGCAAACATAAGACTACTACTAAAACATACTACGTGATCCAGTTTTAGCTTTCCAGAATAAGGTCAAGCGAACTTCGAGAATAGCAACATGGGAAGGACTGCCGCGAGACATATCGACACCGCCTTAAGCGAGCCGTTTCCAAATCTGCTCTAGAAAGAATTATTATAACTTGCCGGCAAAGGCAATACTTTACTGAATAACGTGCATCACAGAAAAATTGTTTATAAGAACTTTATGTTTCGTACGAAATATACCTTGTGTTTTAAAACTAAACCATTCCCTTTATTACGGCCTTTGGGCATTGATAGTAAAGTAATAAATAGCTACAAAAATAAATATTGTGCAGTTTGATTAATGCACGGCAACACCACTAGAGGACTGACGGCTTCTTAAGACTACACTGAACTATATATATCTATTTTATTGTTTGTTTGTACACTTACAACGGGCTTTTGAAAGCACGTACCAGAAATAATTATCACTCAGATATATTAGATCTAGAGGGCCTTTTGTTGTTTTTTTTAGTTATTGTTTCCGCGATTGCCTAGAGTGGGTCGAACTAGAAGTTTTTTTGTCGAAAACTGGGTGGTCGTATCAGGTGTTCTACAAGGGTTGTTGCTAGTAAATATTTTGTTTTGCATTTTCGTTAACTAAAATAGAAAGACAGGAAGCTTAAATGCATGCTGACGACACGGCATTAGCCCTACCGATTTAGTCGTAAACAAAGTCCAGGGAAATATTCAGACAGATATATGTTATTTTACCAAATAAGTAGTGTTTTTCTATATGATATTTACCAATAGAAGCTTCGATTGCTTTCAGATTGCGCATGAACGTCTCATACCATGAAAGAATAATTTTACGTGACAGCCACAGCTTTAGGCGTTTCTGTCAATTCTTGTCAATGCGAAAATAGCGAAGTGCTTGAAGCACCGTGGGCGAGCTTAGAATGCCACGCTAACGAGAAAATATCTTTGGATGTGCACTTTCAAGAAGTAGCAAAGCGTTTACAGGAAATGTGCAGTTACATGTGTTTTTTACAATTTAAGCCCCACATTTTTTACAAGAAATGGAATAGAAATCTTTGGAGGCATCACCATTAAAGTGCGGAACAATAATTTATGACCAAGCCTCTCAATAGCGACCAAACATCTGCAACCGCAACATAGGAATATCTCGGAGCAATTTATGTGGAACACACTTTGACTGAGAGGGCAGACTTAATCATACATCCACGTAAAATTCTGCGTGTCAACAATCAGTTTATACTGATGCACTCCGCCAAGAATATATTTTTTTACAGTGTCTTTAAATTTGATGACATAAAACAAACACATCTTGGTTGTTCTTAAAAAAAAGTCATTAGGTGCGTTTAAATCAAGTACGGTGCGTTTAAATCAAGTTTAAACCAACACGCTCCTCTTATGAGCTTTCTCGCTTTAACAAACTTGAGATAGGCTCTGGCTTTCATAGCTTTACAACAACAAGCTGTTTACTATCACGGCTAACCCTAAATACGTGAAAACCCGCCGCGGTGGCTCAGTGGCTAAGGCGTTGCGCTGCTGAGCACGAGGTCGCGGGTTCGATTCCCGGCCGCGGTGGCCGCTTTTCTGGTGGAGGCGAAAAGCAAAAACGACCGTGTGTACGAGATTTCGGCGCACGTTAAAGATCCCCAGGTGGTCAAAATTAATCCGGAGCCCTCCACTACGGCGCGCCTCATCGCCTTGGTTGCGTCGGCGCGTTAAACCCTACAATCAATCAAAAATGAAATACGTGAAAATTTAGAAGCGCGCATATTTATAATGGGGCTGCCCGCATCTTACTAATTTAATCAAATGTACTGCATTTATAATAGATTATCACTCCTACTATATGGTGTTAGCATGCACTATTTTTTGTTTCCAGTATTAATTTGTCAGTTATAGGTTGGGTTGCATTTGTAGTTTTTATGTTATAGAGATTTCTTACTACTCCTTGTCTTCGTATACTGTGTAAATAGATAAACCTTGTCCCCGTGCACGAAGTTGGTTGCCCAGACGGCTCTAATTCATAGCTGCGCAACTGGGATCAATATTTATATTGTTGCATGGTATTCGGATAGTTGCTATGAGTTGACTGCATCTTCCTCTCTTTGTTTTTTGGGCCACGCAGGAATTAGCTCTAATTCGCTCCACATATGCACTTTTCCATGTAAATGAAGAATATAAATATTTTCCGACATCACTTACTTTGAAGTACATGGTGCCCTCGACATGTTTCTCAGCACGTCAGGCCCACACATGAACACTGCAATGTTCACGAAAAAAAACACAAGTTTACAGAAGCACAGGCATATACATGCAGGTATGACAGAGCACACAGCGTACAACAATATACCCCGCTTTTCTCGCAGTCGGCCAGACAGTACAAAAACATCATCATTACCATGGGTGGGGGTAGAATCCCAGCAAATTGAAGTGACTCAGTCTTCTGTGCCCCTTACTTCTTAAAACTAATGCAATGCCAACGGCAAATTTTGCCGCCAAGCAGATTGTCCTATATATCTATACACGAGTTTTTACAATACACCTGCGCTTTCGAACTCTATCGCGGCCCAAAAAACTTTGCTATCTGACACACCAATGCAAGCCGCTCGAGACATTCCTTTAAATGTAAAAAATGTAGGAAGCTTACTTTAGCGCGTAAGACTTGAAGGTAGCGAAGCTGTACGCAACCTTCACCCTCGTCACACACGCTTAGGTTCACGATTGCAGCGGCTGCGCTTCTTCTTAGGGGCCGCAACGACCTTTACTTCATCATTGTTACTGTAAGTGTGAGCTTGGTTCATTTTGTTTGTAGTCATAGTCGTTGGACATGACCCTTCAATTGCGTACGCTATGACGTGTCCTGGAGCAGCGCTTTGACGGGACGTGCAGCAGCGTACTGTATGACAGGCTACGTAAAGTACCGTTTCCCCGGGGACCTGGGAATTCGGTGGTACACCACATAGCCTGTTCCACACGGTATAAGAGAACTACCAACCAAAGGAGACCTGGTGCGCACAGCGAAGACCGATTAGTAGAACGTTCTCATAACATCGTAATTTATTGCAGTGTATAGAAATCTTGTGCCCACAATCAGCCGGTTAGTAATTTTATGCTCCTGTCCAGATCATCACAATGGCTTTTACTAGCATACCGGCCACGGCTTTTTCCCACCAGACTACAAAACCTCGCTATGTTGTCCCCGCTTGAAATCTTTCGCCATACTTCTGCTTAGATGTGGTGGCATGCGGCGAAGAAAGACGGGTGGAAACATTTGGAAACATCGGAATTCGTCGGAATATATTGAAGTTTTGCTTCCGCACTTTTCAGGACATGTGTGCTCATCGAACCTGTAGCACGTGGCTTTCTTCCATTCCTTCTACGCCGCAGTTGATGGAGTGACGATAGAAAAACTGCATCGTTATCGAAGTATGTTTTTACTAACTAAGGGCAAACAGGTAGATCGCACACGCGTTTTAGAAGGACATGCAGGATCGCAGAATGCCACGGGGTATGTCTGGCGCGCATGCGGGTCTACCATTGCTCCCGTAACCACGCTTTTCCTTTGATCACCCTTAAACACCTCGTACATGGCTCTCTCGGCGAAATTATCTAGTGTAAGAAAAAGTTCCACTGCGCTGCTTGGGCCAATTTGCTTTGTTCGCGGACAACACCCTCGACCATGCCTTATTTGGCTGCGCTCACTGCTATTCATGCACGGGGAGCGCTTAAAATCTTAAATACTTAGGCCAATTACAATTTTTGTTGCCGCTTGCGATTTCAAGAGGGCGATTAGGAGCAGATGTATTGCAAATATACACGCGCCCTGCAATATTTCCAGACATGTATTGACTGCAAAAGATCTGGCCTTTTGACATATATCTTTTGAAGGCCGCACTAGTATACACATACCCCTCTTTACTCGTGAGCGGCAAAACATAGGCGAGCACCGTCGCGAACTCCGGCTTCATATTCTTTTCTCTTTTTTTCATTTTGGTGTTCAACTGCTCTCAATTCAATTGTGCAGCCGGCTTAAAACATTCTGGGCGTGCCTGCGGCATGTCGTATTAGATTCGTGGTCAACGGCCTGTTTAACACCCAACTGACCCACTTTTTGACGCAAACCGATTTAGCGGCTGCAGCTGCGTCACAACTTCATCCTCTCTGATCATGCCTATGAGAGGTGGGCAAGCATCAAACGCAATGTTGTAAATTTTCTTGTAGGAGTCTGCGTTTCGCTTAAAAAAGATGGAGAAAGGCTGACCGATTGTGGCTTAGGGGATGCTTGTATTTTGTGCATTTGTGGTAGCACACGCATTTCTTTTCATTTTTCTGTTTTATTGTTCTTTTTTCTCCTTTATTTTCTTTTAGTTTCTCGCTCTTTTTTCTGCTCGTTCTTTCTTTCCTATTCAACTCCAAGAGCACAACCAATGCGGTTGTGGAGCGCTGCCTACTCCGACAGAAACCAGCATGCCGACTCCTCTGACACTAAACAAGCTAGAAGCAACCTCTCTAGCAAGGCCCTTTGAGACACAAATATCATTCCCTCACTGAAGAAAAATATGGCGACGTTGGTGTAGCATTTGGCCCGCACGTCCCTCGACTGACCAATGCAAATGGCTGCCCTCAGTCAACAGCAGCTGTATAGCACCGGACCGCGGTGCCGATTAGGCCAGTAATCCAGCCGATGGTGCTAAGAATCTCTGGGTCCAGACTGGCCACCTTTGGAAATCGACCCTGGAAGCGTTCAATGCACGAATCCTGTATAGTAAGGGAAGCTTAGCTGTAGTATTAGAGAAGCTCTCTTCACATTGAGGAATATAATAGGGTTAAGTGAGTTTACAAGAACCAAAGAAGGCTTCATGGAGCTCACTTGCGTAAATATTCCGTGCCATCGAGGGCATCAAGAAAAGAAAGGGCACGGAGTAAGTTTCCTAATCCACAGAGAAATAGCAGGTGAAGTTGAGGGATTCTTCAGCAATACAAAAGAGCAGAAGTCATTGCGATCAAGCTAAACAAGCGATACAGTTTAAGGATGTACAAGCCAATACGCCAACAGTTCACTCCGATGGTGATGCCGTGAAAGGTTCCTGGAGGACGTCAAATTAGGAATGAAGAGTACAACACACTTCATGATTACAATGGGAGACTTTAACTAAAAGGTAGGCAAGAAGCGTACAGGGCCAATGTAAGTGGCAAATTTGGGAATATTTACTCGCAACCGCAGAGGGGATGCACTGGCAGGATTTGGAGAGACGAATAACTTGAGGATTATGAACATATCCCTCCGCAAACAAAAAAGCAAGAAATGGACATAGAAAATACAGGATTGTTCGAAAAATGGAGTTGGCCTCATTTTTAGCGACCATTCAGGAATTGCGCCGGAAGTAGAGGAGCTAAGCCAGATTCGCATCAGAGGGCATATGATTGTTAGAAATAAATGAGGATAGAGTCTCAAAAGAGAAAGAAGGAAGATCAAACAAGTTAGAATCTAAGCAGAAAGCAGGTATAGAAAGGGCGCAAGAATGAATAACGACCCTTCACAAAAAAATTGACCTAAGTAGGTAAATTTCTTTCAGGAAAGTGGAAGAAGAAAAAGTCGATGGGGTAGACAGGCTAAGTGACAACTTAACAAATGCATTAACAGAAACTTCAGCAGCTGTATGGGACGCAACATACAGAAAAAAAAACTGGAAATATATATAATTCGGAAAATGAAGGAACAAATTCGAAACTTAAAATAGTGAAAGCATCGAGTAAAGATGATCTGACGGATTTACCGGAGCTCTCAAATTTGTCTAACCGGTACGTAAAACAAACACCATTTCTGCATAAAACGTGGTAGTGATCGGGCAAATTTTGGAAACGGGAGGACGCCGAAAAGTATCTAAAAGAAGGCTGGATATCGGAAGACAGAATGTACGCATTTAGAGTCGAAAAGGGTAACTGAACGAACAGCATGCTACTTAATACAAGTAGGAAATCTCCTTCTGCAACACGTTGTACGCCTGCCACGCTACATCACGGGTATACAAGCTCAGCGCGCAATGTCCCATTATACCCAAAGCCGGTGTTTAAAAGCCTCTCAAAGGCATTAAAAGAGGAACGACAACGGCATAATCTTATAACTACTAAAGGCAACAGGGGATATTTATATGAAAAAGCTTGCTTTATTATCGGAATACTTGATGAATTTAAATGTGCTCATAGCCTGAAGGAACACCTACATTATCCTGAATCAGGAAAAGGGACGTACCAAAGACCCTAACAATTACAGGCTAATTAGCTTACACTCAGATGTACACCAGCTGTTTACCAAGATATTGGCTAACCGTATTAATCACAACCTAGATTCCCAAAAACCCAGGGAGCAAGGTGTGTTTAGGAAAGGATTCTCCACAATATGTCACATTCATAGCATCAAACAAGTAATTAAAACGTTTCCAAGGTACACCTTAGGTTTTGTGTCATTTATAGAGTACAGAAAAACGTTTACTTCAAAACACATCATAGCAGATCTTGAATTAGTCCAGCACCAGGGAATAGGGAAGACCTACATAGAACACTAGAAGACTCGTATCAATCGCGTACAGGGCCGCATATTTCTTCACACGCAAAGCGAAAAATTTCAGATCCAAAAGACAGTTAGATGGGCAGATACCATTTCTCGAAAAGCTTCACCGCATGTCTGCGGGAGTGTGGGGGGCTGGTATTCAGGAACGTTTCTGCGAAGACATACCTGCAAAAATGCTTGAGGAACTTCAATCACACTGCAATGCCCTGGGACTAAAGATAACTATGAATAAATATGAAGTCATGATGAATATGATGATGATGCTTAGTGGCTTCCCCCTTGTAATGGGGTGGCGTTGCACAGCGGCCTTAGTCGCAACGCCACTGTACAATCACATCGCCAAAATAATACAAACACAATAAAAAAATAAATAATATCAAAGTAAAAAAGAAAATACTTTTACAAGGTTTTTCTGCTAGTCTGACTTCTTTGTTCGCATGTCCTCCCAGATTGTTCTCCGCTCTTTTCCCACCAACAATCTAACCTTCTTTTACTAACCTCTACTGCTGTCCAGTTCACTTTTCCACTAACCTTAAAGCCAAGGGCTTCTGGAAGCTGGATGGCTCTATCGCTGAGGACTGGACGTATACTTTTCCACTCCATTACAATATGTCGCATGGTTTCTGGCTAATTTCCGGAGCCTGCGCATAGTTATTCCTGTTCCGCCTCGCCGATAAGCGTTTTTGTCCGCAAGAAACCCGCTCGGGCTTCAAAAAGCAATGCAATCCCTTTGGTATTATCGAAAAATTTTTCCCTTGTGATCTCCTGCTTCCCGATCCTTTAGATATCTAAGGACTTCTTCGCATCCATCCTCTTTTTCCAGGTGATTGTCTCTCTTTCTTTCACTTCATTTTTATTGCCTTGGTCGTTTCCCCTGCACTTCCAGGTTTCATGTAGTTTGTCCTGAGCCTTCTGGTTCTTTTGCTCCATTGTGTGTCCACCCTTTTCATGTAAAGATACCGCAACACTTTCCGCCCATCTCTGATCATCCATATTTTTAAGTCGTTCCTCAAAACATATTTTGCTCTGTGCTTCTCTCACTTCGAAGGATGTTCATCCCATGTCTCCGTGCACTGCCTCATTTGTTGTTTTACTGTGTGCTCCTAATGCCAATCAACCTACGGCCCTCTGATTTACTTCTAGCCATGATTGAATCTCTTATTTGACACACACTACTACGTTTCCAAAGGTGAGTGCTGCTACCACCACTCCCTTCTAGATTCCTCTGACTACTTCATATCTGTTATATCCCCACAGTGCTCTGTGCGTCATGATAGATACGTTTCGTCTGCCTTACATTCTCAAATGCTCCTCGTGAGTTTTTTGAAACGCCCGACCTTCGTTTAACCATATGCCCAGATATTTGTATTCCGTTACCCACGGTATTACTGCTTTTTGAACGAATACCGATTTCTTACGGGCATTGTCATCAAAACCTACAACTCCCGACTTTGCTATGCTAAACTCTAACCACAGTTCAGTGGCTTCTTCACCGCAGATATCTGTGAGCTGTTGCAGACACTGTTTGCTATCTGCTAGCAGTACTATGTCATCTGCATATATCAGTCCCGGGATATGTTGTTCCACATCCTGTCCTTTGCGGCTGTAACGTAGCTTGAAACATACTGTAAGCGCCCTTTTCAGCCTATGTAACTAAAGGCTAGAACAACTAGAAGAGTGCATCTATCTAGGACAGGTCATCAGAGCTCACCCAAATGAGGAGAGAGGAATTGGTCACGGGATAGCCGTGGGCTGGAGCGTTTTCGTCAAAACACACCAAATAGTAAAAGTAAGCTACATCTAACACTCAAAGAGAGAAAATGCAGCCAATGCATCCTGCTCGTGATTTCGTATTGTTAGAGGAATCGGCGCCTTACGAAACCGTTCTAGAACAAACTT
The DNA here is from genome assembly GCF_048455015.1 of Haemaphysalis longicornis. Classification (NCBI taxonomy): domain Eukaryota; kingdom Metazoa; phylum Arthropoda; class Arachnida; order Ixodida; family Ixodidae; genus Haemaphysalis; species Haemaphysalis longicornis. The sequence continues at coordinate 34,957,576 of NW_027526295.1, forward strand.
AGGGAGGCTGGATGAGCGATGGAACGTGTGATCATCGGGGTAACACTTACGGACAGAAAACGAGGTTGCGGGATTAGGGAGCAACCTCGAGTAGATGACGTCAGAGTTAAAATTTTAAAAATGTACTTGGTCAGGTAATATGGGACGAAATGATAACCGGCGTACCGCCTGGGCGACGAACATGATACCCAGAGACCGATCTAGAAGTAGGAGAAGTAAAAAATTCGATGCATTGACGGAATAAAAACCTTCGCGTGCCAAGACTTGGCTCAAGCAGAACCGGATCTCAGCGCTTAATGGTAAATTTAAAATGAAAGATGTTTAGCACGCCAAATGCACAAGCGCACTCATGTCGGGTGTTCAACATCATCGGCGCAAACAAAAACTGCTTCACGGGCAGAGCAAGCGAAGCTCACACTTTTGTCGGATTTTTGCCGCTCCGTTCACGTCACCTCCTGAGTGTTTTTGGACATCGCATTTAGATGCATGCACGTTATCAATCCTGTTTTGTGCGTCACGAATCAGGGATTTGCTTTGGACGGCTTCATTCTTGCACTTCTCGCAAATAAAACGGGCGTCCGATCAGCCTCGGCGGGCAGCAGCGCTGCCTTTGGTTATTTAGCGCTTCCTAAAGGACGCTTACATGATATGCATTTTAAAGCAAATGTTTTCTAGTTTCGTCCGACCATTTTCTGGAGGATGGGCAAATAGCCTTTCTACCGGAGACACACCCCCGCGACGCACCCCTCGAAGCGCATCGCTTCATTCGCCGGGCCCGCCGTTGGCGCCTGCAGGCGCCGACAGCGGGCGCCATTGCCGCGGCGGCCGAGGCAGCCAACCACCCCCGCAGCCTCCCATGCATGTGGCGCTGGGCCGTTTCGGGCCAGCACCGCATGCATGGGAGGTAGTACAGTATGCATGGGAGGAAGTAGGCAGTACGAGTGCTCCCTTAGGTCAACTGCTTCAAATAGGGCACAGGCAGTAACCTTGCTCCACACTGTTCATAGAGCAGCTGGTGCACGTCGGCCTTTAAAAAAGTCGCCATTTGAAGGCGATATCGAGAGCAACGCACGCGAGAGATATTCGAAGCCTTACTCACCAACCAAAAGGGAAAAGATTGCACGGCCAGTCCTTCTTTAGAATTAAGGGACATGCAGACTGATTGATTGATTGATTGATTGCAGGGTTTAACGCGCCGACACAACGCAGGCGATGTGGCGCGCCGTAGTGGAGGGCTCCGCATTTATTTTGACCACCTGGGGATCTTTATCGTGCGCCCAAATCTCGTACACACGGGCGTTTTTGCTTTTCTCCTCCATCAGAAAAGCGGCCGCCGCGGCCGGGAATCGAACCCGCGACCTCTTGCTTAGCAGCGCAACTCCTTAGCCACTGAACCACCGCGGCGGGTGGACATGGAGACTGGTATCACACTTCATATAAACTTGTACTACCATATCTATTGTTTTCTATAAGTTCTTCCAGAAAAACGTGTTTGAAAACCCCTTACTTTTCAATAAACTTTAGTCAGCTGTCAGCGGTGTGTGTGTCGAGTCTACCCTTTGTCCTGTCTTTAGAGCTGGCTGTTGTTTTGTTTTAAGACTTATGCGCCTACTGGCCAGCATACCACTCTTAAAGCATTTAGACAAGAGGGCAGCATTTTATAATTAGTTTTTCTACTGAATAAAGTAGCGTAGACACCGCGATAGTGGCCCAGACATGGCCGAAAGACTCCAGACTGCAATTTCCGCTAGTAACACCGCAATCTTTACAAATCACTTCAGTGCCCCTTAAAACAAAAAACAAACGTATGTGATGTTTGCTGTTTTTTTTATTCTTGCTGTGTTTCTCAACTTGTTGTGAATGTGTAATGGGTGATTCAGACAATATTTGCGCTGGCTGTTCTAAAGCGCTTCCTGTGCACAGTCGTTCTATGCGATCCTCGTAGTGCTCGAGGATTTATCATCTTGGTAAATGTTCCGGGATCACTGAAGCGGCGGTTAAGGGGAAGAGTGATGCCTTTTTTGAAGCTTGGAACTGCGCAGTGCGCTACTCCTCCCGACTGAGACGTAGAGGTGCACCGAAGAAGAGGGCCGATAGCGACCTATATGAAATGTTGCTCTCTATTCAACAACAGTCAAATAAGCTGGAAGACTTGCCGCAAAGATCGACGAATCCTTGCACGAGGTCGCGGGTTCGATTCCCGGCCGCGGGGGCCGCTTTTCTGATGGAGGCGAAAAGAAAAACGCCCGTGTGTACGAGATTTCGGCGCACGATAAAGATCCCCAGGTGGTCGAAATTAATCCGGAGCCCTCCACTACGGCGCGCCTCATCGCCTGCGCTGCGTCGGCGCGTTAAACCCTACAATCAATCAATCAATCGACGAATCCTTCTCAATGATGTCTGCCTAATATGACGAAGTGTTGGTGACCAAGGCAAGACAGAACGCAGAGTGAAAGGAACTGCGCAAACGCATGAACGTTCTTGAGGCTGGTAATTAAAAAAAGAGAACTGAGCAACTCAAACTAGATGTTAACGACTTAGAATGGAGGAGGAGGCGCGATAATCTCGTTTTTCTTGGAATTTCTGCTACGCAAAATGAGAATTTGCTTGCGAAAGTGAACGAAGTTACCAAATTAGTTAATTTACCGGAACTGGGTGCAACAGATCTGGGTGTAGTGCACAGGCTTCCTGCGAAGCGTGGTACGAAACCTGGCATTATTGTTCGCTTCCTTCAATACTCTGTTAGAGATACGTGGCTCCAAAAGAATAAGGACCTAAAAAAGTCGGACTCTATTGTATACATTGTAGAAAATATAACTGATATGAACAGGATCCTACTCGCTGCAGCAAAAGATTGGACCCAGATCTATGGCTAGAGGTTTGCACGGCACAGCAACGGAAAAATACTCGTGAGTAGAGCAACTGGCCAGAATCCTTATGTAATCTAATGCGAGTCAGATTTAACCAGGTTGTCTCGCTAATAACTTGATGCTCTGTGGATCTGTTCGACGATTGTTCACTGTATAGCTAAGTGATGTTTCTAATCTTAAATCTGTCCATTGCCCTCAATTTTCTGTCCTGCAGTTGAATATACAATCTGTTCATGGAAAGCAAGATGTTTTGCAAGTGTTTTTGAAGTGCGTTATATTTCAGTTTTTGGTGGTAATGCGCACGGAAACATGGATTTTGGGCATTATGACTTGTTTTTTTTTGGAACGTTACGTTTCTTTCTATCTTAGTCAGAACGATAGACGAGGTTGTGTGTGTTTATTTGTCACTGAGAAAATGTAATGTCAAATTATTGATGAAATAACGGTACTCACACCTGAATATGAGGTATTATCTTTGTGTTGTGGACAGCTTATGCTAACCATTATATAGCGGCGTCCTGATGGTAATGTTGATAATTTCTTTGACTTTAGGGAAAAACCTTTTCAGCGTTCAATTGATTGTGATTACTCGTTATTTATTGACGGTGATTGCAACATTGACATGAATGAGAAGTCGGCGCGAAGTTCTTGGTTGTCACTTCTCCTTCAGTTTTATTCTCGTGTTAATGTTGTACAGATACCTAACCGCAAAACTCCTACTAGTGCAACAAGTCTTGATTTACTGATAACCAATAGCTCAACGCATTCCCTGTCAGGTGGCGTTAAAGCAGCGTGCTCAGTGACCACCTACCTGTGTTTTTAGCGTGCACCCCTAATCATGAGTCAGCATGTCAGCAAAGAGAAGACGTATAAGAGTCGATGTATCACTTCACAGACTTTAGACATATTCTGAACCAAGGTTAGGAACTCCGAAAGGAAGTCAATTTATTCACTTACTACATGTAATGAGGCATTTCATACTTTTGTGAATATATTTGTGTTCCTTTATAATGATTTTTTTTCCGTATCAAGAAGTAAAGCAGCCTAAGCAAGCACAGAAGCCATGGGTTACCTCCCGCATACTTAAAATGATCTAAAAAAAGCAGGCTTTTTCAAAAATTCCACGGGATCGGAACACTGCAACCTTTTCTGTTTTCAAATCTTATCGAAAAAAGTTAATCTCTTGTAAAGGAAGGCGGAAAAGAACTATTTTAATTTATTTGAAAGTACAACTGACTCAAGCAAGGTCTGGCATCAACTAAATGAACTGTTAAACCTTAAAAATCCAATATGCTGGACACTCTAGTGATTGACGGAAAAACATATAGTGTAAATGAACTTGCAGATAAATTTAATAATAATTTTTTGACGTCTATTGATAGTACCCATGATTCTAGTGCGTTTGAATATTTGAATGAACATGTAAGTAACAGTATATTTTTATCACCCTGTGATGAGGCCGAAGTACTGTCAGTGTATAGAGATATAAAAAATAGCAACAGTGATGACGCTTTCAACCTTAAGCTGAAACCCATTAAGTATGTATTTGATATATAATATCCCACCTTAACCCATATTTATAATTTATCATTGGCTTCTGGTGTCTTTCCGAGGGAAATAAAAAAGGCGAAAGTCATCCACAAAAGGGGTCCTAATTATGTTCTAAATGATTATAGTCCTTTTTTATTCTTCTGGTGGGTTTGAAAGGTCCCGAAAATTTATTATTCCGGTGCCTTTCCAATTTCTTCGTAAAATACAATGTAACAACGTCTAAGCAATTTTGTTTCAGGCCTAGAGCCTCCATCGAATTGGCATTACGTCGCCAAAAGGAAATAATTTTCTGTAATATACAGCGTAAAAATATTACGCTTTGGTATAATTGTTGACTTCTCGAAAGCTTTTGACAGGATTAATCATTCCACTCTCCTTGAGAAACTGTCTGTATATGGTATTAGAAATGAAGCCCTTGAACTAATCAGCAGCTATTTAAATAATTGCCTCCGGTATGTATCTATAGGCAATCATCGATCAGGTTATTCTACTTTAATACGCGGCGTTCCTCAGGAAAGTATACTTGGATCATTGCTTTTTAATATATATATATATATATATATATATATATATATATATATATATATATATATATATAGATAACGAAGTTCCGTATGTCATATATGCTGATGACACAAGCTGATTCCTTTCGAGTATGATGCTAACCTTTTAGTACTAAGGCTAATCTTCGGTTGTATAAATTACACGAATGATCCATAAAAAATGCACTGAATATTACATCACTCAGAACTAAAGCAATATGTTTTAGAGGTAAAAACGTAAAGTACAGCATTGTTGATTGCCTTAGGATTAGGAATGATGTCATTGAAATAGCTGATTTTGTTATAAGCTTGGGAGTACGGTTCAACAAATTTTTGCTCTGGGACAGCCATTTTGCTCAAATCCAGACAAAAATTGCGCGTGGGGTAGGTACCTCTCGTAAAATGCAATAGATGCTGCCAACAAAAACTAAGCTTTTGATTTACCATGCACTATTTCAGACACATCTCAACTACTGTTATTTGGTTTGGGGGACCACAACTGCCAAATATGTGCACAAACTTTTAAAATTACAGAAGCAGGCCTAACGAGCAGTTGCTCGTGTTCCACTTTTATTATCGTCCAGTATCTTGTTTCCTAAATACCGCGTTATTAACGTTAATCGTCTTTACAAATTTCGCCTTCTCCAACTATACAAAACTCAGATGCAAAACAATGTTACTTTTGTGCCTGACAGCGCTAGCTTACACGAGAACTTAATTTCCCTTTATACACGACACCATTAACACTGGCACATAAAACCTGCGCGCTTATATTACGGTCTCCAGACTCTATACTATACACTTTGCCTTTAGCGCTAAACAGATATAATTTCGACGATTTATCCATTCGCTTTAAGCCTTAGGGTACCCTCCGGAAAATGTTTTTGTTTTTACAATAGAGCATAAATACCCCCATTTGACGTAATTGGTTTACACAAATATTTTATTGCGCTTGCATTTTCTTTTCTTTTTTTGTTGTTGTTTGCTTGCTTCTTGTTTGCTTGCATTTTGTATTTTGTATTTTTTTATCTGCCTCGTCCCTTCTGATTGTGTCGGGTGGGAGCTTCGTCAAGACGCGAGTACAGGGGCTTTTTTCCGCCTCCTCAGCCATAGTACTTCACTGGAATAAAGAACTTCAACTTCAACATCATATAAAGGCTTGACACGTTGTTATAGGGGTAATTGTGTATACACCTATGTAAAGGTGCCGTCATAAGTAATTGGAGCACGGGAGCTGTGGCTGAACTGCATAGGAGAGACGTGTAGTTGCACCAGCGGTAAACGAAAGGAGCAGAACCCGCATGCACGCCTGCTCACGGTGATAGCCCATCTAGGCTTCTCAACCTACTTATTTTAACGTTACTTCGAGCATTATTCGCAGCATACTGGTCTCAGCGATGGCGCTGATAGTAGAGGCAGTATCTGGCAGCGTAGCTCACACAGTTTCTGCGCACGCGAGCTGCTGGAGAAGAATCGCAATGGCAATGATCTGAAGTGACAATTTTTTTTCTAATATTTTTAGCTTGGTATGCTATCAGCGCCAATGCTGAGACCAGTATGTCGCGAACAACGTTCGAAGCCGCGTTAAAAGAACTGGGTTGATATTCATAGAAGGGCCATCTGCGTCGTCGCGCATGCATGCTTGTTCTGCTCCTGTAGTTTACTGCCAGTGCAGCTGCACGCCGGTCCTATGTGGCTCGGCCACAGCTCCCACGCTCCAATTACTTTTGATGGCACCTGTACACGATGTTAATTATTTACATATCAATGCAATTATATAAACTTATATACAAACAAGATGTACTCATTTACATATCGATGCCGAGGAGTTGGACCGGAGCACGGGCGGTATATGGCCATGAAAGTCACGCTTTGTTTTCTTTATTGCCTGACTTGGCATAACACAAATGTTACATGCTCAACCAACAGGTTGATGTAATAACACCCTGCCATGCTTTAAGCAGGCAGCTAACATTTGTGCACTCATTACACATAAATGGTTCTTGATTCTGGCTACATCATCATTACACCCCTGTGATGCGTGCACTTCTCTAAGTTTACACACATTTTCAATGAAATAATTTACCACAGGAATAGCGTCCACGTCATTGTTACAAACTGCCATTCTGCTCCTCCATATGTCGTGAAGGGCGAGCAGGAAAAAACATCGTATGGTATGACATTGTCTTTTATGTTAAGGTAACGTATCCCATCTAGTGTTAGTGGCAGATCTTTGTGGAATGTTCGTTGGAGGACATCATAAAAAACACCGCGTTCCAGCAATCCACGAAGATATGCTGTACATGTTCTGGCTTTTCACAAAGCCTACATTCGTAGCTCCATGGCAAATACATTGTGTTTTTATGCATCAATGTCAAAGCTGGCCGGGTCTGTCTGTGTAACCTAAAGAAAAAGGTTTTTACCCCCCTGTTACTGGCATACGCTTAACTCTTTTAAGGACGTTGTTAGTATGAGCTCCGCGGTAAAGCTCTCTGTACATAGGTTCCGAGCATAAAAGTTCAATAACATCACAATACAGACATATGCGCGTTACCTGAGACAAGTAGTCTAGTGTAAATCGTGCGTTAAAAAACCGGAAAGACGACACAACTTCGCGTAAGTACCCGCTAACAGCGTATCGTTGGACACCTCTTGTCGACACAATAAAATCAGGCATTGCAGAGGACAATCTAACCTGAATGAATGTTCGTATAAATAGGCGACACTGGTCGCGTAGAAGCAGAAACCTTGACACAAACTGTTTTACAAACAGATTAGGCAGTCCCAGGCCCCCACCTTGTAACTTTCTAAACAAGCTGCTGCGCTTTGTTCGTTCAAAAGACGATTGCCATACAAATACTGCAAACATCCGATGAAATCTCTGAATGTTTGCTCTCGTAACGAACAGTGCCTGCATTACGTACCGTAATTTAGCAAAAACAAACATGTTGCATATGGTCGCTCTCGCAAAAATGGATGCGTGACGGCCAGCCCATGCAGTTGTCTGTGCGCGCATTTCTTGTTCTTTTTCCCTCCAGTACATGGTGTTCTCGCGGTATTTGTCGAATGGAACTCCCAAATACTTTGTGGGCGTTGATGAGCACAATCCGTTATCATAAACGCGGGGAGTCTCCTGCCACTCACCATGCCAGATTCCATAAAATTTGTCCAGGTTCACACTGCTGCCTGGTTACTTCGCAGAACTCTTTAGTGGTTCCACGTAAAGCGCGAACAGTAACTTTGACATTGGGCATCCTTGACGAACTGAAGCATTTACGTTTATTCCTTCAGTTAGTTCTTTGTTTATTATGACATTGGTCGAACAGTTTTTGTATGCCATCTTTATTCCCTCCAATACCACTGAACCAACTGTAACGTGGTCTAAAAGTGCAAATAAGATATCATGAGATGCCCTGTAGAAGGCTTTTTCCAGGTCAATTTGTAACATGGCCACGTTTCGGTGTTCAGCATCACAGCACTCCAGAACGCTCCGTGCGACGTGTATGTTAGTGCATATGCTTCTCCCTTTGATGCCGCATGCCTGGTGTGGTCCGACCAAATTCTTCATGACAGAATGTAGCCGTTTCGCTAACACCTTCAAAAATACTTTGTAGTCGATGTTGGTTAAAGTGATGGGTCGGTAACCTTTCACTTTGCTTAACTTTTCTGCCTCTTCACTTTTCGGGATAAGTACCGTGTATCCGTTGCTGAAAGACGGTGGCAGACATCCTTTCACGTAACTTTCAGCGTAAACCGTGTGCAACAAAGTAGTTACTTCTGACTTAACCATTTTGAAAAAAGCGGCATTTAGTCCGTCAGGTCCAGGTGATTTTCCAGAGTTGAGTTTATCAATTGCTTCTTCAATTTCTTGTCTACTACTTGGGTATTCCAAACTGTGTGTTTCGTCATTGTCAAGGGTTGGTAGCAGTTTTAGAAACTCCGTTTCATAACCGTTTCTTGTCGGAATTTTACGGCTGAAAAGCGTTGTGTAATATTCTGTGAACGCGTTTTTTATATCACTTTGTGCCATCTTCATCATCCCACCATACTCTATCTGCCTTATCTCGTGCTTGCGCGCGTGACGTTTTTCGTCAGCCAGTGCCATCTTGGTTGGCTGCTCCCCAACCAGCAGCCTCTCGACACGAGCCCCGATAGCAGCTCCTTTGTATTTTTTAACTTCAAGCTTTTCGAACTTGGCTTTTATGTTCCGAATATCTTCACTAAAATACCCTGGTGTTATTGTTACCTCTTTAGTTAGTTCTATTAATTGGCTGCGTAAATCTTTTTCCTCTTTTATTTCCAAATAGTGAAGCTTACCAGCCGCTTCAATCGCCATCATCTTTACATCTTGTTTGAACCGTTCCCATGCTTCGCCGGCACTCAGGCAATTCCTGTCGTAGTTTTCGTACAGCCTTTTTCTAACACTTTCCACAAAAACACTATCCTCCAAAAGCTTTGTGTTAATTTCCCAGAAATCCCAGTTGAATTTAGCTTTTCTCTTGACTTTTGCCCCCAAAGAAATGGAAATAAGACAGTGGTCACTGCAAGCCTGTGGCTCTACTTGGTAATTGTAAGACTCTGAAGACAGTTCTGAGGACACGTAGATACGGTCTAAACCAGCATGGCGAAATCCTTGGAAGTGGGTGAACTTAACATCATCTTGAGCAGTCACAAAAGTGGTTACGTCATGTAAACTGTTTTCGAATAACTTGGTTTCCAAGAAATGTGCACTAGGGTCCGCACGGCCATTCTTATTGGAACGTTCATAATTTCTGAAGACGCAGTTGAAATAACCCATGACAATTAGGCTCCTATCGCAGACAAAGAACTTCGTTAGTTCATCAAAAAACTTTATACGTGGCTTAGGTTTCGTTGGCGCGTACACACAGACAGTTCTAAATCCTTTTTCCCAAACATGTATTCCGCGACAAAGAAGCGCCCAGAAACACCTGAAACAACACTTTGCACTTCAATGCCTACGGCATTCCTCAGAAACAGACAGCATCCTGCTGAATTTCCCACTTCGTGACTCACGCACACGAAGTAAAGATCACGGAAGGCTTCAACCATGCTGTCAGTACCACTCTCGCTATCAATTTTAGTCTCCTGAACTGCCAGTAAATCAAGGTCGCTTTCTAGCAAAAGCCTTCTGACTTGGTAATGCTGGCGTCTAGACGCAATACCTCTAATATTTAGAGTGGCCGCGCGTAGTAATGTAGAAAGCAATGCCATTGTCTGCATTTAGTAGGATGACAGCATAGTTCATAGCGATATCAAAACAATATCACAAATCATTTCGTATGCAGCACTTACTTCGGCGGTTGGCTGCCGCGTACTGGCGACGACGAGGGAGAGCGCCGTTTTTGAGTCAGGACACGCCCCCCACATCCCACCACCAACCACTTCTAATCTGCCTCCCGAATTTTCGTTCAATGTCCTCCTCCGACATTGACGGTCCGTCGTTGCGGCGTCGCTTTGGCGGCGCCTCTGTTGATTCCTTGGGTGGTTCACTGTCTGCCGGACTGCCGTTCTAAGCGCTCTTTTGTTCGTCGTGTAAAAGGTTGCGGGTCATCGCCTTGGTGCGTCACTGTCGACTCCACGGCGGCCTTCCCTTTCGGAAGGATTTCCTTATTTGATTCCACGCTGGAATCACCGTGGTTTCCACCTTAAACCCGAGACGCCTCGTAGTCGCTCGTTGGTGCTGTCTTCGTCGCCTCCTCTGCGTCCATGTATTCTTCTGTACTTTCTTCAGCATTAGCGGCACTCACCGCCACGCTCGCGTAGCTCCATACGCAGTCCTGGCGCAAGTGCCCGAAAGCATGGCACTGCAGGCATCGCGGCGTCAGGCAATACCGCTGTATGTGGCCGCTCCACCGGCACCTGAGACACACTGGTGCTCGTCCAGGCACAACCACCAGCACGGGCTCTCCCTCCACTTTAAACAGATGAGGAAGTGCTGCCGGCGTGATGTTTTCTCTCAGCGTCACCCGGACGACGCGAGTCGTTGAAAGCGCCTTGCCGAAAACTGTTGACGAACTTTAGCCTTCCTGCCGTACTTCCTGAATGTCGCCGAATTTACTGAACACCCGACGAAGTGCCTCGTTTGGCATGAAGAACGGTACCCAATGGACTTTGAAGGTAACTTCTTGCTTCGTCAGTTTTACGACGACGCAGAAACGCCCCTTCACTTGTAGGCTTCCTTTGGCGAGCAGTCTTTCCTTGTCTTCCTCCGTCCGTACACTGACGAGCCAAACGTGGCCAATCTGATAAGAGCCGACACCGGTGACATCCTTCAACAGCCCCAACGCTTCCAACGGGTTCCGAAAATCTTCCACGCGGTACGGCCGGGCGGCCAGGTCGCAGTGCAGAACCACGCAAAGTTTCATTCCTTCGCCGGAAGGAAAAGCCGGCAACAAAAAACGATACCCGGGAGGGGGTGCCGATAACGACTCAACCCGGCCAGCATCGGCCGTTACGTCACCTAGCTGAGAGCTAGCCATCCTGCGACCGCTCCGCTCGGAAGCCTGGGCGACTTGCCATGAAAGTCATGCGGCACAACGTTTTTGAAAAAAACAATGACGTTTCACACCAACGCTACGACCAATGCATTCACGCAGCAGGATTTTGAAATGGTCGGACGAGCGTTCTTGGGCAGCCTGCTCTGTCAAGACATGGCCTTCATGAGGAGCATACCCAATAGGGCCGCTTACTGGCAATCCTGACCTTACAGCTGTGGCCGAACGACCGATCGAAGAAGTCGCGCATGAAGCGCGCGTTGGCGCCACCAACCTCAGGTAGCGACCGCTTTCGGCGCTTGACCGCTGATTCCCGCGCCCGCTCCGAATCTGCAGTGGAGTAGCGGAGACGGAGGAGTACAGGCAGGTACAGGTGTGGGTCGCGCCGTCTTGGGAAGCGGTGCGCCATCTACGGGAGACCGATGAACTTTTGCATAGCTGCGCCTCTAGCGGTCGTTTCGAGAACTAGTGTGTTGGCGCGACGAGGGACTTGCGCCGAGCAAGAGGAGCTTCGCCCCTAAAAGTTATCGACTCGAAAAAAACGTAGCCAGTTTTAAAGCCGTTCTGCAAGCATTCCAACATGCAGGCGGCAGTATAGCTTTTGGGGTGAGTCCAGCCTCTAAGGTGATAAAAGGCAAATAAGGAACATTGAAAGAAACCACGTCTGTCACTAGTGAAAGAACCGCCTTTGAGCGTAAAGGGTTCGCGATCCGGCACCCACCCGACGAAGCAACGCTGACATGCAAGACAACAAATTACCGGTCTGCTCAGTTAAACGAGAGACGGAAAGAACAAAGATGGCAAGTTAGGAGGCACTATTGCGCGAGTACAGCAAGAGAGCGCGTAAAGCGTGTGAACAAGACATTTCGGCAAATGAAGCACAGCCGGTCCATCAAGTCACGGCATCGTCCTGTTCGCTCACGACGGCGTCTTCAGTGACTTGGGTATACACCGGTACAATAGCATCCACAGTGGACGCTAGTTGCTACTCGCTGTCCGGGCATCGTGGTGCGCCTCCTCCCGTCGTTCCCTTCCGCCGCCTGAGGCCGCAGCTGCTATCACGTGTCCCTCCGCACGTCACACCAGAGTCGCTTTTCCGCGCATATTCCGGATTGCGTTACTTCGCCCGATGGTGTTCGCAGCACGCTTGCTTTGCGCAGTCACCCGCAGGGGTTGCACAGGGCATGTAGAGGCTCACGTGCCCACAATCGATGAGACAGATCTCGCGGCATGCGTGGAAATTGTGACTATTTGTACATGTGCCTAGAAAATCTGGTTTTATGCAAGTTATTGGTGGTCAAAAACTGTGCTGTTGAGATATCTTGGCAGAACAGCGGCAGAAATAATTGCTCGTTAAGGCATTATGTCACAAATCCTAATGAATGAGGCACGTAATACCATTTCAAAAACACTGCAAAAGGATTGTTTGTTATTGTTTGTCACCAAAGGGGGGATGAACTCGGTAAAATGCCCGTCTCGTGTGTACTTGTCGTATTTGGTACTGTGTATGTAAGAGCTGATGACTTTACTACCTTTTATAATAGAAGCAGCTTTGCAATATTTTCAATTGAAAACGGCTGCTTCCCCTTCATTTGCCATTGTTCTTCTTCCGCCGCATTACATTAGATATAAAAGTATCCTTCCTTTGGAAAGGTGCGTGCTTAGTTCTATGAATTTTCCTGTGAGCGTTGTATCGTTACGTATGCTTTTAGAGCGGGTTCGCGACTCTAGGAGTATTTTTTGTTTCACTCGATCATCCCCACGTTTTGATGCGCTTGTGAAGTTTTGGTTGTCTTGTCTGCCTAATGTAATAAACTTTATGCTGAAATATTGTTTGATCTACTAGGCCAAGCCGCACCATAGAAAAAGCTGCTTCGAGTTCCCGTAACGATATGTCAGAGTGATTATAAATGATGTGGGATCAAAAAAAGGGGGCATTTGGGCTTTCATTGAAGGATTTGTGTCACGTGCGAATAGCTGGTGTTCCTTACGCTTCCAGCGCTTTTACAGTGGGTGGTCCGCACCATTTACCCGCATATTTGTTTGATACAACTTCAGGCTTGGGCCGACACGCAGGCCGAGCAAGTACATTTGAATATTGTACTGATTTGATTATGAGGTTTAACGCTCCGGTGGTGCGCAGGAGATGGTGGGCGCCGTACTGGAGGGCACTGGATTAATTTTGACCCTCTGGCATCCTAAAGTGCGCCGAAAACTTAAACACACAGGTGTTTTCTCCTTTTACCTCCGTAAGAAATGCGGCCGCCGAGCCTGAATATTGCAGCATTGGGCCTTCCAATCGCCGAATATGTCAATGCTTCCCTCTGCGCTGGCGAGTATGGCAATAATGGCTCAGTTTGAATCAAGGAAGATGAAAGTTTGATTACGCAGCTTCAAGAAAGCAGCGTCAAGGTATTTTGATACGGCCATGGAGAAAGAAATACTAGTAAGAGAGGACACTCTCACGAAGCCAGTGAAAAGCGCACCAAGGGGGCACAGAAACAACAAACTGCTCACTTCGGTTTTGGAGACACCAATTTTATGGGGTAGTTTGAATGGCTGAAAAGCGCTGCTCACGGGGCGGGCATTGGTACGGTATTCAAAAACTTTCGTGCATCGATTAGTGTTTATTTGAATGTATCCTTCACAGGCTTGATGCCAACGTGCATTTAAAACAAAAAAATATACTTTTCCGAATTGTGAAATTGCACTTTACAGTACTGTACAGATGGTTACAAATTCTGTTGCATGTGTACGTCTTTTCACGCCACATGAAAGAGATACGTCATAAATGAAGAAATATGTATTGCATGGCACTAATCCGAACATGTTCAAATTGTCATCATTCTTTGCAATGCACATATAATAATAAACAGTGGGTATTATACCGTAACATAGACAATACACAGTAGTTAGAGGAAAGCACGTTTCCAGGAATGGAAAAATGCGGAAGTAAAGGTGCCACAACCCCACAAAGGATTTATTCTCCATGGTAATTGAAAATGCTAAGAACCCGGAAGAATCAGCCATATGAAGTTTTACTTTTAATTACGACACCCTCAGACTGTGTGCGCTGATGCACTCATACACAAATACCAACCATAACAAAATCTAGACATGGGTTACTTGCAAGTGTTTATGACCACAATCTCTGGAAATAATTCTTTTTACAGTGGCAATTTCTGCAGCTAGGATCTGAAAATCGCGGGTTCGATTCCCGGCCGCGGCGGCCGCTTTTCTGATGGAGGAGAAAAGCAAAAACGCCCGTGTGTACGAGATTTCGGCGCACGATAAAGATCCCCAAGTGGTCAAAATTAATCTGGAGCCCTCCACTACGGCGCGCGTCATCGCCTGCGTTGCGTCGGCGCGTTAAACCCTACAATCAATCAATCAATTACGATGTGAAAAACGGAAAACTTTTTCGCCCCTCGTACAAAAGGCTTTGATGGCAATATAACCTCAATAACCTCAGATGAGGTCTATTGCCCCTCACCAACTCCTAATCAGTAGCAGTAGTTGAACAGAAATACCATTTGTGTATACATGTACACGCAAAATTGGTAAAAGAAAAAAAGTCAAATTCCCATTGGTTCCTGCCAAACGTGCAATTTCCAAAGCCGGGTTTGCTTCCCAAAGCGTTGCCTCCCAGTAAAAGCAAAGGGCCCGGCGGGTCTATTTTAGGTATGCGTACGTAGTCAAACAACCCGTTCCAGCGTCGATCAAGGCACAAAAATTCATGGCTTCCACAACCAATGCGAACAGTCCAATGCAAGGAATAGGCAAGCTGTTTACGCTTGTGGTGCATGAGACAAGGGCGACGCATTACAGAGTCCCAAAAGGCGAAGCGATAACATTTGTGGGACCACGTGGGACATTTTTGCCAGTTCGAACACGCAGTCGAGCAGAATTTCAAGAGTGCTTCGAATAAATGCACAATAGAACTTAACATTACTATGCTTTGCTTCTCACAACCAGGCACCAGCAGTTAGGAATGCTACTAGAGCACAATTTACATCAGGCACTTTTCACGATCTACCATCTGCTATTACAGAGGTCAAAATGTTTGTGCTGCATGTATGCTCGGGGATTACACCACATTAGTGCATCAAACATGGCATGATACTTTTTATAAGCCTGATTACACCAAGAAGAATAACAGCGCAACTTGATTTAGGGGCACATCTTGGAAACACTGCGTATATTGGCTGGAACATCAATAAGGCACAAAGAAGCACTGGAAGGAGTTATTGATACAACTAAAGTTGTCTAGAAGAACAGTTGGCACAGCCATTTTTGTAAGTAGTTTGAGGCCAGGATCCATGACGTCCTGTGCCATGAAGTGCTTGCAGCATGTCTGGTAGGAGGAATGCAGTTGGCTATGTATTGATGGCACCTCTTCCAGGGTTGGCCACCAATGCGGTAGGCCTGCCTAGGTAAATAAGGAAACAGTACACAGACTGTTTGCAATTATATATGCGAACAGAAATGTGAGCAATACAGATTTCACTGCAGCTAGTACTCAAGTTTTGCATCCAGCACATGCGAGCTATGTACAACATAGGAAGTTCTCTTATTCAATTCAGCGTTCACGTTGACCCGCTATCCGGAACACAAAAAATGCGCAGGCTTTTTTAATTGGGCAACACTGGCTAGGCACATTCCCAACACAATTGAGCTATTGTTTGGTTGAACAAAAATGATAATGCTGCTTACATAGCCTGCACCGCTTTGTTCTTTTGTAAAAGCACGAAGAACAGCAAGAGAGAAAAGAATGTAATGCGAAGCCCAAATACACCTGTTGTCCCATGGGCCCTCGAAAGAAACGCCTCCCGAGCACGGCCCCTGGCGAGGATATGTTTGCCCGCTGTGTGGGCGCCAGGGCACGCTGCAGTGAGCGTCATATCGATGACCCCCAGAGGCCATGGACTGAAATACACGACAATGACACACACATCTCATTTGATAGATGCAGTATCCGCAATACGTGTTTATAAATCTAGCCAAATTGTGAATAAAGTAAAAAGAGCAAACTCCTTAAAAGCGACATTTTCGGAAATGTTCTTGCAATACCTGCGATACCTGACTTGATATAAAATGTGGAAAGAGGATCAATTTGAAGGTTTTATTTCACTGCATACTCACGCTGCCTCGAGAAAAGCTGATATCTGCCGACTAAAGACGCAGTTTTCACCGCTCTTCACGCTCGAAAACAGAGAGAGGGGCGTCTTTTGCATCGGGGAGTGGGCTCGCTCGGTACGCACACAGCTTCGTATGCAGACACCTCTACAACCTGAAGATGAGTGTAGATGCTGATTATGCCCAGACAAGCCACATACTGCAGATACGGCTACTTCGTCGCTACGTGCGCACGGACTACTTTGCACTGCATCACCGGCATAATAAATATTGGAAGTAACAGTAGGCAAAACTAGCAATGGCTAGCTGGTATAATACAACGCAGGGTGCGCCTGACGTAATTTTAAAGCAGCTACGGCACACAACACAACACAACGCACACAAGCCGGCCACTTCCGAAACTTACCGCCTTCGTGAGCGGCGCGCGAACGCTACGTGGGACGGCGGGCACGTGCCGCGGACATTGCCCAGCGTTTGAGCAAACAGCGCAACCTGCCTGAAATATCATTACTTCCGGCTAAAAAATGGTCTCCTACGCGGTTCTGCGGCGTTTCCTAAGCTTCTATTTTAAAGACGCAAAACACGCTGTCTGATTTCCCTCAGGCTACGCAGTGCTCGCAGCCTTTGAAGTACAAAACGTAAAGATGCTGCGCCACACCAGAATGATGTCGTAAACAAACCACTAGGTGTTTCTTTTCCCAACAAGAGAAGTTAGCACGAGGGTCAGAAACCAGAAACGCGCGTATAAACGGCGCAGCACAAGCCAATTGGCGGCTTGCGCTTGCGGCTTGGCCCGTCTTGCCTTCGTATTGCCGCCAACCATGCATTGGGTTTGTTTGTTTACGGTTCGTCTTTACTCCCCCACCAATCTCGGGTGTGTTATCTGTTATCTGGCTTCGTGGGAATATCTTGATAAAGAAGCCACAAAAATGTACATTCACGACAAATCGACTATTTACATAACTGAAAGTTTGTAATCTATTATCTAACAAAATTTTAAAGTATAATATCGTGTTTTACCATACATTTAGATACATTTTTAGACTCGTGCCAACAGCCGGACAGATTAAGTTAGGCGTTCACGTGAACCTATTCGGACGCGATTTGTCCGAGTGTCCTCTCAAATGACCTCGAAGATCAGCGACAGCTGGTACGACGGGCCACGAGTGCAGCCAGAGCTACAAGGGCTATAAAGAAGGGGCACCTACCCTCCTCAAGAAAACTACACCCTTACCTAACTAGCGTAAAATAAAGTTATTCCTACATCTCCTGCTCCTATCATATTTTTATTCAATACATACTGAGGACCCCACTTAGGTCCAAGAAGGTGGGCATGGTACAATGCAAAGTGCAATACACAAAAACATACCCAAAAAAGCAATGCACTGTTACCCAGTATCGGAAGTACTTCATTCGGTCGCCTGGTTCCTTTCATAAATGGTGCGTAGGAAAAACAAATATTTCAACGTGTCCGTTCTCGCGAAGTACCGATTGATTGATAGATTGTAGGGTTTAACGCGCCGACGCAACGCAGGCGATGAGGCGCGCCGTAGTGGAGGGCTCCGGATTAATTTTGACCACCTGGGGATCTTTAACGTGCGCCGAAATCTCGTACACACGGGCGTTTTTGCTTTTCTCCTCCATCAGAAAAGCGGCCGCCGCGGCCGGGAAACGAACCCGGGACCTCGTGCTCAGCAGCGCAACGCCTTAGCCACTGAGCCACCGCGGCGGGTAAAAAAAAAGTACCGAGTTAATGCATTTGGTAGGTGATGTTTTTATGTTTTGACGGTGATCATATATGTTATTTCTCTATGCTACGGCTTAACGCTCAGCGCAAATGTGCCCCTTCGGCTTCCAGTACCAAAACCCTAAATTTCAAAATGCTTAGAAGACAAGCAAGGAATATGACGTGATTCGGTTGAGGTGCAAACGTCGGGAGCATCTGGCGAAAAGATGAGGGATAAGCAGGGAGACATACTCAGCCGTGGCGACGCGCTGGTATATGCTGTCTCAGCAACGCGTACAGACACTCACATTGCCCTCCACTCCACGGTGCTTGCTGCCCTCCCTTCGGCAGAGGCTCCCCTCCCTCTTGTTTGTGTGAGTGGCTCGTTCTCTCGCTCAGTTATGCGAAATCCAGCTACCGGGCGGCGAAAGGGCTGCGTCCTAAAACACGTACCCGCATGACATGACCGTAGTCATAAAATGTAGGTGATACTGGAAGCCCGCTCCGATATTTCGGATATCTTTCATTTCTGCCGTAATCCGAAGCGTCAAGGTATTCCGGCTTACATGCATGGGCAATAAAGGGGCCACATTACGCAGCTTTTTACGCACATTACGCAAGAAAGGAGCCACATTACCCTGCCCCTGGTGTTGAGAGGTCTCAATTGGGATGACACTTACGTGCACAGTTAGGTAATAAAATTGATGTATGGCACCTATACACGATGTATT
>NW_027526295.1:34976669-35004817 GCF_048455015.1 Haemaphysalis longicornis
CACGTGGACCAACACCAGGAAGATTTTCGCATCCCATCATGATATTGTTACGAGATGGATTTATTGACAGTGAGGTTGGACGGTGTAGGACGAGCGTAGATGGTAGAGCGGTTCGTGAATGATGGGGCCAAGCCGAAGTGCAACCTCGTTCTCTTCTTTCTCCAACTCCGGTGATGAGGCTGACATGGTTGCAACGCCTGGCGTGTAATATTGGCGTAGCATTTCTCCTGTCCCAGACGAAGCCCTCTGGGCAAGTTAACTTACACTACGTTCTTGGCAACGTTTTAGGCGGGCAACATGCACCACTTGTGTCTTTTTGGATTGTCGCCCACTTGAAGTTAAGCGTGAAATAACATACGCAACATCGCTGAGACGCTCGATCACAACAAACGGGCCGACGTAATGGGACAGAAGCTTCTCGGATAGCCCACGCTTTCGCAATGGCGTCCATAGCCACACAAAGTCACCCGGCGCGTACGTAACATCACGTCGGCGACTGTCAAATCGCTTCTTGGAGAGCTCTTGGGACGCGAGAGTACGTAGGCGAGCAAGTCGACGGGCATCTTCAGCTAGGCAGAGCATCCTCGCCAACGAGGGTTCGTCATGCAGAGAGAAAGGAAGCATGGTGTCCAGGCCGCTGCTAAGTTGACGGGCGTAAAGGATGAAAAACGGGCTGTAACCGGTGGTTTCATGCTTCGCCGTGTTATATGCGTATGTTATAAATGGCAACAGCTCGTCCCAGTTTCTGTGGTCCGAAGCGACGTACATCGCTAGCATGGACGTCAATGTTCGGTTGGTTCGTTCCGTCAGACCGTTAGTCTGAGGCTGGTATGGCGAGGAGTGGCGAAATTGTACGGCACAAAGGCGAAGAAGCTCTCCAACCACCGTCGCAGTGAATTGGCTCCCGCGGTCACTGATTATGACTTTTGGGGGTCCATGGCGTAGCAATACGTTTCGGAGCAGGAAGAGCGAGATTTCTGTCGCAGTTTCAAAGGGTACGGATGCCATCTCAGTGTAGCGTGATAAGTAATCCACGCATACAATAATCCAGCGGTTTCCTTGTGATGAGCGCGGGAAAGGTCCCAACAAGTCTATGCCAACTTTTTCAAAAGGACGGTATGCCGGGTCCAATGGCTGAAGTCGGCCTGCCGGGACAGTGGTGGGATGTTTGTAACGTTGACATTGGTTGCGAGAAGCCACATAGCGCTCCATAGTTTTGCGCATGTTGGGCCAATAAAAGCGTTGTTGGGTGCGGTGAAGAGTGCGGGCAAGCCCCATGTGGCCAGAAATTACGTCATCGTGCATAATGTTCAGAACAACGTTGCGAAGGAATTGTGGTACCACAAGAAGAATGCGCGAACCGACGGCGGAATAGTTCATCTTGAAAAGCAAGCCGTTGTTGAGGCAGAAACTGCTAGTAGGGTTCGACTCCGCTGAGGCGAAAAGATGGTCTGTGATGAAGTTCGGGTTAGCCGAGACACGTGCCAGAAGTCATAAGGGTCGGAGACATGGCATGGATGAAGAATGCGGTGGTTGTATTGTCGGAACGTGAGACACGTGGTGCGCGGAACGAAAGAAAAAAAACCAAATAATAAGACTGGGAGAAAGGAAAGAGGACAGCAGTCCTTGTCAGTCCTAGTCGCGCTAGTCCAGTAACCTTAGTCGGGTGCGGCGTCAGCGCCTAATGCCAACCGAACGTGCTCACGTAGCTGCGCAGCGTCCGATGAGGTCAGGTGGCGCCAGGCACGGTAGAAGCGACAGCAGGCACAGGTAATGGGGGTGGATCCAACGGGTGGTCTGCCCGAAGAGGTTGCGGCCCCCTCCTGGTTGGTCCGACGACCAGGCGACCCGGCGCAAGGCGCGGATGCCCGGCGCAGCGGCAGACACGGGTATCCGGCGCTGTGGCGATGGCCCCGTAGCCCCGCCAAGAGCTGTCGACGTCCCGGCGCGGTAGCACGGCCGCCGTTAATGGGTTTCTTCGCGATTCCAAGCGCGACCCCGAGCTCGAGCCGATCTCGCCGTTTCGTCCCCCTTCTCGCACTCCCGCTGCCTTCCCATCATCAGCGCGCATGACATCGTGGCACATACCCGCGCACGGGGGATTGATTTAGCATCTTGTCACATGGTCCAAACTCTTGTCCTTGCGTTGTTCTCGTTTGAACACAGCTATATCGACAAACGCCGTCGACACCGTGGCGAGGCACTAAACAAGGTTGTCAGCATCTGAGTCCGTTGATTGTAATGGCAGCCAGGAAAGGCAGTCGGCATCGGCATGCTTGCGGCCACTCTTGTAGGACACCGTGAAGTCATATTCCTGTAGTCGGAGAGCCCAGCGCGCCAGTCGCCCACACGGATCTCGAAGTTTGATGAGCCAGCAGAGGGAATGGTGGTCTGTGACGACTGTGAAGGTATGTTCATAGAGGTACGAGCGAAATCGTTGTGTGGCGAAAACGACCGCGAGGCACTCTTGTTCTTTGACTGTGTAATTCCGCTCTGGCTTACTGAGAGTGCGGCTCGCATAAGCAATAACATGCTCCCCGTCACTGTGTCGTTGAACAAGGACTGCCCCCAGTCCAATACCACTGGCATCGGTGTGCACTTCCGTTGGGGCTGCGGGATCAAAGTGACGAAGCACCGGCTCCGACGTCAAGAGATGCTTCAGGTGGCGGAAAGTGATGTCACAGTCAGAGCTCCATTTGAATGGGACGTTCTTCTGGAGAAGGCATGTGAGAGGGTAGGCTATGTCGGCAAATCGGAGAATAAAACGGCGAAAGTAGGAGCATAGTCCTAAAAAGCTGCGGAGGTCCTTAACAGAGCACGGTTCTTTAAAGCGGCTGACGGCTAGAATCTTTTGCGCATCTGGTCGGACGCCCTCTTTATCGACAACGAGACCGAGTACAAGTGTGCGCCTTTCGCCGAATCGGCATTTTTTCGAGTTTAGGATGAGACCAGCCTTGTCCAAACATTCCAAAAAAAGTGGCCAAGCGAGCGTTGTGCTCTTGAAAAGTGCGACCGAAAATCACGATATCATCAAGGTAGCACATGCACACCTCCCACTTAAGTCCACGAAGGACAGTGTCCATAAAGCGCTCAAACGTGGCAGGGGCGTTGCAGAGTCCAAAAGGCATTTCATTAAATTCGAAAAGTCCATCGGGCGTGACAAAGGCGATCTTTTCTTTATCGTCGGGGTGCACAGGAATTTGCCAGTAGCCTGATCGTAAGTCAATTGTGGAGAAGTATGAAGCCGAATGGAGACAGTCTATTGCGTCGTCTATCCGGGGCAGTGGATATACGTTCTTCTTGGTAATTTTGTTAAGGCACCGGTAGTCGACGCAGAAGCGCCATGACCCATCTTTCTTTTTGACCAAAATCACCGGCGCCGCCCAAGGACTTGAGGATTCCCTAATCACGCCCTTCTGCAACATCTCGTGGACTTGTTCGTTAATGACTCGTCGCTCAGAAGGAGAGACGCGATAAGGCTTTTGCTGTGTAGGCCGTGCTTTTCCTGTGTTAATTAAATGGTGGGTCCGTGTGTTTGGTACAGAAGAGCGTTGATGTTGGCGGGCGAAATCAAACACACTTGAGTACCGGGTAAGCACTTGTACCAATGCGCGACGTTTTTCGGGGCCAAGGGATCCATTTAGCATGCCGTCTAACTTGGCAGTGTCCACCGGGCAATTGTGAGAAGAGGAATCCAAGGTTTCGGTCAAAACCGCCACTGAAGAAGACGCAAATTCGGAGAATTTGGCAAGCTTCAGGCCACGGGGAAGCACGGCGGCCTCAGAAGAGTAGTTAACTGTCCACAATGCGGTGTATTCTTGGACAACTGAAACAACAGACCGTGGCACCAGAACGTCTTTTTTGGAACAATTCAGAGGAACTGGTTCGACCAATGCTTCAAAGCCGTCTACGTCAACTCCGGGGCAAAGAACACAAACAAATGCCGCTGACTTCGCTCGTATGATTGTGTCAGCCAATACGCAGAAGGCATGGTTATTGGAAAAAGAGCCTTCCACAAGGGCAGGTAGCACGGTCCGATCCACGTAAATTTCTCCATTGCGACAGTCAACGATGGCCCCGCACTGCTTTAAGAAATCCAGACCCAAAATAACATCGTGCGTAGGTCGTGGAAGCACTGCAAATTCCGCTCTGAACGTGTGGCCACCAAACGAAACATTCACTGAGCAAACCCCAAGAGGGCACAGGCACTCACCACCAACACCCCGAAAAGTCACAATTCGGTCCCATGTAAACATAACTTTACGGCCAAGGCGGGCTTTGAAAGCTAAACTCATGACAGCCACTGTTGCTCCGGTATCAATCAAAGCCATTGTTCTGGTGTCATCTACCAATACTTCAACTGTGTTCTTTAGCATAGATACAGGCGAAGGTACTTCCGATTGAGACTGTCCAGTAGGAGGCATACTACGGGATGATTGTGCTGCGGCCTCACCTCCATTGGCCGTGCCGGCTAGTTTTCCGGCGGTGGCGACCGACGCCGGAAAGGTGAGGGTGAACGCCGCTGTCGTGTGCTGGGAGGTGTTATACTCCGGTCAGATGCAGGCGAATCACGACGAGGCGGTGGCTGTTCTATAGGGTGCAGATACTGTGGCAGGGAAGTGTCGTAACGGCCATTCCGAGTGTTGGGGCGGTTCCACATAGGCGGTTGCTCGTACCGTGGTGCTCGACCGCAACGGCGGCAGAAGCGGGAAATGTGTCCCTCCTTACCACAATTGTAGCAGGTAGGGACACGCTCACGGCGGTCAGGGAAGTATTCCTCGTACACGTCGTCAGAACAAGGTTCAAACGTTGGATGCCGAGGACGCTGGTCATACGTTGTACGCTGGGAACGCTGAGACAACCGTTCAACGTCGCGACTGTTGCGTGCTGACTGCTGGACATCAGAGCGATGCGGACTGTGAGTGCGAGTCATAAAGCTCGCATCGTGGAATGGAACACTCGACGGAGAAAGTGTGTTGGCCTGGACGTCCTGTAGCACGTAGCTGTCCCGGATGCGTACGCTGTCGGTATAGTGCCGGGACTCTCTTTGTCGTAGCAGTTCCTCGCGGACAATGCGTCGTATAATTTCAGCAAAGTCTGCAGGCGGTTGCAGGTCAACGCTTGCCACAGTCTTAACATTAGCCAAACGGCCGAACATAGGTGTAATGCGACGCTTCTTCAACGCCTCGAAGGTGCGAATATGCTGGACAACGTCTGACGCCGATTCCAACTTTTCACGTCCTATTAAAGAGTTGTAGACGTCTTCAGCGATCCCTTTTAATAAGTGACCCACTTTATCATCTTCAGACATTTGCGGGTCAACGATTGTGCAGAGCTCAAAGACATCTTCGATGTAGGTGGTGCACGTCTCGCCTGGGACTTGGGCGCGATGTAGCAACGTCTGTTCAGCCAGCTTCTTCATTCCGACGGAGTCGCCAAAGCGGGATGAAATTTCTTCGACGAAACGGTCCCAGGTTGTGAACTTGCTTTCACTGTTATCAAACCTGGTCAGGGCAGTCTCATCTAGCGAGAACACGACGTTCGCGAGTTGTGCAGCGGCATCCCAGCGGTTGTATCGGCTCACCCGTCGATAATGCCTCAGCCATTCCTCAACGTCTTCACCAGCGTTTCCAGTGAACATTCGGGGCTCTCGCGGGGGATGCCTGCGAGGCGTGGGGGCCGGCACAGTGTTCCCACCTTGAGGCATCGTAGGAGACAGTGGTGGCAGACCCGCGATACGTCGGCTACGGCGGAAATCCTGGAGGTACGGCGTGGCGTACCCCGCACCTCAACCAAACTGTTACGAGATGGATTTATTTACAGTGAGGTTGGACGGTGTAGGACGAGCGTAGATGATAGAGCGGTCCGTGAATGATGGGGCCAAGCCGAAGTGCAACCTCGTTCTCTTCTTTCTCCAACTCCGGTGATGAGGCTGGCATGGTTGCAACCCCTGGCGTGTAATATTGGCGTAACAATATCATACAAGTCCTCATCAAAGGCTTCAGCTACAAGCCATACATCGGTACAGCCAAGTGAACTAATTGAGAAGAATTCAGAAAAGAAAGGAAATCTCGTGACCATTCGAAGGGACAGTCTTACGACCAGTGGGTGGAGAGTGTTATATGAGATGTAAAGGCCAACACGAAAACAATAGCAACAACATACCAAACACCGCATGTCGATTTCAAACTACTGCCCATCTGGGAAGCCAGACACAGCCTGACCAGACGCTAGAAGAAGCATAGGCATACCCGCCGGCTTAAGAAACGTATAGCGCAACTAAGTAGGCCGGCAGCGGAGTACGCCGTCCACCTGTGCAAGCAAAATTGGCTTACGTTATGCGATGGCCTCCAGGGAACACTATCTACTCGCAAAACGTGGCACCTGCTGCGACACATTATCGAACCCCTTGTTGAGCCACGGCGTGGCGGGAGTCAAAAAAAGAAGCTCTCCAAACATAAGCAGAGCGTTTATTTTTCGACTCCCGCCACGCCTTGGCTCAACATTTTTGGTGCCGACAACCGGGCACCCACAGCGGGACCTGCCGAGAGCATCGAGGCAGCGGAGCCATCATGGAGAAGCTCAAATTCAAGAGGACATCGGGGCGGCCGGAGAACACAAGGATCATCAACGAGGCAAGTGCCGCCATGGCCGATCCTTGCGCTACGGCCGACCAGCTGGCGTCGCTTTACGAGAGGCTCAAGGCTAATAACGACGAGCTAAATAAGGTCAACGAAGAGCTCGAAGCTCATATTCAGCATCAGGGGGCATTTGAGGCCGAATATGCGGGCGTGATCGAGTATCAAGATAACGCGACACGCGTCTTCGCTGAGCTAAAAAGCAAGAGCAACCGCCTTTCCCATGCAGCTGCACCTATGACAGGACCCGTAGCGAACGTCACCCCCAAGTCGCTGCTACGACTTCAGAGAGAACCGGGCCAAGCTTACTGAAACTCACCATCACTCCTTTCTATGGGGACCTGTGCCGATGGAATGAATTTTGGGAGCAATTCGACCAAATGATAAACAAGAATAGAGGCCTTCCAGTTGGAGAGAAATTCCACTACCTACGACTATTTCTGAAAGGAGATGCTGCTTCGGCAATCGGAGGGTTACCTACGACGGAGGCTTGCTACCAGGATGCTCTTGCAATGCTGAAGAAGCATTTCGGTGATCGCACGCGACTCGAGCAAGAGTATTTCGCCAGGCTCCGAATGATCAACCCGATCAGGTCCTCAAGTGGCACAAGTGGCCTTCGCAAGCTCAACAACCAGGTTTTGGTCAACATCCGTGGCCTCAAAACCATCGGCGCGAACAGGTCCTCCTTTTCATCAATGCTCTCAGACATCCTGTTGCGAGCCCTTCCGCACGACATCGTGCTCCAGTACCATCGCACGCGCACTGCTGAAACACCTATACCGCAAGCGGATGCACATGAGGATTTGCCGACAGACCTAGACCGTCTTCGGAAGTTCCTCAGCACCGAGCTGGAGAACCGTGAAAAGAGTGATTGCAGGGGTCAGACACGACAAGACACCAGGCCTGAATATGAGGCAGAGAAAAGCATCCGCCCTAGAGACTCTAAGCCCACGTCGTGTGTTCTCTGCAGCACTTCGGCGACGTCCGGTGAGGGGTGCACATTCTGCAAGTCAGAAGGTCACATTACGGAGTCTTGTCTTGTGGACATACCTTCGGAAAAGAAGAAGCAAATTTGGTCGAAGGAGATGCGATGCTTTCGCTGCGCGCTGAAAGGACACCGAGCACGTGACTGTCGCCGGAAGATTACCTGTGCAATGCGTGCGCTGGTAGACATGCATCAAGCATCTGTGGCCCCAGAAAGAACAAAACACGGGATTCTCGTTCTGAAGGAAGTCCGAGCCCACGCACGACAGTCTGCGCATCAGTAGGAAAGAAGTCAGGAGTTGTTACAAGTGGATGCGTTCTCCTCCAAACTTTCCGAGCCTGGACAGTTAGTGACAACGCCTGCCGCTACGTCCGTGGCATATTCGACGGTGGCAGCTGGCGGACATTAGTGACCGAAGAACTTTGCAAACACCTCAAGTTGAAATGCGTCGGATTCATCAATATTGATCTGAACACGTTCGCCAACGCCAAAAGCCAACCGGCCGCGAGGCGTCGTATTGTTCGAGCTTCGACTGAAAAGCCAATATTCCGACACCGAAGTTGTCCTCAGCACCATAAAAATACCCCACATTTGCCAGGACATCGAGGGCTCGTCGATAGATTCATCCTTAGTTCGGGCTTGCAAAACATCAGGAAAGGACATTGCTGATGAGCTGCTTCACCCTGATGTCATCACTCGCGGTGGCATAAGCATTCTCGTTGGATCGGACCAGATGTGGAATAAAATGTCTGGCGAATTGGTGAGGTCCCAAGAAAACCAGGCTATGATTGCTATAAACACTACACTTGGATGGACGTTTTAAGTCAGCCGCACCGAGTTGACAGCGGCAGCAACTACTTCGCGCACGATGGACGATACCAAGTAGAGCTACAATGGAAAACTCCCGTCGAGGTTTCGAATAAGGACATGCAATCCGGAAATTTTGTGACACAAATCAACTAGGTCTCGGGGAGAGGGGCTACCGGTGCTTCAAGCATAAGCGAGCTGAACCCTTCCTTAGATGCAGGCGGTATCCTTCGGATCGGGGGATGCTTAGCCCATTTGAAAGCATTGAAAATGCACAACCCAATCATATTGCCTGCAAATTACCCATTTTCGTCTCTGCTGGCAGCTAGAGCCCACACTCAAGTTCTACACAGCGGCGTGAGAGACACGATGACACAACTACGAGAGAAATACTGGATTGGCCGAGCACGATCCTTGGTGAAGTGAGTGGTCAACGGCTACCATCTGTGCAAACGGTTCCGAGTTAGGCCCGGAGATGCTCCGACTGCCCCCCTTTCGAATGACCGCCTATCGTCTACAAACGCGTTTGAGGTTGTAGGAGTGGACTTCGCTGGGCCTCTCTATGTACAATCGCCAAGCGGCGATTCCAAGTGCTACATGGCTCTCTTCACGTGCGCCACATCAAGAGCGCTCCACTTGGAGTTAGCCTCTTCGATCACAGCACAGAACTTCTTGCTCGGCTTTGGGAGATTCGTGGCGCGCAGGGGCATACCCAGGGTCATGTACTCAGACAACGCCCGAACTTTCAAGAAAGCCTCGGTGGGCGTAAAACGAGTCTGCCGACTCCTCTCCGATCAAGACGTCGCTGAGCATTTAAGCAATGCTGGCATCAGGTGGAAGTTCATCGTACCTAATGCCCCATGGTGGGGTGGTTGGTGGGAGCGGCTGGTTAGGACGGTGAAGCAAGCACTAAGAAAGGTACTGGGATAGAGCCAAGCTTGGGTTTGAAGAACTGGCTACCGTCTTTACCGAAGTAGAAGCCGTTGTGAACTCCAGGCCTCTTACTTTCGTGGAGTCGGACATAGGGGAGCCATGTGCTCTCACTTCTGCCGATCTCCTCATTGGTCGTAGCCTTACGCATGTGCCTACCAAGAGTGACTCGAGAAACGATACAACCACCTGTTCCCGCAGTGATGCCGGGCGGCAGTATTGGTATCGAGTACGTTTGACAGAACACTTCTGGGCTAGGTGGATGAAAGAATACCTGTTGCAGCTTGGGTCTGCACACTTGAAAACGAAAAAAGTGGCCACTGAAGTCAAAGTAGGAGACGTGGTGTTAGTGTACCAAGAAAAAACACCGCGCCAAATGTGTAAACTGGCCATAGTTCAGGAGGTCTACAAAAGCACCGATGGTACCATCCGTTCTTGCAAGATCAAGCTGCAAGATGGGCTTGTGACAACCAAACCCATACAAAGACTTTACCCTCTTGAAATTCGCGCCTAGCTATTTTCTCGCGTCCTGGAATGTGTAGAAAATTATCATCGTCATGCTTCTCCGATGCATGAAGAGGACGAAGAATAAACCTAGATACGACGGAGATGTTGAGGGATAGCTCTCGGTTGGGGTTGGCCAGTGCGGCTGCTCACGCGCACCTGCGAAGACAGGAAAGTTCCAGACAGAGAGCCATCAAAGACGCGGCACAGGAGGCGAACGCGGCCAATGTCCCGGCGGTAGGCCAATTGACGCCACTTAGCAACCACGAGCCTCTCCTCGTAGTGTAGACGGGCTGCAGGACCTGTGGAACGAGAGACTAATGTGTGAGATGCCCTCCTCTGTACACTCTCTATTCGCGCCACGAGGTGCTGCCGTGGTGGTGACCACACCGCGCTACAGTACTCAAGCAAGGGCAACACAAGTGACATGTACAGTAGCCGGAAAGCGTGCAGGTCACACTGCTTGGTCACACGGGTGACAAAGCCCAGGGTCCGGCGCGACTTTGCGACGACGCTGGCCACATGGGCATGGAAGTCTAATGTCCGGACGTACTGCACTCCCAGGATGGTCACCCAGTCGGTCACCGTAACAGCCTCGCCATGCAGCGTGTACGACGGCTTTTGCACTGTGCGGGCGCTGCTAAATCGCATCGTGCAACTTTTGGCGGGGCTGAACCGGAGGTAGTTGGTGCTGGCCCAGCAGGCGATTTCGTCGAGGTAAGCCTGAAGGCCGTGGCAGGTGGAGGGCGAAACGAGGGGCGCAAGAATAGATGTGTCGTCTGCGTATTGGACGAGCAGGAAATTTTCGTTCCTGGGCATGTCATTTACGTAGATCACAAACAACGTGGGGCCCAGGACCGATCCTTGTGGCACACCTGATGGCACTGGCATGTCGGCCGAGCGCGCACCGCGGTATACAACTCGTTGGTGCCGGTTGGAGAGAAAACTTGAAGTCCAATTCAGGAGGGTGCCTCGGACACCAGCACTGGACATTTTTTGTATCAGGAGAGCAATGTGGAGGGTGTCGAAGGCGTTGCTAAGGTCGAGCTGTACTAGGTCAGTTTCTTTACGGTTGTCGAGCTGGTCGCTTACGAAGTGAGTCAGCGTCGCCAAGGCAGTCTCGCAGCTACGGTTGCGGCGGAACCCGTGCTGGGCGTTGGACAAGTAGATGGTGCGCTCCAGGAAGTCGAGGAGTTGCTCGTTCACAATGCGTTCGAATGTGCGGCAGATGATAGACGTTATTGACACTGGTCGATAGTGCTGGGGTTCGTCCGTTGGTTTCCCTTTCCCCTTATGGACGATGGCAACTAGTGCTCGTTTCCATGCGTCGGGGACAGCACCGGCATCGAACAGGGCCTGCAACACTTTGGTGAGGGATGGCAGGGTGTGCTGTGCGATCAACTTGAAGAATATAGGGGCTATGTGGTCTGGGCCAGGACTCTGCGATAGTTTGATTTTAGCAACGGCAGCAGAGACTGATTCCGGTGTGAAGGTAACTGACTCCAGGGTAGGGGAGACACTGTTTGGGGATGAGGACGAGCGGGCCGCTGTAACCGGAGGCCGTGGACAGTCGCTGTGCCTGTATAAGGAACTGAAGTGTTCTGCAAAGAGAGCTGCTAATTCTTCAGGGGCATCGACCACTTTCCCATTAGCCTTGAAACTTCGCTGCTGACGAGATGTGCCTAGGCGGTGCACATAGGCCCAGAAGGCCTTTGGGTCGTCCTTTGCCTTCTCAGCTATGCTAGCAATGTAACGGTGGTGTGCAGCGTGAATGGATGCTTTCAACAGGCGCTGGTGATCTTTGGAGGCCTTTAGGGCATCTGGGCAGTGAGATCGTGAGGCCTTCTTGAAAAGCGCTCTGTTGATTCTTGCTGCCTTCCTGATGTCTGTAACGCAGTAACGCCGTTTTGAGGAGCAGGCGCGGAGGGGCACGCATTCCTTCTGGATGGCTTCGACTAGGTCGCACCACAGATCAAAGTCACGGAGGGAGTCAGTCCCCGACGTGGTAATGCACCATGGGGCGAGGTGCACGAGGTGGGCAAGGTGGCCGCGGTCCGTCTGCCCGAACTTGCAAAGTGCAATGGGCGTGGTGCCCTTTGCGTGGGAGTGTAGCAGCGTAGGTAAGCTCCATGCCAAGATGGTCACTGCCGGCCAGCCCCTCAGTGGTCTCGCAGGAAAGAACGCGCGTGGGGTCAGTCACAAACAGCAAGTCCAAGAAGCTGGCTGCACCTTCACTTGTCGTGTACGTCGGCGACACACAAGCCTGCGTGAGCCCGGCAGATGATACAATGTCTAGCAAAAAGTCATCCGGCTGGTCACGAGGGATAGGATCTTCGTGTCCAAACCAGTCGACGTGTGCATTAAAGTCCCCAAATATCAAAGTGTCGGAGTAGTTTTTCTTTGAAGCGGCCCGCAGTGACGCATCAAGGAGTCTGTACGACGCTTCCCACGAGGAGGGTGGGCTGTATACACAGCAAACCAAGACAACTCTACGAGGAAGGTACAATTCCACGAACAGCGCCTCGAGTTCGCTGTGCTCGAGATCCGTGCGACGAAACACACGCGCTGACGTCGGGAAAGCGGCAAGGACGCCACCACCGCGACCACCACGGTCTCTCCGGAACACAATGTACTCGTCCGTGTTAAACAGCTCGTCGTCGGTAACACTCGCGTCGAGCCAAGTTTCTGACAGAACCACAACAGAACAATGCGGGAGCGACGACACATGCGCGCGGAGATCAGGCACCTTGTTCCGAACACTCCGGCAGTTGCCGTACCAAAACGTAGTCGCCTTGTGTAAGCTTCGGGGTCTATCAGATGGCGCTGAGTCGGGAGCTCGGGAGGGTGCATGAGCGGAGGCAGCCGAATCGCCGAACAAATCGTCCGCGAAGTCTGGGAGGGAACAACCCAAGCAATACCAGGGGGAATTACTGGAGCCGAGTTTCCGGTAGTCGGGTAGGGACACGTAAACACACGCACGGTGAAACCAATTGTCGCAAATATCACAGCACAGTGCGGCCTGGGAGTCTAAAACCCGTTTCATGCAGCGAGTGCACACTGGATGGGGTCAGGGATTTAACGCGACGTCACCGGAAAGCAGGAGAGAAGAATGGGCAAGCCATTCAGTGCCGACGCAGAACCGAAGGCATACCGCCGAGTGCCGCAGACGCGCCAGGACTAGCCCGTTAGGCTTGCTTGGCAGGCCAGGAAAACAGCCCGTCGCACGTTGTGCGTCGGCGCCCACGATGAAAATGCCGTAGCCGCGGAGTCCCGGGGCATCAGGATGAGGGCTCGACGTGAAGGCACGGGTCAGAACGAGCAGAAACAGCAAGAAGTGAATACAAATTCCATGGAAGAGACGGAGCCGTACACGTACCCGCGCCATGTTGAAAAAACTGCTGCTGACGGTGCCAGCGTCCGAGGGGTTACAGTGACGGCAACATCGTCGTCGACACTCAGGAAATCTTCGAAGGACACTCCTTTGGGAACAGAATCGGGAAGATTGGCGAGCTGCCGTCTTGGTCCGGACTCACTGACTGGGTCGGTCAGGTTCCGCCGTGAGTTCCGCGCGTCGGAAACACTTACGGAAAGGGTCGGGCGTCATGTCACTCCATACGAGGTGCGATGTCTCAGTCGCGGCTTTTGCTCAGTGGTCGCGGCCAATCAACATCTCAATCGCCGCATTTTGGCGGCCATTCTAGGCACGCCGAGTTCGATATATCAGATGTGAAGTTCGTTATAAGGAACATGTTTCGCGTGTATTTCCGTAAATGATTTATTTTTGTTCGATATATAGCATAATTCGCTCTATCCGGGTTCGTTATGGTCGGGTTTGACTGTATTCTGCACGCACGGGCACCTTGTGCCGGCATTGCATTAAATAGCCATAGTTTCATGTGATTACTTGCTTTATTTCAACCTGTGAAGTATGATGAGTGTGAGATCCGCAATAAAATGACGCGGGCGGTAAGAATGGTTTTTTTATATAGTTCTTCTTGTACAAAATACATAAAAAATTTTTTTTGCATACAAGCATTCTACGCCCGTACAGCAGCTTTCAGTGCAAGGCCAATGAGGCTCATTCTGTGAAGTCTACATCGAATTCATGGCTTTAGGTTATGTGTAACGCAGGTCTTATCTTTAAAAAAACTACAGGCTATGAATTGTGCCTACAATAAGCGTTATATCACTAGCAAAAATTTCAGCTAATACTAACCCTATTTACACACTGTAATGAAGGGCCAGTGCAGTGTGGTGGTTAATCCGCCGAACGAGGGGTGTAGCGCTTGCCGAAGGCAATGGGCCAGCAAGAAAGAAGAAAAGGAAGGAGCTCGGAAGCGGTCGGGCAAGACGACACCACGACGGCGCCCTCGCGGTGTAGGCCCGATGTCCAACGCCGGCGCTTCCTTCGAAGTTTCCGTCCGTCGCGGTGTAGGCCCGACGACAGCTCCGGACGCCGGCGCGAAAGCCGGGGTCCAGTCCAAGAGTGAGCGGTGTGCCAGTGACGCAGGGCGCAGCCAGCGAGGCCTCGTTTAGCTAACTCCTCCCGCCGCTAATCATCGGCACCACCACATTCTTCGCCGGGTTGAACGTTGAACATAACGCCGAGTTGAGGCATCTCGGCGCACACGTCTCGTCGGCTCTGCAGGACGGTCTGCCACCTCGCGTCGACTCGCCGAAGTCACAGGCCCATCTCCGCTCCATTCATCGTGGCAGCCCCAGCGGACTGTAGTGGGCCGGTTCCTCGCCAGTCATGTAAATATTGTCTTCCCCTTTCGTACCTGCCCGTTTTGATTGCCTCGTGAATATAACGCATGTGTTGGCCTAAGAACAGTAGTCCGGCTCATTGCTCTACACGCGGTCCGGCACAACATTCATGACAAAAGTCAATCAAAACGGGCAGGTACGAAAGGGGAGGACAATATTTACATGACTGGCGAGGAACTGGCCCACTACACACACACAGACATCTCGCACAAGAACAGCGCTGTTTACGGCGGAAATGGCACGGACATGGCAGGATTAGCCCTCACGTAAAGCGGAATAATTCCGCCATCGGTATTTGTTGAGCCATGCCAGCTAAAATTTCCGCTTAAGTTTTTAATCTCAACGCTATCCATCTCGTCGCTTCTATCAGGACTCCGGGCATACATGCGAAGCTGGTGCTTTGTAACATAATGAATCTGTCTGACATTGACATTTCGGCACAGCCCAAATGTCGAGTCTGCTGTTGTGAGCTCCCCTATTTTGTTTTGAAATATTCGCATTATTCTCCGTCAAGTATTCAATGCTTCGTGCATAAATGTCCTAAAGTCTATCTGAAGACGTGCACTATCCAGTAACTTTTCTAGAGAGGCCATTCCCTTTAGGTGTAGGTACCACCTCCTGGATAAGGTAAGTCACTGCAAAGTTGACCATTCAATGCTGTACCGAACTTTACATTTAGCAAGAAAAAATAACGCAAAGAGGCGGTGTCTGGCCATGCTCTGTGGTTATACATGTTCTGTGCAAGTTGAGCAAAATATTGCTCTGCTGGGAAATTTTGTCGTGACATCTCAGGAAGGAGTTATAATGAGGTCTTACCATTTTGATTTCAAACTTCAATAAAGGACATACTTTTTTGGCTGACTCGTGCGCTGCCACTGTTCAGCCGAGTACACAGTGCTGGTTTTTACCAGTGCTGGGCACGGAAACAGCATCACCATGCAGGTGGCAAATCCCATCTGCTACTTCGCTCTGCAGGCTAGTTACCTCCCATCCTTTATAGTAAAAAGACTAGTGATCGTACCCTGCTGCTGTTTCCGTGCCCAAAAGTGTTGCTACATGTTCTTTGCGGTTGTGCGGCTGTCACACGACAGCTTTTGGTAATGGCCGGGGATGTCGAGGAGAACCCTGGTCCCGATACCCGCTCCGGCTCGCAAACAACGGACATGAACGAGATAGCAAAACTGCTCCGCGACTTACAGGCCAGAACTATTGACCTCCAGAACGGCCAAGATATCTTAAAAACATCCATCGCCGATGTATCTCAGAAACAAGACAACATAAATCAGAAACTTGCTTACATTAGCAACCGCCTAATAAATCTTGGAAGAAAAAAACAGCGGAGATCGATGGCTTGCAGGCCGCGTTGCAAACAACACAGCAGACTGTAAATTCCTTACAGCAATAGTGTCAAACGCTGCATTCGCGTCTAAAGGATGCCGAGGATAGGGCTCGTCGGGATATTTTAATTTTCAACGGCATTTCAGAGTCGCCACAAGAATCATTTCACGATGCCGAGCAAAAGATACTTGCATTAGTGTCCCAGTCTTTAGGCATTAATATAAGCACCGATTCTATTGTGCGCGCGCACCGCCTTGGACGTGCGACTCACGATCGTGACCGACCAATAATAGTTAAATTCTGTTCATACAAAACCAAATCTCAAATTTTGGCTAACCGTGCAAATCTAAAAAACAGTGACATTTCAGTAAGCGAGGACTTCTGTCCTGCTACCAGAATCGCGAGAAAAAATCTTTTGGAATATGCGAAAGGCCAAGGTGGTTCATCGCAACTGAAGTACAACAAATTACATTTAAACGGAAAGTGCTACGTGTACGATCACGCCAATAAGACTGTCGTAGAAACTTCTTTTCAATCATATACGTCTACCAATGCTGCGTCAACCAGCCAAGATCCCCCCCCCCGTTTCCACCCCTTCGCCTAAGTCTAATAACCCAACCTGTTAGCAATCTTTGAGGGGAAGTGGATTAGGCAAAAGGCTATCCGTCGTCTACACTAACATCCGTAGCGTTAACAAAAAAACGCGAAGAGCTTAGTTCATTTATTGATTCATGTTCAGCTGACATCATTGTACTAACAGAAACTTGGCTGTCAAACAAAATACGAGATTCCGAAATTCTGGAGTGCAAAAATAAATATTACTTTTATCGACAGGACCGAGACTACAGATCTGGGGGCGGGGTACTGATTGAGGTAAATTCTGAAATTGAATCTTGTAGTATTGACGTCCCGAGCGATCTAGAAATTTCATGGGTATCACTAGCAATCGGGAACAAGAAAGTTGTTATCGGAGCTTGCTACCGTGCGCCTTCTAGTGACAGCTCATTTATTAATAATCTACATGACGTAGTGAACCTGGTAGTGGTACGTTACCCTAACGGTCCTATAATGCTTCTGGGTGACTTTAACTTCCCTAACATCACTTGGACAGCGGACGGTACTTGCGCAGTCGCTGTAGGAGCTGAACCCAAATCATTTGTTGAACTTTGTAGCACGTTTAATCTTAGCCAGGTGGTAACGCAGCCGACCTGAATAGCGGCCAACACAGCAAATACTCTAGATCTAGTCCTAGCTACTTGCCCCAGCACCATTACATCGCTGTCGGTCCTACCTGGTTTCAGCGACCACCAAATAATTCAATTTGATTTAGCCTTCCCTACGTTGCGTCCCAAAAAAGAAAGCTAAATATATTCGAGACTATTCAAGGGCTGGCTTCGAAGCAATTAATTTGGCCCTATCATGTTTTGTTGATAACTTTCTAGAAAACCTTAAAACACGGTCAATCCAAAAAAACTGCAACTTATTCAAGGAACAAATTACAGAATTAACAAATAGGCACATCCCACTTAGATCAACTGCAGCAAAACGATCACCATGGTACAACAAATTCCTCCAGCGACTAGCTAATAAGAAAAAGCGTTTATATCGCAGTGCCACACGTTCTAACCAATCGCAACGATGGCAAGCATATCGCGTAGCTAATTCCTCTACATTCAGGCATTGCGTAAATCAAAAGACAATTTTAATAACGTAAGCCTTCCTTCTCTGATCTGCAATAACCCACGGCAATTTTGGCAAGTGGTAACCGGCCCTGAAGCCAACACAATAGTTAATAAATCGAGTGCTGGTGAGCTGCTGTCCGGCAAGCAGACTGCCTCCGCATTCAACGACTATTTTGCTGGGTCTTTTTCAAACTTTTCACTAGTTGCACACCCATCCCTCAAAGACGCATCATTTCTACCGATGCCTGAAATTTTGATTGATCCCATCGGTATTGCTAAAATTATTGACTCTTTGAAACTTTCCTCAGCCTCAGGTATCGACAATATAAATTCCAAGTTTCTAAAAAATACTAAAGTGTACTCATCTGTAATTTTGTCGAAAATATTCGAACAGTCTCTTAGAACCGGTGAAATACCGGATGACTGGAAAGTAGGGAAGGTGGTGCCTATTCACAAATCTGGTGATAAACAACTACTTAGCAACTATCGCCTCATTTCTCTAGCCAGCATTCCTTGCAAAATCCTCGAGCACATCATATCATCTCAAATTGTAGCTCATCTTGATTCTAATTCATTTTTTCATCCATCTCAGCATGGTTTCCGCAAACACTATTGTTGTGAAACCCAACTGGCTTCCTTCACACACTCTGTACATAGCGTTTTGGACCGGCTTTCAACCGCTGATTTGTATTCCTAGACTTCTCTAATGCATTTGACAGGGTGTCGCATAACCTTTTGTTTTTCAAATTAAGTAAACTTAATCTAGATCCCAACGTCCTTACTTGGCTGCGCAATTTCTTAACCAATCGATCGCAATTTGTTACAGTTAACCAATCTGATTCGCCTATGTCCAAAGTACTATCAGGTGTTCCGCAAGGTTCCGTGATCGGCCCACTCTTATTTCTAATCTATATAAACGACTTACCCGCTAAGCTTCACTCTTCAATTAATCTTTACGCCGATGATTGTGTTATATACCGTGAAGTCTCGAACAATAATGACGCTAATTTACTTCAGAATGACCTTGATACCATCACCAGATGGGGCGAAGATTGGCTAATGACGCTCAACATTAATAAATGCAAAGTAATGCACGTATCCCGGAAGAGCTCTCCTAATCTTAATTACACTATTCAAATACCCTACTGCAATCAGTGAATTCATATAAATATTTGGACGTTCATTTATCAAGCAACCTATCTTGGGAACAGCACACTAACTACATAACTGCTAACGCCAACCGAACACTTGGCTACCTAAGCAGGAACTTTCGCAACATACCATCATCTTTAAAACTACTCCTTTACAATACATTAATTAGACCAAAATTAGAGTACGCGTCGGCTATCTGGGACCCCGGTATTAATTTACTAACAAATGCAGTTGAAGCGATACAAAATCGATCGGCGCGCGTTTTATTTTAAGCAATTATCACAGTACTGCAAGCGTTTCCAATATGAAATCTACTTTACTATTACCAGATCTCTCGCTACGACGCCAACTGATGCGCTTATGTTTGCTTCATAAGATTTACTATCATCCCACTTTACGCGATACCTTCCTATCCAGTCCTTCCTACATTTCCTGACGCCTTGATCATCGCCACAAGATCAGACCATTCGCATGCGACACCAACACCTTTCATCACACTTTTTTTCCTCGCACGATAAGAGATTGGAACCACCTTCCCGAACAACTAGTGTCCATACCTGATAATAAATTGTTTAAATCGGCCTTATCCGCCCACTTCTCTGTGTAAACTGCTTCAACCATCTTTATGTGCATTGGCCATGCCATTTTGGCTGTATATTGTTCACCTGGCTGTTTAGTGTGTTTTTTGTTATTGTTTTGCCGCTACAACATGCCTCTACGCCTGAATACGCTATTCATTGTATTACGCGTGCGCCTATTTTTATTGTTAGCCTATCAATATCGCCTTTGAAATTGTACATTCTGCGCATGTGCGTGTCTTTTTTTTATGCCTTTGCAACCAGTGTCCTATCTTTCTTTTCTTGTTGTTGTTTGTTTTGGTACCATGGTGCTCTGTACTCTTCTGCGCGCGTATTTGCCTTTTCAGTCGTGTAATCATTCATTCTGCTGTTGCATTTCTTTCTCCTGTACCTTATACGCAGTCATCACACCCACTCCCTCTGTAACGCCCTACCCGGGCCTTGAGGGCACAATAAATAAATAAATAAATAAATAAATAAATAAATAAATAAGTAAATAAATAAATAAATAAATAAATAAATAAATAAATAAATAAATAAATAAATAAACGATAAAGCAGTCTTTGAAATGTATAGGGCGTACAGGAATTTTGTAGTTTTCGTTAGAGACGCGGGAAACGCAAATTATCGCATACGCTAACGCATCACATCGGACCAGTCCAGGCAGCCGCTGGGCGGAATCGCTGCTAAAACCACTGAATTTTTTAAGTGCGAATGCACTTCTTAAGCGAGCCTGAATCGTCCGCCGCCGTAGTCCGCATAGCAACAGCTGCGGGTGCGCGCGCTCCTCGTCTTCCTCCTCGTCTCCCCTAGCAACGGGGGGAATGAGCGCGCGCTACTCTCCTCCTCCTCTCTCCGCTCAGTGACTGCGGGTGTTGGGCGCCTCCTCATGGCACATACCCACGTGAGGGATTGACCAGGAATCGGGCGTGAGAAGGGCTAATACACCCGCTTAAAGGAGTACAGCATGGTCTACACCAACGCATACTCCGGCGACGGTATCTTCGTGCTAACCGCCTACCTCGCCTCCAGCCTCTCGCGCGAAGCGGTTCTTCAGTACGTGGACGCGGCCATGGAGAGCGTCTGCGCGCGTTCCAAACCCTCGGATCCCGTCGTCTTGGTCGGCGACTTCAACGTCGACGTCCGCAAGGACGGAGAGTGGTTGGTCGACTACATGCACGCCACGCACTCCATGTCGTGGGTACCCCTCGACTCGCCCACCACCATCAACGGCGGTTTCATCGACCTGGCCTTTGCGAGAAACTGCCAAGTCCGCACCGTCCTCCAAGACCCTTTGACGGTCCATTTCACGGACCACAAAGCGATCCTTCTAGCAATCAAGTACAACGACAACACAAATAGGTGTCTGTGAATAAATGCATCTTTCTTTTAAGTGCGAATGCAACCGTGCATTCGCACTTACACACTCTCCCCCTCGGGGTAGTGCGAGGGAATTTTTTCGCAGCAGGAAACTTCAGCGGCGCAGCCTTTGAACAGTCATGGCCGCTTCATCGTAGCATCGCAAACGTGCCGGCGGCAGGGGAATCGGCATCCGAGCGACGACAGCGCCTGCGTAGCCAGAGAGACACGACGCCACGGCATGAACGGCTACATAAGGGCGTGCTGAGCAGGAAAGGCCATCACATCGGAGCAGTCCAGGCAGCCGCTGGGCGGAATCGCTGCTAAAACCACTGCATTTTTTTCGCAGGTACGTGCACAGGCTATCGCAGCCATTAAGTTATACATTGGCTACTTGAATGCTCCAAGTGTGTGCTAGAAATGGGCGACAGACAACCCTCGACGATTAAAGAGCTTTGTAAGGCACTCGCAGACATGGCTGAGAAGTTTCAAAAAGGTCAAGGCGAATTAAAAGCAGATCTTACTAAGGTTTTTGAAACTGAACTTGGCGCTGTGAAAAAAGGCATGGATTTCATAAACAAGATGTATGAGGAATTCAAAACCAAAATTACAGACGTCAAGAAAGAACTTGCTGATGCTAGTGCAGAACAGCAGGCGGTGAGGATAGGAAACAGCCGCCTCATGAAAGAGCTGAACGAAACGAAGAAGGAGCTCATTGATCTGCAGCAATACAGCCGCCAGGAAAAACTGGAAATAAAGGGAATACCGGAAGTTCAGAATGAGGATCTTTTGGCCACAACTACAGCCATCTCCGCCTGTCTCAAGGTTCCGGTCAAAGAATCGGATATTGATGTTGTTCATCGTGTGCCTACCAAAGATAAAACTAAATCCAACATCATTGTCAAATTTACATCACGTGCAGCAAGGGACAAAAACTAAATAGAGTGAATTGCTGGGCTAGTTGGTTCATATTGTTCACAAAATGTTGAACATTATGAACCAATGTTCAGTGGTGTTGTGTGTGTTCAGCAGTGTTGTGTGCCTCCTCCTCTTGTTCTGCGTTCTGCTCGCTGGTTTCCCATTTTCTGAACAAAATACTAAAGCAGTGCTTCTCAGCCATGACTGCCCCGGGGACCCCTTTCGGGCTTGCGGTATGGATGGGGGACCCCACGATGGAGCGTAAGTTGATCGGGTTCATATTGTGAAACAAGTTGTACTGGAAGCTATAAGTCTTCTAGACACCCATATGCTGCTGTTTGTGTGTCTGTTTTTTTTTTTTGTCTTCCCATAGCTAGCGTGTTGTGCACAAATCAGATGTTAAAATATGTGCTACGCGGAGAAGCTCAACATACAAGTAATGCGGCGGAGCCACCTTTTTGCATTGCAAGAAAATGCTGGCAAAATTGAGAAAAAAATGGCGGGGGAAAAGTTTTGAGGGAAGCTTCGCGGACGCCTGAAATGCTTTCGCGGACCCCCGGGGGTCCGCGGAACCCCATTTGAGAACCACTGTACTAAAGGAAGCAAAAAAATTACGGTTAAACACATCTAACTTGGGTCTCCCTGGAACGGAACCAATATATATAAATGAGCATCTCTGTCCTGCAAAAAAGGTTCTTCTAGGGTGTGCTCTGAAGGCGAAACGAGATAAAAATTGGAAGTTCACGTGGGT
Source organism: Haemaphysalis longicornis (assembly GCF_048455015.1). Lineage (NCBI taxonomy): Eukaryota > Metazoa > Arthropoda > Arachnida > Ixodida > Ixodidae > Haemaphysalis > Haemaphysalis longicornis. The sequence goes on from NW_027526295.1 coordinate 34,999,079, forward strand.
GGCAGATGGAAAAATCCTGTTGTGCAGAACGGATAACTCAAGGGCCTTTCATATTTCATGCATGGATGACCTTGCTCAAGTGGTATAAGAACCATTCAACTGATACGAAGTGAAACTGGGGAATATGGCTTACACCAGAGCTCAAATGAACATATACGACTTGAGCATGGTTATCTGACCGTTTTGCACTGTAACGTACATAGCATGCGAAAGAATGTGAACACGTTGATTGCATATGTATCTAAACTTACGTTTAGCTTTGATATAATCGCGGTTACGGAAACTTGGCTTAGAGAGGGCGAGACAGCAGAAATTTCCGGTTACTACATGCATTCGCCACCTAGAAAATGTTCGGCACGTGGAGGGGGCGTAGCGCTATTTCTAAGACGGAATGTAGATAGCTACTATCTCAACGAATGCACGTTTACTAAAGACGCAATTGAATCCTTTTTGTTCGCATCAAAGGCGGTATCACTGTCGGTGTTGTCTACCGTCCTCCAAACTCAAGCAAAAGCGATTTCATTTCGGCCATGGAAAATATTGTTATCTACTACAACATCGAATGATTCTTTAATTATTTGTGGTGATTTTATTATTGATTTGTCAAAGGGTGATTGTCCTGATTATACATATTTGCTACCTTCATTTCACGTCCAAAAGGTTATCGCAGAACCTACACGAATAACCAATAATTTGGCCACTTTAGTTGATCACATACTATGCAACATTGATATGAATGTGTCTGCTGGTGTATGGGATGTTGCTATCGCTGACCACTGCCCAACGTTTGTGTTTTTGCCCCAAAAATACCTGAATTCCGTGTCTGACGTTCCCGTAAAACGGACAACTCGAGTAGATTATGATCTCGTAAGAACGTTACTGAATTCTGTCTCTTTTGAAGACATGTATGATGAGGACGTACAGATAGAATGTGAAACCTTCGTGCAAATCATTACAAGGGCAATTGAACAATCAACGCGTCAGTGTTCCCGACATAATTACCAACAAGCAATTTGTCCTTGGTTGAGTACTGCTATACTTGACGTGCTCAAAAAAAAGGATTCATATTACCGAAGATGGAAGAATAATAAAACAAATGACTACTACCATAATCAATTTAGGTATTACCGGAATAAGTCGGTCGCAATGATGAGGAGGTCAAAAAAACAATATTACACAGATCTTATCGCTCGTCAAGGGGGTGATAATAGGAAGGTCTGGAGAATTGTAAACGATGTTATCGGAACGAGCCGGAAAGATACTGTTGTACCCGACAACCCCTCTACGGATGTATGTAATTATTTCAATACCTATTTCACCAACATAGGTAAAATTGCTAGCAACGGACCTATCGCAGACGAAGCTGAAGATTTTCCAATGACCAATAATGTTTTCAATATTAATACAGTAACGCAGGGAGATATAATAAATATCGTAAACCAGCTATCGGAGAATAAAGCTGTCGGTTATGGTGCAATACAAGCGAAAGTAGTGAAGAAAAACATCGACATTCTGTCGGTTCCCCTTCATCATATAATTAATCATGCAATTAACTCCGGTTCTTATCTAAATGTACTTAAAATTGCACGAGTTTTTCCAGTTTATAAGACTGGAGGTCCGAACAATCCAAATAGTTACAGACCAATATCTGTGTTAAGCGTAATTAATACCATTTTCGAGAAATTAATATCTATACAGCTTAAAAAATATCTCCAGGAAAATCACGTAATTTGCCCGCAGCAGCATGGATTTGTCCCCAACAGGACTACGTCCTCGGCCGTTATAACACTTGCTCAAGTTATAAACAGCGCTCTTCACAAAAATCAGTTGGCAATAGGAGTGTTTTTGGACATTAAGAAAGCTTTTGACTCGGTTAATCATTCAATTCTAATAAATAAACTGGAAAAATATGGTATAATTGGCAACTCCCTTAAATTCTTTGCGAGCTATCTTTCAACTAGAAAACAGGAAGTGGTAATCGATAATCACCATTCTTCATACAGTGACTTAACATGTGGTGTTCCGCAAGGATCAGTTTTAGGTCCTATTTTATTTTCCTTGTTTGTAAATGATCTCCCACTCGCAATACAGAACTGCACAGCACTAACGTATGCGGATGACAGCGCAATTATATTTTGTGGTGATTCTCTATCTGAAATACAAGATACCATACTAGCTGAAATGGACAGTATCTACTCATGGTTTTTGAAAAGTAAGTTAACCATAAATACCGACAAAACTAAATGTGTCATCTTTCACTCGAGCAGAAAAGTAATTGATAATAGTTCTTTTAGTGTGTATATAAACGACAAACCAATTGAGAATGTAACCTCCTTCAAATATCTGGGTGTTGTCTTTGATTCACACCTACATTGGAAAGAACAAATCCAACAGGTGTGTAAAAAACTTGCGTTTAGTTGTTTCACGTTAACCAAAGCGCGTTCTTTCTTCCCATGTAGTATGTTACGATCTTTATACTTCACTTTATTTCAGTGCCACATTATTTATTGTACGGAAGCCTGAGGGCTTACCTAAGAAACATTTTTTACGCCGTTATATCGATTACAACAACGAGCACTAAGAATAATATCATTTTCTGCATTCAACCGTCCTGTCAATACAATTTTTAAGAAATTTCGTGTACTTTTTTTTTTCAACTATTCGGGAATACAAAATATTTCTTTTAGTAAACACAGTTATAAACCATAACTTTTCTGTACCCTTAGCACGTTTTTCTATCCCTGTTCGGAGCACAAGGCAAGCATCCGACGCCAACTTCAACTTGCCAATGTGTCATAACGTTTATGGCGAAAGGCTTATTGAATTCTACAGTGCCAAAATGTGGAACGATCTACCTATTCAAGTGAAAACTGCGAGGAACTTCATATTGCCTTGCAAGATGTTTTACTTGGATAAACAGAATGTAGTTTAATGATGCGATTGTAATTATAATGGATGTTTATACTGTTTTGTGTTTCATTTATTCTTTTGTATTTTGTTCATTTTCTTTATTTTCGAACCTTGGTGGATACCTGCGACTCATTTGTATGTGCATTTTTGTATTGGACCGGAAACTAGCCTCCTGGCTATCGGTCCAAATATTCTGTAAACCTTTTTCCTGTCTTGTGTTAATAAAGCTCTTGATTGATTGATATGTGGGGTAGCTCCTTGGTCCACCATAGGATCATTGGGCAGTTGTACGGAGCCAGCATCACCTTCGCTCGTGGTGCCCTGCTTTCGTTTCCCGGAGTCCACCAAGAAAAAATGCGTAATGGCCTGGCCCCGCGTACATAAATGCTACAGACTATCGTTTTTCAGCGTGACACAGACAGTAATAGCATAGTTACAGTATTGCGTTGGTTGGCAGCGACCGTGATGTTCACCTTTCAGGCTTCGACATGGATAGATTTGCTACAAATTTCGAAGTTTTTTACAGTGATATTTTCTCGGTCATATTGGTTATTAAGAAATGCTGACGATTGCTCCAAATTACCTTCATTCGACATTTTAGAATGTATACGTAACAGTTGCGGATCCAGGCAGAAAGAATCACATTAGCGCGCACCCGTATGTGGGTGATAAAGGGGGGTGGGCGGTGGAGTTGTGCTGGTGCTCTTGATAGGTCCTGTGGTCTGTGGCCTGTTTGTTTAATTACAAAATTTTGTTGTCATGGCAGACCGATTGAGCATAGAAATAACGATACGTCTACGCACACAGAACTTCAAAGGCCAGGAAGCGCTAACGGAAAATTCTACCGCAACGGCCTGTTCGTTTCTGCGCCACGATGGCGAATGTCCTTCACTTGCGCACGCTGCATGATGATTTTAAAGTTCGGTGCAGCAGTGGATGCACGCGTTGGTATGAAACGCGGTGACAAAAGCATCGATAACGGGGATCCGTGCGACAGCGGCTACTTCACTTGTGTCCCTGTAAAAGCACACTACTAAAACTGCAGCGAGAAGTAAAATATTTTTAAGTCTTCATGTACCGATACTAATGCTGTCCCGGTATACTCTGAGTATCTCTCTCCAAGATTGGGCATAATAAAATATTTAGCCATTTATACGAGTTGACTTTAAGTCTTCATTCAGCAAAAGTAACTTATACGCTTCACCGTGGGAACTTCTTTCAACGACCAATTCCAACGCAAATATTGCATTCCGAATAAAACAAGATACACATTTTTTATCTCACAGACAGAAAGGTACTGAAATTTCGGAAGTGATCAACTGATCTACACCGCACAGCTTAAGGCGCAGCAACCTCCATGTTCAAAAGACATCAGTGATCATGCAAGGAAAAATCAATGGATCATAGTTTAACTACGTCTTCTTCAGATTTTCAAAAAAAGGGAACTCTGTCCTCCCCTTTCCTCTGTCTAGACAGAGGTCATGGGGGCGGGGTGCTCGTGTAGAATCAAAAATCAATTTGAGGCCTCTTTTGTGTGTTGGCACAATAATGTTGGAGAATAATGAAAGATGGCCTTTACCCTGCAGTGGGCGTAGATAGGCTGTGATGATGATGATGATGATGATGACGATTGTGTGTTGGCACTTGAAACATGAGCTTCTCAAAGGCATGGGCGCTTCTGTCCTTGCAGCATATTGCTGTTGTTGTGGCTCAATTAAGTCCCTGAATATACACTGCTCCGGGCAGCCGCCGCCCACGTAAAAAGCGGCCGTGGAGGCAATGGAAGGGGGTTTAGTTGTGAGCGAGGTTGAAGATGGCAATCGGTTCTTTGTTACTGCCTCGACTGCCGTCTGCCTGTGGCAGGGCTAGTGGCCGCCGTGCCCTCACGTTTAGGATAAAGACTGGAACTGGCTCGGCGAGCCGCAGCTCGCCCTTTTAAAGCAAAGCTTTTTACCTCTACCCCCCAAGGGTTCTTACGCGACCGTTGGTGTCACCAGAAAACTCCCGCGAACAAATAAAAAAATTTACCTGGCACCGCCAGGAATCGAACCTGGAACTAATAGAGTAACAAAGCGAGAGCCGGTTGTGTTAGCCATTTAGCTACAAGCCCACGCGGATACAGGGAAGAAAGGTGGTGCACTCACCAGCACATCTTCGGGTTTACCCCTTGCATTCTCTCTGAACGCCACGGGATAGAGTCACGCAATTTCTCACGCCGCAGTGCGCTCCACCCACTTCACGTCTATCAGCCCTTTGCGAGCCTTGCGGGTGTGCTAGGAGTTATAAAAACTTAAGGAAGCCCACAGCAACGCATGGCATCTCACTTCTAGTATGCCAATGTGCTAAACCTGCGTCCTCCAGTGTTCACGCGAAAAAAATCACAGCGCTTTGTCGTCCGCCCTCACGCCAAACGGCACACCAAGTAACACATTCAAATACTCTTAGATGGCCAGGCCATCACTCCAAGCCCAAGCATCAATATCTTGGCCCTACATCTCCAGGCCCCCCGCACGGGGCACCTTGAGAAATCTTGGTGACGGTACTGGCGATACCGCGGACCCCGAGCCCCCCAACATAAGCTGTGACCTACCGTGGTGATGTGTTTTTAAGGTGAAGGGTAGAAACCTCTAACGATGGCCGTCGGAGCCTTGGTCAAGCTCCGGCCGATGGGCTTCCTGCCTGTCTACCAGGCAGGGAGCTCCGGGACCTCTTTGGCTACCAGGGTAAGGTCAAAGAAGAAAGTACCCCAGTCTCCCTGCTTTAATATGTATTTATTAATCCTATATACACTCCGTGCCCTGACGTTTGTCATCGCCGTAGTGTAGTGGA
>NW_027526295.1:36217340-36262340 GCF_048455015.1 Haemaphysalis longicornis
CTTCGTATAGAAATTTAAACTTCGTCTTTACCATAGTACATATAAAGGTAAAACATCATGGCGGTTTATCCGGCAGTCTATAAAAAGTACACAGCCTGCTTATGTCCTAGAGGTAACATAAAGGAAAAGTCAAAAGAAAGGCCACACAGTCAACATGCAGGAGACACAAAGTAAACAGAAAGGAAAAGTTCATTTCCATAAGGGTTGGCTAATCTGTTTTTTTTTTTACAGAAACGAAGAGAGGACAAAAATGCGCAGTTAAAATCGACTGAAAGCTCCCATACCTACGAATGCAGCACAGCGAAGCGCCGTCCGCTGCACTGCTCACCACGCCGACACTGGCCGGCCGCGCTCCGACTGCGTGTAGCGCCGCCACTGCACGCATCGCGGAGGAGCCCCCTTCGCGGCCGGCGGACGGCAGACTAGCAAATCTTTCTATGGACCATAGCCACATCTAAGGCCGTGCTATGGTGGCTGAGGGGGGAAGTGGGACAGGCGACGTATCCGCGCCGTGAAAAGGGGAGGCGCGATGTGCGATGAAATTTTCTGGTGCCTCTAGGGGCGCTGGAACACCAGTGGTGTGCACGCCGGTGAGCCCGCGTAGTAGATCCCGCTGTGTGCGTCGATCGCCATCACGTCGGAGCTCGGAAGCGCAGCTCAAGTGCCAGTGTTCCAGAGCTGTGTAGTGCGTGACTACGTGTAATTCATGTGCGATGTAATAGGTAACGCTCCGTGCACTGATGGCGTCGAAAGCACGAATTTGTTTTGTGCCTGGGTGCCGAAGCGTTTACCGAATGTGCAGAATATGAAACCAGAAAGTTCTGTGGTGAAATTTCATGCCAGTAGTGTGCTTCTGGCCTGATAGTCATCAGAGCAGCAACTGAATGCCTTGCGGATAGTGTGTGCACGCTGCAGTTTGAGAGGGGACGCCTTCTGTACCCTGTCGATGCGTTGGCCTCAATTGTAAAACTGTTAGGGGATGCATTTACGTTGTTCTTCTCAACAGAGAAACTTCACGCAATCAGTGTGCACGACTTGATGCAGTTTTTTGAGCAGTGTAACACCCTGCCGAGTAGGGGGCGAGCATCGAAAAGAACGTACTGCATAAATTGTAGTAGGCTGCATTTACAAAGTATTTGAACGAGAACAAGACTCTTCATAGGGAGCGCCAGAAGCATTTAAAGTTAAGGAGGGTCAAGTAGAGTCCGCTGCTATACCGCTGCTTCTCCTTGTCTGATCTGTAAATATGACTGGTGTTCTATGAAAGAAAAAGCTCCTGTGCGCTCCAGTGAACATTGCGCGTATGTGGATTGCTGTGCTATGTATTTCCTCTGACTTTGTGATTCCGCGCTGTGAACGCTACTGTATTGGAAAATATTTGCTGCATGTTAGGTTCGCCGAAGCACTAACATGAACACATTCTTTTACATTACTAATGCTTGTGCTAAAGGTATAAGGTGCTGGCGAACGCTGAAGCGAACAGAACGACAAAGAGTTGCCGCGATTTATTGGGTGTGTCTCCAACATAGTTTCTTGCTTGTTCGTATATGTTTTTAATTTTTTTTATGTGTGTGGCCACCGACCATACGACGTACGGCTGAAGGACTAAGTTGAAAATCCGAGTTCCGAGTCGTTCGTGTTCGCTTCCCCCATTTGCTTGCGTTAACAACTTAGCACCATGAATTTTCGTGAATTCTAACGCACCCAGCGTCCGAAACTTCCGCTACGCGTCCGGGTGTAACATACACTATTCCTCAAAGACCGAAAACAGCGCTACGACCGGACAGAAAGGCGAGACGAGATCGCACGCTGTTTTCGATAATAAAGTATGTACCAATTAGCCCGCATTAAGACTCTTTCTGTTTTTTTTAGATTCTCATATTACGCTTTTTTTGCCGTTCAATAGCTAGCGAATAACGCATGGGTTTTTTTTTCTCTCCTTACTAAAATACGTTTAGTTAATCGTATTTATGCAGCTCTGAGCTGCAAACAGCTCGTGATGTGTCAACCGCGCATCAGATGTCCTTCAGCACAAATTAAAAAAAAAAATGAAACTCAACAACTCTCTTTGTATCGCTCAAACGTTTTCCTCCTCCTCAACGCAAAGTGTGCGCGACGCGCGTGCTAGCGGCTCTGGGCTGCTCTCTACAATAAAGCCGCGACGGCGGCACACCAGCGTCACGTAGCGCCATCTACAACTCCGCTCCGAATTTCGTCGCTCCGCTGTGCGCCCCGCCGACTGCCGCCCGCCACACTTCCCCCCTCCAGCCACCATACCCGTGCTAAGGCGGGCGAGCACAAGGTCACCCAGTAGAGACGCGATAACAGTATGGTCCCTAGAAAGATTTGCTAGTCTGCCGTCCGGCGGCCGCGAAGGGGGCTCCTCCGTGATGCATGCAGCGGCGGCGCTGCAGGAGCAGTGCCGCAGACGGTGCTCTGCCGGGCTGCCTTCGCAGTTCTGGGCAGTTTCAGTAGATTTTAACTGTGCGTTTTCGTCCTCTCCTCATTTCTGTCTACAAAAGAGATTATCCAAATAAATTGGTCCCTACGAATACAAAGGTGTTATTTTATTTTATTTTATTGAAGCATGAATTGATGGGAGTACGTTTTTGTGTATTATGAGCGATCGAGCCACTCCACGGAGTCGTGTCGCTGTGTTCTATCCTCTATATCCTCTTCCGGGCAAAAGGCTTCCACACATACCCAGGGGCATCGGAAACGCTGTCGGCATGGCATCTTGTGTTGACTGGGGCACCTTACGCGAAATTTCGACTTCTTACCTTACAAAGAAACGGTTTTGTGTATACCCTCGCCGTACACTGCCACGAATATGTAAAGGCGTGAAAACATTTGTGTGGTGTGTGGGCGCTCCGCAAATTCTTTTGTGACATTTTGGAACCATCCTGACTTGTTTCTGTTTGCTAGTCAAATATGTGCTTTGAAGCTTCAACGGGATCTGACCAATTCGCATCGTTCATGAATCTGGCCCCATCTCACGTGTACACATGCATACGATGTTTTTTGGCCCTTTCAGTCAACATGCGGAAAATGGGTACTATCAAACCTTTTATTTTGCGCGCCTGTCATTTTTGTGAAATCCACGATATAGAAAATTCACTGACTTAAGGGGCACGCGAAACTTACTTTAAAAAAAAATCATGTTGCCAAACAGTATCTTCGTTTGCATTCTTCATTGCACAGGGCTTCATTTTGGTTGCCCGTATACTCGGAGTGAATCGCGAGACGCACGCGAGGAAAGCAACAAGAGAGAATATTTGTGTTATGTCCAATCATTTCATTTGCGGCAATAAAGGAGAATATTTTTGTAATGGCCAATCATTTTATTTGCGGCTGTTTGAAATTAAGAAGACAAGTTCTTGCGGCTTATTCAATCCAGTGACCATATGCCTTACCCCCCCCCCCCTCCAAAGTATTTAGGAACGGGGGTTTTCTTTTGGTAAAGCATTTCACTCCAGCTTTTTTTGTTATTTTTCTCGGGCTAGCCTGGCCAGCTGCATGCCGACCACCTTCAATGCATGGCGTTCGGGGATAACCCAGTAGTTTTAACAATTGGAACAAACACAGCATGTGGTGCCCCCGGGCTCTGTTTCAATGTGTTGTCACTGTTTCAACATTGCGCGAAATATTGGTTCCAGCGGCGGCAGTGTGAAAGGGCTACTCTCGTTGCTGCTGTTTCATCCTTCAGTCTCACTCGCGAAGGTGAGCGGCCGCAAATAGGCTCCGAAGCCCGATTCGCGAGAAATCACGGCTGCGAAATTAAAGTGACTAATAGTAACTCTATCGCAGCTTAAATTGTGAGCTGATGTACCTCGAGCCATTGCATTTCATCGCTCTAACTGGCTGTCAAACCCGAAGCGCACCCGCTCTCCACGGCAGTAGCGCGGCTCAGGCCGACTGGTGTCCGCTCTCGCTCGGACCGTTCCGGCGCTCGGATTGCTCGCAGCGCCCTCTTGCGCAGCGCTGTGGGTGAATCAGCGGCGCCTACGTGCCTCCCCATAGAGAAGGCGCAGGGACGGCCGACTAGGAAATATTTCTAGGGACCATAAAACTGAGCCGATGCACACACCCTTCTTCTGGATGTAGAGGCGGTCGTCGAATTCTACGAGCGTGGAGTTCAGGTAAAATAAGAGCAACCAAATGAAGCCCGCTACGCTAATGCCGCCTTCATTATGGAATCGAATAGCCCGTACGCAGTCTATGTCATTTTCAACAGCTTGGAAAATCGAGGCGTGCGGCAGCGATTAGTATAGATCCTTTAGTTCAATTGAAAAGGCACTCACCGCTTTTGGTTGCGCCATTTCTGGGAAGGTTAAAACGTCCTGTGCCTTCCTAACTCGAAAAGGGTAATCAATCGGCAGCATGCATGAAACCGCTACAAGAACAACCCAATGGAGTGTTGCCAAATGCCACGCTCAGAGACGATCACCCTGACGGTCATTCAGGCTTCGTGTGTCAAAGAAAGAATACCGAGAGAATAGCTTCGTTGTAATAGCTTCGTCATTCGTTGTAACCGAGGGTTCGTTATAACTGCGGCCGTCATAAGTGGGCTCGACTGTATTCCGAAGACCCAGAGACCCTTGAGAACTAAAAAGAAACAAGAAAACCAAGGTCACAGCGTCAAATCTGAGAGTCACATCATTGGGCGTTCTTAGTTCGACAGCGGGTTCGCAAGCGTAATCTTTCAATTTATTGAATGCACCTGATCCATCTGAATCGCAATACTCCTTGGAGTCGAGTTCCGCGTTTGGTTTATCGGGGATGAGAGTCGGCTGTTGATAATTTATTTATTTATTATTTATTTATTTCAACATACTGCGGGCCCTTCAGGGCCCATGCAGGAGTGGTTACAATGAATTCAAGTTTTCATCGTAAGGATAACACAGGTATACAAAATGCTAGAAACAAGAACAATATAGAATACACATGGACAGAAGCATGCTATACAGTGCAAACGTTTAGTTCACAAAAAGAAGTCATATAAAAACTTAATATGCAATTTTTCCTTTTATCACGTGTTAAAGTTCAACATCATTTATGGATCTTAGAAAACACTCTACAGATGTGCTGTTGACGGCGTCCGCCGGTAATCTGTTCCACCGTCCGATGGGTGATGGAAATAAACAGTACTTATGTGTGTTTATGTTGCTATGAGGTTGCCTGATAGTCTTATTATGATTTGTGCGCGAAGAATGCCTGAAGGGAGGTTGGAGGTAGTTAGTTCGGGTATTTTATAATGATCGTGGAACAAAAGATAAAGGAACTTTGATCTACATATCATTCTGCAGTCTGAGAGAGTTCGGAGGTCTGCCCGTTTTCTTAGATCGGAAACGCTAGTAAAGCGGGAGTAGTTGGAAAAGATAAAACGCAAAGCCAAGTTTTGTGCGCGTTCAAGTTTGTATACTAAATATTTTTGGTGGGGCTCCATATAATGTAGGCGTGCTCTAGAGTTGGCTTAATCAGAGAATTATAGGCATTAGTTTAACCTTTAAGGATGCCTGGCGTAGGTGCCTTCTTAAGAAGTTTAGCTTACCTAGTGCTTTACTACATATGTTGTCAATATGGCTTTCCCAGGATAAATTACTAGAAAAGGTGACACCTAAATACTTTACCTGGCCAACCTTGACCACTTCAGTATCCCGAATTTTATACTGGAAATCTAAAGGAGCTTTCTTATTGGTGAAACTGATGCTGAATGTTTTGGTTTTGTTTAGTTTCATGCCCCAGTCTTTGCACCACGCCTGGATAGAAGTTAACGGTTTGTTAAGTTTTAGCTGATCTTCTGTGTTGTTAACGGCTGTATACATCACACAGTCATCTGCGAACAGTCTAGTTGTAATAGGTGGGTCAACAGAGAATTGGATATCGTTGATATAAACTAAAAATAAAATTGGGGCAAGGACTGAGCCTTGCGACACACCAGAAAATACATCCAGAGTCTTCGAGATGTGTTCATTTAAAGCAACATATTGTTTTCGGTTTTTTAAATAGCACTGAATCCATGAGACAACTTTCGTGTCTACTCCTATTGCATTTAGTTTTGTTATAAGATCCTGATGAGGAACGACATCATATGCTTTAGAAAAATCTAAAAAGATTGCATCTAATTGTTCTCTTTCATTTTGTGTGTCGGCAATATCATTAGTAAATTCAGCAAGTTTTGTAACCGTTGACAGACCAACTCTAAAACCATGTTGACGCTCGTAAAGCAGAGAATTAGAATCTAAATGGGTCATAATTGCTTTGAAGATAATATGTTCAAGCAGTTTACAGCGCGTGCTTGTCAATGAAATTGGCCTGTAATTATAATTGGCCTATAATATTGGCCTACAAATTGCCGATATTGGTCTATATTGGCCTATAAATAAATAGTTGGCCTAAAAATTGGGCTATAAATATCATTAATTAAATTGGCTTATAATTATTATAATGTCATCAACGGTGTCACCATATTCTCCGTGGGTTGAAAATCAACGTGCGTGTTTACAAATATTTCTAACGGAACCATTTCACACCTTCTAATACTTTCAGGAACCGGAACCCTCTAATTATAAAATTCTGTGTGCGTGACAGCATCCATTTTATAAGCGCATTAAGGCACGCTGTTCACGGTCTAACGCTTTTTAATGAAGCCCTTATGCAGCGCTTCCGGGTGCCTATTAATCATTCCGCGTACCTAAGCGTCCGGAAAAAAACATTTTGTGGGTGTCGAGGCGCTCATTAGTTGATCCTTCCGTTATCCCATATCATCCTTCTTTCCTCAAGGATTTTCAGCCAGGGTACAAGATAAACTTCACACAAATGTATTCCTCGTAAACATAACTAGACGCTTTTTGTATGTTTACTACGACGTTTTTATGATCGCATGCTGCGGTTTTCTCCAAGAGCGAATAGTATTGGCTGGGTCAAACAATAAAGGAGTGAAGCAGATATCTAGTTTTGTCAGAAATTGCAATCGCACCCAAGTAGCAAGAATATATACTGTAGGAGGACGAAATTGCCGGTTGCGGCAGCGCGGGCGAGCGATCAGAAATGTCGTAATGATAACCAACGCAGACTACAAGGAGTTGTAGCTGCGCCGACGAAGGAGATGGTAGCGGCACCTTATGGACGAAATGATAGCGATGGCAATTCATTCTAGGGATGCACCGTGAAATTCTGCTCGCGGCGGTTCTACAGTTTTGTCTCCCGGGACGGATGCCGCTAACCTATCGTTGGCGAAGCTTTTGTGACGTTATCTGGACGCCCTAGCCAGCAGCGTTTCCGCTCCTGTCTTTTTCTCGTGGTATTCCTTCTGTGAAGCAGTACATACGCGGTAGTGCTTGGCAACAACTGGGGCGCAGCGGCGACGGTTACGAAGTCGATGGTTGGACGGCATACCGTCTGGTCAGGTAGCATACTTCAAAACAAGAAACACAGGTCACTGACCAAGTCAAAAACAAATTGACGTTTCGGGAGCGCTACGGCTCCCTTGTTCACAATCCCTTGTTCAAAAGGGAGCCGTAGCGCTCCCGAAACGTCAATTTGTTTTTGACTTGGTCAGTGACCTGTGTTTCTTGTTTTGCGGCGACGGTTACGTGCACGATGCATGCGCGGCGTTCCTGGAGTCGCATCAAGGTTCCGTGGAACAGGTGCTGCGCCAGCTGTGGTGTTGTTGGTTGCTAAGCGACGCGAGGCGCTCCTAGAAGTTTTCGCGAGTTTTTTTTTTTCCTTTTTTTACTAAAGCTACTGCGTGAGTCGGTGACGCTCGGTGGTCGCCGTGGGGACGCGCTCACTAGCACACTCGTTGGGGGGGGATGTAGGGGTTGGCGGGGGAAGGAAAGGAAAGGCACTGGAGATATTTTGAGCTCGGCCGGGAGCTCACCTTTTTACAATCCAGTGCAGGGGAAGAGAAGTAGAGAGCGGGTGGCAGGATAAAGTGGAGAGAGACAGGGGGACAGAGAGAGAAAAAAGGTATAAAGAGAGCTGTCAGTCCGGGCACATCATTCCGGGTACTGCACTCCGGGCTATAGCCGCTGCGTGAGGCCGGTCGTCTCCAGGTAATGGAGCAGATGGGCGAAGACTTCCCGTAGGGTTGCCGCAGGGTCCTTCGGGAACAGAAGGTCCTCCATGCCGGTGTTGGGAAGCTTCGACGCTGGTATGCTCGGTGGAGCTTTGCTGTCAGGCCCACGTGGTGGTTGCAGAAGCAGAGTAGGTTCTCCAGTCTCTGATTCCGGGCAGTCCACACTTGTAAGGGAGTCCTTGCGCCCGTGTCGGTGCAGGCGCTCCACCACATTGCTGCAGTCGAGCTGCATGCGGAGAAGCAGGCAGCGGGCGTCTCCGCTGATGCGTGCAGGCAGCGGCTGTGGCACCAGGCCCCTCACAACGGGAGGGTCGGGGTGCCTCGTCTGCACCATGCGGATCAGGGTGGTGCGGGCCTCGTCGAAGGCGGTGACGTCTCGAGAAACTGGGGTGCCGGCATTGGTGGGCCTCCCTGGCTCGGGCGTCGGCGTCCTTGTTTCCCCGGGTGCCACTGTGGCCCGGCAACAAGTGGGGCCGCAGGTCGCCGCCTCGGGATGCCAAAGTGTGCAGCTTGACTGCAAGGGAGCGCTCCGGGTAGCCGCTGCTGTTGGTGGGCTGCTCGGCCGCGTGCAGCCGAAACAGGGGAGTCCTGGAGTCCGTGAGGATAACCGCCCCGGGATGATTCTGGGGCCCCCTCTCGAGGAATAGGTCGGCGGCCAGGTGCAGCGCTGCCAGCTCCGCCTGAGTGGAAGAGGTGGGGAAAGGCAAGCGGAATCTCCGCCTGGCTCCCAGCTCAGGCACCACACACGCAGCCGCCCCCTCGCACGTGCTGTGCTTGACGGAGCCGTCCGTGAAGAGATGCAGGTTGCTGCTCAGCTTGTCCTGCAGCAGGGCGGCCGCCTGGAGCGGTGTGGGCCTGGGGCGGTGGGCCTCGGGGAGGGCTTGGGTCGGTGTGGTGCGCTTGTTGCAGACCACGTGGAAAGCCATGGTGGTCTGCAGGGCCTCCCTGATGTCTGGTGGTGTCGGCTCCAGACGGGGTAGGTTCGGCATCTTGGTGGCCTCTTCTAAAATAGTGTGCAGCACTCCCATGTGCGAGTTGGGCCGGCTAAGGAACCTTTGAAGGAGAGCAGCCCCGTCGCGTGAGGTCATCAGGCGCTGGATGTGCCTCAGCCCCTTCTGCAAGGCCCGAATCTCAATGAGCCAGGTGCCCGCCAAGGTGTAAGTGCCCGCCACCGGGGACGTTGAGGAGCGGCCCAGGCATAGGCGAATGGCAGGGTCAATCTCCATCTCCAGGGTCGATCTCGAGCTCCTGCCAGGATCGAGGTCCGAGGTAGGCAAGTAGAAGCGCGTACAGCACAGTGTCTTGTTCTTATTCCGCGATCGTTCCTCTCCAGGACAAAAAGTGACATTACGTTTCTTGACAGAAGCCATGAAATAAGGAAGTTCTACGCAGACTGTATTACGTCCATTGATATCAATGGCGTACGTGAGCAAACAGTGCCAGCAATACCTAAGCGAATGCTTTTGAAATCAAGAGCAAAGATGAGGTAGCCACCACCTCTGCGCCTTCAGTTTACACTAAAGCGAAGTGGTAAGGTTAATTCTATTGGGACGCTTTGTAAGGGAAATAGGCTTTGTTGCACATGAAAAATTCTCTACTGGCTTAATTCTCAATTTAGAGTAGAGTTGCTACTGGAACCTCGAATGTTATCCGTGGTGCCTGTCATTGAAAATGCCGAGGATACGGAGAGTATACTGCTAAGAAAACCTGTAGACTGGCCTAGTTGGTAATGCAAAGTGATCAAATGTAGCGCAGCAGAAACACACGGGACGGAAACGACACACACGGACGAGCGCTACGAGGATACACACGGACGTGTGTATCCTTGCCGCTTGGTGTGTTTCTGCTGCACTACATTTGATTATTATACTGCTACCCGGCTTCGGTGGGTAGAAGAGCTTTGTGTGCTCTTCTTGTCGAGACATAATGGACAACGAAGTAATGTTTTGTCACCAGGGTTGTACAAGGAATATAACTTGACGGGTAATTTGCAGGATACAAGTGTTCTGATAAGGGCATGCAGACGAAAAGAATATAGGACCAATGATTTGAGTTGGTCCATAGCCCTGTTTTGAAGCGCAAACTTGGCAACAAAAAGACATCTGGAAGTAAGACTCAAATACGCCCTAATTAACCGAGCCAGTAAAAACGCTAATAAACAACGCTTAGATAAAATGATAGACAGATTGCGAGGCAGTTAAGGGTTACCAAGAAAGCAAGCCTGTAACGAGATTGGTTTATTAAGAAATGACAAAAATCGTCCCTCAAACACCAAACGGGTGACCATACACGAAATGACAGCATACAAAGAAGCAGGCCACCCATTTAAATATCAGTAATAGCTGACAAGCAATCGAAGCAAAAGTGGGCGGATGGTAAAAGTAAAATCGTAAGAAACCCCGCCACGGTGGCTCAGTGGCTAAGGCGCTGCGCTAAAGAGCTCGAAGTCGCGAGTTCGATTCCCAGCAGCGCCGGCTGCTTTTCTAATGGAGGCGAAAAGCAAAAACACCCGTGTATGCGAGATTTTGGCGCACATTAAAGTTTCCCAGGAAGTCAAAATTAATCCGGAGCCCTCCACTACGGCGCCCCTTATCACCTGCGTTGCGTCGGCGCGTTAAACCCTAAAATCTATCACTCAATAAAAATAAATAACCAAAAAATAAATAACCAACTAAAGACAAGTGCTGTATTCGGCCGTACTTGTGCAACTAAGTAATGTATAACTAAAAAGCGCCGCAAAAACCAGTATGCGTGTTGTAAAGTTATCAGAAGCCTCGCCGAAAGTACGCATGTTACCTAGTAGAAAAAAAAACACTCTTTGGTAAGATGCCCGATATCCCCGTCGGTGCTCACTTGCGATTTTGACTACTCCCGACCGGACACCCACCGCACGACATTCCTAACTGACGCAGCGTAAAGCTGCTCGAGGAGTAGGCGAAGTCCATGGCACATGATGCCACCTATTCTCACGCATATATTTTAGGCTTACGCCCCCTGTGTAAACAGTTTCCGTTCAAAACCGCGTTCTTTTCCTGTGCTTTTATTTTTGTCACAGTTTCTTCCCATCGTTTACTTTTCCGGCGTTGCTGGAACTCCGGGCAGCTATACAGTGCCGTTCAGTGTGGGGGAGCTCATTTATTCTTTGGCTAACCACAAATGTGAAATATATCGCTATTCATTTTTAGCTTCCAAACTGAAGGCCTCAACCGCCTTCCATTTGATTCATAAATCAGTAATCACCAAAAAGAAAAACATCCCCCTCGCGAGGGGCACGATCAAATGCAGAGCATTTCTGCGGGGGCGCGCGCCTGCAAGTCGTATGGATTACGTATTGGTTGTTGTTGTAATTGTTGTCTTCCAGCGTAGACATTGTCGAAGAAGTCGATGGGGAAACGTGCCGTGAACCCCCTGCCGCGGCTATGACGCAACGTGGAGCGGCTATGACGCAACGTGGCGCGGCTATGACGCAACACAATCCAACACAATATACTTTAATCCAATCCAATCCAAATCCAAGCCAATCCAGTCGAATCCAATCCAATGCCCCTCGCGAGAGAGTGTTATAGCGCCGAAATCGCCACCACGCGAACGCGTGATGCTGACATCACGATCACGCCACAGATGTTAGCGACCACAGCGCGCGCGAATGACATATGTGGTTTAAGCGCGAACCGACCGCGGCGAGAGAGCGCGATGCGAGCGCCCCACCTGTTCTTGCGCGCGAACCTAACGTGGCGAGAGAGGGTGTTGCGCACGTCCCCACCTGTTGTGCGCCCGAACCGAACGCGGCGAGAGAGGGCGTTGCGAGCGGAGAGAAGGCGAGGAGGACCGGGGGAGAGGGCGCACCTCTGGCCGACGGTTGAATGAGTGAAGGATATAAGGCACGTTCGTAACCTTCCGTTCTGTGTCGGCATTGTGGCTCAGTTGGTAGAGTACCGTGCACCTTGCGTTCCGCTCGCAGAGTATTATTTTTTTATATAGTGTAGGGGGAGCGATGCGGACGCGGACTACGGACGCCAACGCGGGTGACATCGTGAGTTACTGAAATGCTCTGCATTTAAAAGTGCCTACTGCTGCTCTTTCGTAATCGCGCGGCGTGGTATAAACTCACTGCGCAGTAGCCAACCGGACTTGAGAGCAGCCGCCATGGGACCTCCCTGTGCCACAGTTAATTTGGAACGAATAAAAAGTCCACTTGTGTTGTCTGTCCCACTTGAAGAGGAAGAGAACATCAATGAGCGAGTAATTGAATCCTCCATGAACGGACGGGTGGGTTTTCTTCCCCTTTTTTACTGCGAGCCCGTAAGGATAGAGGTAGAGGTATCTAATTACCTTCGCAATACAACACGCGTCTATTGTTGGCGCGTGCATATATTGTCCATAGCTGGCATTTTCTGAAGACATCATAGATGAAGTACAGCTTTGTTGTTCTCCTCAGGAATGGTAGAAACAAGTTGGATGAAACTGCTACCCGCGTCCGGTATCAAGAATGTAATGTGCTTAAAAATGCACGAGGAAAGTCTAAATGAAGGTACTAAACTTTGCAGAAATTCGGCAGTACATATGATGCGATGAAAACATTGCACTTGGCCTAATATTGAAAGGCATAGCTAGGCCATAAAATGAGGCGTATATTGTGAGTCGACTAATTTTGGGCATGAAACCTGTACTAAGTAAATGAATCATGCGTGTCTCAGTCCGCAAACAGCAAAAGCAGTAATCAATTTGCGGTGCTAAGGTGAGTGAACGACGACATTGTTTCGCCCCTTATTCCAAAATAAAATGCATTGGGTGTATCAAGCGTCTAGGCTAGTTGTTTATTCAGAGCAAGTAGCCTGGCCCATCAATCCGCCGATCAGGCTGCTGTGTGTGTTCGTAAGTCTCGCATTGCCAAAAGTAAATTGCTTTATTTTTTAAAAAATCGGTATTTCATAAATATACGGCGTAAGACGATTCGTAGTTTGTGCCAAACAAAACAAAGTTCATACGGAGCACTAATCTTTTGGCGCACTTCGTATTCAACGCGAGGGATCCTTCTGTGCCACGGCGCCTTATCTGGCCTGCACTCTACGAAAGTACACCAAAAGTTGAGGCTAGCGCTTCGATCGTTTTGTTTTCCGATATTCTTTTTCGAGAATGCCACAAACGGATTTGCGCATGCGACGCGTTTAACCAATCGATCGTACGGACAATCGGGAGCCCGGGCGGGAGTACGTGACGCTGTCAGCATAATGCCTCATCTCCTTCTTTTCTCTGCTGTTAAAAGCCCTCTTTTGTGCTCAGCAAACGAAAAAAAAAAAAAAAAAAACGTTAGAAATGACGTCTGTAGATAAAAGGGCTAAACGTTCGCTTCATATTTTGCTTCAGGTAATCTTCCCCGGCCAATTTACTAATGTCACGGATTCCCCAACTTTTTGGCTTCCCTTATCTTCCGGCAGAATACCGGATGATGACAGTGACATTCGGCGTTTAGCTTTATGTAATTTTAGGAACTTCTGTGTTCTGCAAAACTTTGTGGAACAGCTACAATTGAAGACAAAAAAGCAACGCACTTTTCTTAAGAGAAAGATATTTTAAAACGCAAAGCTTTATCTAATGCAAGCAATGTGAAGTCAAAGTAAACAATGGATACTGCTTAACTGAAAAATCTAAATTGCCAAGTTTCATAGACAACTACCAATCCCATACAACCAAAGTGCATATCCAGAGGCCACGCAACAAGCCCAAACGAAATGCTTAGCGACCCGGATGTGGTGTTCTAAACTGTGTCAGAATGGCGCCGTGGGATGGACGTCGGCTTGGTATCGCTAGGATTCCTACCACGGCAGCGTTTTGTTTCTTGAGGCTCCCTGCGATGATGCAATGCTCGTTATCATCAGTAACTCTAAAGATGGCTTTTCTGAAGGGCGTTTTGGCGTAACTATGGAGGGCACCAACAAGGCATAGAAAGCTTCACTTTAAAAGGTTGTGTTAGTAGAGTGAGGAGTACTTGGTTGCAAGGACTTGAATTTAAACAACGGCCTACGTTCTTTTATATTCTAAAGTACTTCATAATTAAGCGAATCGTGTTTTTGTCTCTGGACAGCAAGCTGTGTCACCAGCAGAAGCATCTTTGGTGTAGTGTCACAGTAGTAAGTGGTAGGCTTCTCAAGTATGGTTAGCGCTTTAATTCCCACGAATATAAGAGCATCGGCTATTGCAGTAGTGACAGGAGCGGAATTGAATAAGTCTACTTTTCGTGACATAGCCCGGCATAGTAAATACAAACAATTGGCCACTCAAGGGAGTACTGACGAATTATGGCTCGTGGTATGTTACCGTTATGTTCAGCAAAATTTCTTTCAAGTTTTTAATAGAGCATGTAGTTAACTCTCACATATGCACTATTTGCGAACAAGCAGAACAAATCTTGAATGGGTAAACCAATTCCAGGAAAGAAAATCTGCATGCCTTTCTACCTGTGTATCGTCTTCTTGAGATGTGTAAATGTGATACATTCACACTTTGGCTGAAAATGCAGGCGTATACGCACTGACACACATAATGCCGAATCAGAAGCTTTACCCATAGTGCAGGTTTTTCACTTGCTAGTCGCCTTACTGGAGCCCGAGAAGTTTTGTGTGGAAAAAAGGCATTGTGCGCACCAGTTTTCAGGAACCCTATTGTAAAGCTTCGCCTTCACTATTTCTCTAGAGACTTAGTCCTTTCGCGTGTGTTCTCTATAATTTCCTCCCCATGCATCTGAACACTCGCGGCAGTGCAAACGCACAAGACATTGTTTACAAAGCCCTTGAGGGGCTCTTCGCCCAGCCTTCTGTGACCCCTTCAACCTGCTTTCTTTCAGAGTGCAGGGAACCTCGTTTCGCAAGGAGTTTTTCGTCCTTTTCTTTCGTAGCTCTAGGAAATCCTCAAAAGGGTTCGCACTCCAAACAATGTCTACCCCCATGGTATTCTTAGGGCAGCGGACCTAGAACGTTTCGTCGACGACAACACGCTGTGCTAATGCATTACGGGCTTCCAACACGGACGCAAATAACATGTACGCCCCTCGGTAAGCCTACATGAAATCGTCCTCTGCAATCCGGTTTTCTCTGCCTTGAGGTGTTGCCACACCACGGATCTGAGAATGCCGGGAAGAATATTTCTACGGTTCCTGTGAACTAAAAAATTCGTTCAGAACCTGCGGCTATGGCAAGGAGACGCAACCCTTGTTGGTTTTTGTATGGTGTATTTGCTTTGCTGTACTCTTAACAATCTCGTGCCTCCCTATCGAATTTAGAGAAGTAGTGCTTTAGTAGCTACCTCATTTACTGTGACAAAATCCCCTACCAATGTTCTGCGTTTTATCTTCGGGAAGCGGTGTTCAGCCGAAGCACGACAAGCGACCAGTCACAGAGCATTCGTATTATTGTGGCAGTTGCTTTGCGAAAAGAGACAGGCCGGAGTGCGGCCTCCGTGCATTCGCTTTTCATACGGTGAACGGCAATCGTTCTACGGCAGAATCTTTGTGTTCATCAGGCAACCGGTGTTACAAAAAAGACCGGCGGACGTACGGACCTAGAGCGTACGTATTTAATTCGGTGAGTGGTCTGCAGCAAAGTCACGGCAAGCGACCAGCCGCAGAATATCTGGAAACTGGTGTTCAGGCGGAGATCAGCTAACGCAAGGTTCCACGTATTCCATCTTTCGTTTGGTGAGAGGTGTTCAGCAGAAGAACGGCAAGCATATGGGAGCTCTGAACACATGCGCTTTTGGTAACTAGTGTTTGGAAGGAGAACAGCCAATGTACTTCCGGTTTTTCCTTCGGTGAAGGAAAGGCATCCAGGGGTCGAACAATGCAGACGCATTGTCCATCGGCTGTGTGTTTCTGTGCTTTTATTGAACCCACGTCGCTTGTCAAGCGGTGCCAGGTGAGCCGGCAATGTGCAAGCACTCACTGGACATCACCAATATACCTTTTACACCATCGGAGCACAATTTCTCGCCACAAAAAAACTGTGCCACACCGACGGGTGACCTCGGACTCGCCAGTCATAGCGCTACAAGGCCTCGCCAGCCGGCTTCGTTTCCGCACCAGCTCAAGGCTATTCGCCCCTTCGAGAACTGAAGACCATTGAAGAAAGACAGGACAGAGACCCAGAAGATATGTGCGACCCGGAATGGCCATGGTTCGCCGAAAATAACTGCCCTACAAGGGAGTTCAGCAAGCGGCCACCACACAATAG
Organism: Haemaphysalis longicornis; assembly: GCF_048455015.1. Classification (NCBI taxonomy): domain Eukaryota; kingdom Metazoa; phylum Arthropoda; class Arachnida; order Ixodida; family Ixodidae; genus Haemaphysalis; species Haemaphysalis longicornis. Next base: position 36,233,646 of record NW_027526295.1, read on the forward strand.
CTCATACGGCGCTACGTAAAGGACTCACCATTAAAGAAAGACAGGTACGCGAAAGCGCAAGTTTTCGGCAATTCTTCTAACAACAATACTGCGAAAAACAATGTTGCATTATTTTGCCTGTACTAAACTTACAAGAGGCGAAGCTCATGCATTTTTATCCGCAACATTGTACCCTGGACTATGTTTCTTCCTCTGCTTTTAGAACTGCGTGTTTAAAAACAAGTGTTACTCTATATCTGCAATAGCAACTAAGCCTTGCCAATGCAAACCCAGGATTTTTATTTAGTTGCAGTGTTTGGAGGTGAGCTCTGCTACACTTGTGGTCAAAACCCGGTGAAATGTGCTCCTTTGTGGGCATTCTGTTAGCAAATGTGAATAGCAGTGTACAAAATTTGCCGTAAAAAAAAGGGTGACACGCATACATTTATGATGCTGAAATTACGAAAACGTAATCACTGGGACGAATAGAGTGAAAAGCACGGCGGGCGCTGTTTTCGAAGACCCTTCGAGAAATGCAATGTTACAGTCAATAGCTTAAGAAACTTGTGCACTCATGGTGCCGAGCAGCAATTTTGTACGGGAGGGGTTGAGAGCGTTACGCATTCAAACTCGGGCAGTGAAATATTGTTTTATTCTTGGCGGAATGCATGCTTCTGTATGCATACTACAGTTGGTATGTGTTTGGTTTGAAACAAAGTATGAAACACTACTCTGACTCCTTTCCTTGATGAACACAAAGTTAGATACGACTGCAGCCAGCTTAAGCAGGGCGTCATTCGCAGCACGCCTACATTTTTTGACGAATACATTAGAGAAAAATTACGTTATTTTTGGCTATTAGGTTGTGTGCGCGTCACGCATGAAACTACACAAAAATAATCTGAAAATGAATGTATTTGACGGTCACTCCTAGATTCAGACCTGTGAAAGATCATTAGAAAAGCTGCTCGAGTACAAAATTTATGTTTCAGGTAACTCGGTAAAAAGTGTACATAATTTTCGTGTGAAGGAAGTTATATAGAATGCTCCTGAGTGTCGTGTCGAGAGGGAAAACGATTCAAGAAGTTATGCGGGGCTGTTCCATGTACAACTGAACTGATAAGGCAACTGTTGGAAAAACAGATGATTTAGTCATAGCATGCAAGCGTTCATTAGGATTGCCCTTAAAGAAATTGGTTAAAAGCTGATCTCTTATCTGTGTGAAAATCAACCCACTAATGTTGCCGCTTCCCACCCTCTGTTCATTACAGCTGGGCCGCACACAAGATTTCCCTGGATCTAGACATACACCTATTCCAGTTAAAGCAAATAAATGAATATTTCCTGCATCCGACAGCAACACATGCACAGCCAAGATAGGAATGACAAATTATAAGCAGTGTTTAAGAAATTAATCTTGCTGTTAACTTAGCATTATCAATAAGTAGGGCTGCTGCGAAGGCGGGACAGCTGGCGCTGTCGTGCAGCTCACTCTGGTGTGGGTTCAGTAGATACAAAGCGATGGGCCTCGTACGGCTGCACAGCGAAGCTAAGTCATCCTGTTGTGCTGCAGTGGCCGTCCGCCGGCCTCAGTACAGTTATCGTACTGTCGCTGACCTCCAATGCCCGTAGCATAGCCGAAGTCCGGCGGCCTTTGTAAGCCGCCTTACGGTAGCTGTAGTCCGGCTGGAGTCCGACCACCGTATCTCAGCTGACCCCCGGTGGCCGTACTCCGGCTGCACACTGGTGGCTGTTGAATGGCCGGAGCCCTGCGGCTTGAGTCTGTCCATATAAACATAAGCAGGAGTAGATACTTTAAAACATTTAAGCCAAATGTTTCACGCTAGGTTAGTTCTTTGATGTACAGAAAGCGTTTGATTGTGTTCAGCACAGCATTCTTGTACGAAAACTGCCTTTGTATGGAATTCGAGGAGTCACGTTGTCACTGATTAAAAACTACCTCTCCTCTAGGGCTCAGTACACCGTTATAATTTTGCGTAAATTCTGTAATTAGGTGTTTAAAATATGGCGTACCCCAGGGATCGGTTTTATTGCCTACACTGTTCGTTTTGTATATAAAGAATATGGTAAAAATAAAAGGTCACCCTAAGCAATATTGTATGTGGATTATACAAATGTATATTTTTAGGAATCAACGTGCAAGATTAATTTGCACGGGCAAACACCTGGATGTCAGACCTAAGTTTGTGGCTTGCATCCAAAAAACTCAAATATAAATATAAAGAAAACCACAAATGTATTGTTTAGAGCGAGAGGGTTATCCGCACCTTTAAATTAAACCTACAATTTTGTGGTTCGCCAATTCAGGAATCAACCTCAACCCGGTTTTGGGAGTCCTGTTCCAAGATAATCTCTCGTAGACACCACACGTAGAATCACTTAGAGCAGATTTCTGTCGTGCAATTGGAATTTTAAATGAGCTAAGACATTACCTACAGGCAGTTCTTAAACGCGATATATATTATGCGCTCGTCCACTCACGTATAAGTTACGGCTGTTTCGTTTGGGCGAGCAAAACTAAGAAACCTTTTAAACCTACAAGAGAGAGGAGTGCGGGATATTGCTAACATCCAGAGACCTGAAAGATGATTTGATTGATTGTAGGGTTTAACGCGCCGACGCAACGCAGGGGATGAGGCGCGCCGTAGTGGATGGCTGCGGATTAATTTTAAACACCTGGGGATCTTTAACGCGCGCCGAAATCTCGTACACACGGGCGTTTTTGCTTTTCGCCTCAATCAGAAAAGCGGCCGCCGCGGCCGGGAATCGAACCCGCGACCTCGTGCTCAGCAGCGCAACGCCTTAGCCACTGAGCGACAGAACTGAAAGCGTAGCACCGTACTTTAAAACTTTTAAAGTGTTCGATATCCGAACTATATACACATACTAACTAAGCCTAGAAATTTTCCGCCAGCATAGGACTGATAAAGCATAGTTTGAAACCAACTACTGCCCGAAAAAACAACTTTTATATACTACGGAGAAATCCAATTGAAAAACGGCGCTCCCGAACAAATTATGGTACTCAGAGATTAGAATTTTAAATACCTGATGTGCTAAATGAAACCCCAATTTATTGCATCATTTAAATAGTTCCCTACGAGTGATAACTTTCAAAATACTTGTAAAATGCCATTTGAAAGCTAATTTAGAGTTGAGAGGCTTGACAACCGATTCGCAGTGTTGTATTTTATATACCTCACACGACTGTTTTGTTAGGTTGTGTTTACAACAGCTCATGTACACAAAATTTATTATCCTATTTTCATTGTGTAAGCAAATTCATATGCAAAAAAACTCTTTATTTACATGATGTGATAGCTATTTCTGTTCCGCAGTTACGTAAATCTTTTTTGTTGTTGTTTTGTGTGAAAATTGTAAACAAACGTACCATTCGAAGCCGCTACAGGTAGAGGGTGCCATGGCCCAGTCAGGTATGGTTTTGCCTTTCCCCATGTAAGTTCTCTTTGGTACATTTACTTTAAAAAATATAAAAACTTTTTTTGTACAAAAATGAATGTTGCACGCGACTGGTTTATATGCCGTATTCTGTGGCGTAATGAGAAGGTTTCCTTGAGTATTGTTTTATGTGTACCCTTAAAATTATGTGGCGTACCCACCGTAAGTGCAAAAAAATATGTTTGCTTTGATATTGTTCGGGTAAAACTTCCTCATCCTAAACTTTTTCTAGTCATGTCAGGGTCTCTACCTTTTGCGTAGTATATATCTGTTATCGTTATATGTTTTTTCTTTTCGTGCTTTGTCGTTGTTTTTATATAACCAAGAATTGCGTTGATATAGTTTGCGTATGATATCGTTTGGTTTGTTTCATGCTTATAATTTGATTGACTGGTTGTTGAATGTGCTTCGCTAGTGCTGCTGCTGTTGTGCTACATCAGGGACGAGGCCTCGTCAGACCCCCGATCGGGCTCGATCAATCGGACTCAAACGCCTTTTGCCCCGTTTGCCTCGGCATAAGATTGGAAATTATTCTACTTTGCGTGGTGTACTTGTATTCTGCCTAAACAAATAAAGAAACAAACAAGGTCGACTAGCTTGCCGACAGAGACTGGCTGTTGAATTATCGCGCAATAGCGAGAATAGCCGCGGGATCCAGATTCCCACGTTTGGACAGGGCCCAACACTTCTGCCGAAAAAAGGCCAGATAGAAAATCACTGGCCAAATACATCCGATTGAGTCAGGCCGAACAGTGCTGTACTGCCTCGGTACACTCTTCACCCGGTCACGGGCACGTAATTGAAGACCGCGCACCAGGCGCTCGGTGGTTATGAGTTGTACCGCTTCCCGCACTTGGAGTTAATTATCACGACGCCCATTTTCTTCCTTGATGGTCATATATCATTGCCTTGCCTGACGTCTTCGAGTCCGCATATATCATCATCACCATCATCATCATCATAATCATCATCATCATCATCATCATAAACCTATCTACGCCCACTGCAGGGCGAAGGCCTCTCCCATTATTCTCCAATCCGCCTCTTTCACAACCCCACAGCGCATGCGCAATCCCCTAGCGGCCAAGTCCCTAAGCAGTCCAGTAGGGGCAGCAGACGACATTCCCCACAGCTACCGCACAAGCGGGAAGGGGTCGTGGTTGTATTTACATCGTTTGATTTTTTGTGTGTGCTCGTTGTGCGCGGAACAATGCCCACAACTTGTGCTACGTTCCGCTGTAACTCGGAGTGCCGAAAAGGGAACGGTGTTGGCTTCTATCGCTTCCCGTCGGCCGCACGCGATCGGCTACGGCGGCTTGCGTCGCTCGCGTCGGCTCGGCATCCTGGCGGATATTTGATCGCTGCTATCTGTGCAACTGCGAATGACAATCCGCAACACAACTTTTCACTACACTATCATCCCCTTTCTCGCATGTGGAACTCTATTTAAGTTATAACTGCCGTTTGAGCGATCGGTGACCGAAACATCTGCGTAGCCTGTTTCGATGCTTCCGCGCAGGTATCGCCATCTCTCGGCCGCTCGGCGCACCGCGCGCCGCGGCGACCGGTCAGCGTATAGGCTTGCATCGCGGCAGATATATCTGATCGCCGCTTTTAAAATAAGCCCTGAGAACAATCCCTAGCACAATTTTTCACCACACTAACACCTACTTTCTCGCATGTAGAACTTTTTAGCGATCAGATTGATTCAGAAGAGCAGCGACAAGCGCGGTTGCTACCGTTGCTACCGTGGTCTGCGCCGGTTCGAGCCGCTGAGTGTGCCGAGCTGGCAGGCCCGGCCGGCGTGTGCGCGGACTGTTTCCGAAGGCAGAAAACGCTTCACGATTGCTTGCTTTATCCATTTCTTGCGAACAAACGCGCAGAATCTACAAATTCAGCTCAGCGATCATCGTAGTTGCCCATGGAGCAAAAACAGTGGGCGGAGCGACGCCGACGACGCATCTCATGCGCGCATCGGGCCGTCTCAAATTCACGCGTACGACTAGACGTGGCGACAGTCGTAACGATCAGTCGCATGCGAATCGCGTGTACCAATCGTACATGTGTCCCGCGAACTGCCGGCCTTTCTTGAGCTGGCGATCGCACTTCATGCCAGACGACTCCAAGTACTGCTCGCTCTGCTACTCGGACGGCACACGGATCTGTCCGAGATTTCTCTGCCAGCCCTCATTTAGCGATAAGAAGCCGCCTGATATTATGTGATGACCAGGGGCTGTCGTCTTAAGGCGTTATAACACCAACACAGAAAAAAAACTTCGGCTGCTCCTCGCCGTAATGTGGGATTGCCGTGCATACAACGAGAACGCAGCCGGAGGAAACGCCGGCAAACCCTACAGCTTCAACTTCCGCTAGGCACGCTAGGTGGCAGCACACCGCAATGAAAGAGGTGGAGTACCTCGGTCCTGTGCCAACTGTGACTAATTTATTCCCGCAAACTTCTTGATCTCATCTGCCCATCCAACTTTCTGCCGCCCCCTGCAGCGCTTGCCTTCTCTAGGGATCCACTCTGTTACCCTTAATGACCAGCGGTTATCTTGTCCTCGCATTACATGCCCTGCCCACGTCTATTTCTTCTTCTTAATTTCTACTAATATGTCTTTAACACCAGTTTGCTCCCTCACCCACTCCGCTCTCTTCTTGTCCCTTAATGTTACAACTATCATTTTCCGCTCCATTGCCCGCTGAGTCGTTCTCAATTAAAGTTGAACCCTCTTAGTAAGCCTCCAAGTTTCTGCCCCGTAGGTGAGTACCGGTAAGATGCAGCTGTCATACACTTTTTTCTTCAGCGACAATGGTGGGCTGCAATTCATTATCTGAGAATATCTGCCATATGCACCCCACCCCATTCTGATCCTTCTAATTATCTCTGCCTCATGGTTGGAATCCGGGGTCACAACCTGGCCTAAGTATATATATTCGCTTACCACTTCCACTGCCTCGCCATCTATCTCAAACTGTTGTGCTGTCCCCAGGTTATTGATCATTACTTTAGTTTTCTGCATTTTAATTTTCAGGCCCACGGTTCTACTCTGTTCGCCCAGTGCGGAAAGCATGCTTTGCAATTCGTCCCCCGAGTTACTTAGCAAGGCCACGTCATCAGCAAATCTGAGGTTACTGAGGTATTCTCCATTAACCCTTACTCCCACCTGTTCCCAATCCAACGTTCTGAATACTTCTTGGAAGCAGGCTGTGAATAACATAGGAGAGATTGTGTCTCCTTGTCTGACACCCTTCCTTATAGGTATTTTACTGCTCTCCCTATGGAGGATGATGGTAGCTGTGACCCATTATAGATATCCTCTAGTATTCTTACATAATGCTCATCTAACCCCTGGTTCCGTAATGCCTGAATGACTGCTAGGGTTTCGACCGAGTGAAATGCTTTCTCATAATCTATGAAGGCTATATATAGGGGTTCAGTATACTCAGCGGACTTCTCTATCACCTGATTGATCGTGTGAATATGGTCCATTGTTGAATAACCTTTACGGAACCCTGCTTGTTCTTTAGGTTGACTGAACTCTAAGGTTGCAGAGCTTCGGTTAGCGATTACCTTGGTAAATACCTTGTAGACGACTGACAGTAAGCTGATCGGCCTGTAATTTTTCAAGTCCTTCATGTCGCCTTTCTTATGGATTAGGATGATGTTCGCGTTCTTCCAAGATTCCGGTACCATTGCGGTCATTAGGCATTGCGTATACAGGTTTGCCAGTTTTTCAAGTACAAATTCTCCGCCATCCTTCAAGAGGTCTGCTGTTATCTGATCCTCACCAGGTGCTTTGCCCCCTTTCATTTCTTTCAAAGCCTTCTTTACTTCTCCGGTCGTTACTGGTGGGATGTCTATCTCATCTGAACTACTGTCTCGTTCGGCATTATCCTGGATGTCCCGGCTACTGTACAGATCCCTGTAGAACTCCTCGGCCACTGTGACTATTTTATCCCTATTTGTCATGACATTGCATTGCTTATCCTTAAGTGCATACATCTGATTTTTCCCCACGCCAAGACGTCCCTTCACTGCTTTCAGGCTACCTCCGTTCTTTACAGCGTATTCGATCCTCTCCATATTATACTCCCGTAGGTCAGCTGTCAGCTTATTGATTAACTTCGAGAGCTCGGCTAGTTCTATTCTGTCAGCTGCGGTAGCGATTCCCATGGTTAGCCGTTTTCTGATTAGATCTTTCGTCTCCTCAGAAAGTTTACCAGTATCCTGTCTAGCCATAGTGCCCCCGACTTCCACTGCACACTCCGTGATAATGCGTGTAAGGTTGTCGCTGGCTTCCTGTGTCGTAAGCACAGCTTCCTCGTTAAGGGCGGAATATCGGTTCTGCAGCGCGATCCTGAATTCTTCTACTTTACGTCTTAGTGTTATCTCATTTATCGGCTTCTTTCGTACTAGCTTGTTGCGGTCCCTCCTCAAATCTAGCCTAATTCGAGATCTTACCATACGGTGGTCACTACACCTTACCCTTCCGAGCACTTCCACATCCTGCACGACGCCAGGGTTATCGCATAATATGAAGTCTATTTCATTTTGTGATCCCCATTCGGGCTCCTCCAGGTCCACTTCTGACTCTCCCGTTTACAGAAGAAGGTATTCATTATGCGTAGGTTATTCCGTTCTGCAAACTCAACTAGTAGGTCCCCCCTGCTATTTCTACAGCCCAGACCATAGTTCCCAACTGCCTTGTCTCCAGCCTGATTCTTGCCTACTTTAGCATTGAAGTCCCCCATAACTACGGTATACTGCGTTTTTACTTTAGCCATTGCCGATTCCACATCTTCATAGAAGCGTTCCACTGCTTGGTCGTCGTGGCTGGATGTGGGCGCGTAGCCCTGCACCACCTTGAGCTTGTACCTCTTATTGAGCCTAATTACAAGACCTGCTGCCCTTTCGTTAATGCTATAGTATTCGTCTATGTTGCCAGCTATGCTTTTATTGACTAGAAATCCCACTCACAGTTCTCTTCTGTCCTCTAGACCACGGTAACATAAAATCTGTCTATTTTTCAGCACCGTAAAGGCTGCGCCTGCCCTCCTAACCTCGCTAAGCCCTATTACATCCCATTTAATGCCCCTAATTCCTCGAACAACCCCTCGAGACTTGCTTCGCTAGATAAGGTTCGCACGTTAAACGTTGCCAGGTTCAGATTCCATTGGCGGCCTGTCCGGATCCGCATATATATATATATATATATATATATTGTAGAACAGAGACGTACGGGACGAGGGATTCCGTAAGGACACACATCAAAGTTGCAGTCCTTATTGCCAGTGCTGTTTGGCGTTTTAACAGTGTTTTATAGTGCCGAATGAGGTATGATTGCCTTTTTTTTATGCAGGAATAAATATTAGAAAATTCAAGTCGAGAAAAAATGCGCCGTTTTTTCCGGAAGCGGGAATCGAACCCAGAACCTCCGCATAACGCGTGCGGTGCTCTACCATTGAGCTAGTTCCGCGGCGACTCCCCTCTCGACTATACCGCGGGGTTTTGTATTTACGACTGCTCAGAGCCCGGTCAACTAGCGCCGCCCCTCGACCACCGCGGGAAGACGTAGAACGTCTTTTCCCAGCGGCCGCACGTAAGACGTGGTCGGAAGTCGGGGATAGCCAAAGGCATTTCAGACTGCTGAAGCCAGAACCCTCGTAATGCATTTTGTAGAACAGAGACGTACGGGACGAGGGATTCCGTAAGGACACATATCAAAGTTGCAGTCCTTATTGCCAGTGCTGTTTGGCGTTTTAACAGTGTTTTATAGTGCCGAATGGGGTATGATTGCCTTTGTTCTCACGCAGCAGCCCGATAGACATCGTCACAGGCTGCGTGGCCGCGCGGGCGCACGAGGACACGGGGGTCTCGCTGGTGCTCACAAAATATAATCTGGTTTTTTCTTGCGACGAACGGTCGTCCTGCCTGAGGCTCCTTCCTCTCGCCCGACATAGCGCCCTACGATTGGTGACCCTACGAATACGCCACCGAGGTTAATTTAATGTATTTGCCATGTCCCTCGACAACCAGGCCTCAACCCGTTCACGAGAAGCCGGCGAAGCAGTCTCAGCCTTGACCGTTCGGCTTCCGCAATTCTGGGAGCGCCACCCGACGACCTGGTTTCCGCAAGCAGAGGAGCAATTCGAGCTGGCTTGGATCACCTCTCAAGAAACCAAATTTCTCCACATCTTCGAAGCCCTTCCGCCGAGAGCCGCAGAGGAGATCTCCGACATCCAGCACGTCAGTGGTGTGGCCAATTGCCGTGCAGACATCTTTTAGTCGCATGGAGGATGTAAATGCCATTTCACCAGGAACGCAGGAAGCACTTACCGACCCGCTTGACGTACACGAACTGGCTACGACGCAAGCCAACGATAACGAGCTCTCCCGTCTGCGTGGAGCACCTACAGCACTCAAGCTTGAAGACGTACCGTTTCCTGGTGTGATTATCGACATAGCGCGAGAGGTTTTCGGTAACAGTGACAATGCCAGAAACAATGGGGCACCCTGGGTTGTTCGCCTTTTAAATTTAAGGCAGAAGATACAATTTACCGGCTACTGGGCTTCAAGGCATCAAGGAACGAGCCGTGGTTTCATTTATTCTTTTATTTTTAACAAGCTCAGCTAGTTTATCTTGGACGATTTGCTTATAGTCTTGAGTGGGATCTTTGGGTAGTGAATTGTAGAACGTCGATACTGATAGTTGCTTATTTGTCTCGTTAACATAGTCGGTTTTGTGAAGGATTACGATTGCACCTCCCTTGTCGGCAGGTTTAATAATTATGTCGGTACAGCTTGCCAGTTCCTCTAGGGCTTTCTTTTCGTTGGTAGACATGTTATGGCGGAAAGATATTTGTGTTTGGTATGGTTTTTGCACATCGCGTTGGACAGCTTTGATGTACATGTCAAGGCAACTATCAGGCTGTTGGGAGGGGTCCAGGGCATATAGCAAGGCAGGGGGCTGCGGGCTTCTTCCGCAGCAGGGTGATCGTAGAAGTATTCTCGTACCCTCATGTTTCTGGCGAAGTTATCTAAGTCCTTAAAAAGTTGAAATTCATCAAAACCACCAGTAACCGGGCAAAAGTTTAGGGAGAATTGAACGTTGTGCAGCTTGCGCTGTTCATTCCAGTCGCTTAGGTTGGCGATACGCTCAAACTGTTCCAGCCAGTCCTCCGCATCTTCACAGGCTTCCCCTTAGAAAGGCGTAGGTGTGCGAGGTTGCTGGACGGTGTACTGAGGAATGGCTTCATTGGGAGGTGTGAGTGTTGCGCTGGCCTCCCGTCCAGTCATCTTGGGTGCCCGACCGAGCAATGGCTCGTACTCCACAGGCAGTCCTAGCAGGCAGTGAATGGCACGCCCGTGAACAGGAGTGATCGGGATGTCTTGACGGGTTCTAGGCGCGTCAGTGAGACCAGATATCATGTACCTACTCCTCCACCATTTCTGTAACGATGAAGTACATAATAAAGAAGACGCCGACCACAAGAGAAAATAAAAAAATGACGTTTCGGCACCCCTAAAAGCAGCCTTGTTCACACAAAAAAAACCTCTGCGTCTTCTTTATTTTGTACTTTAATCTCATCCCCGACCAGATGGGCGTCTGTCGAAGCCTCGAATTCATTTCTGTAACGATGGTTACCAATGAGGACTGGTAAAGGTTTATTTACAAGGCTAACGTGTGCCCAGAATGGATGCACTGCGAGTAGAATCAGAGCTGGAACGTCGTCTTCCTCCTCTTTCCCACATAGTGCATCTCGTCTTCGTCCTTACCTTTCACTTGGCCACTGATGCCTCGCGTCAGTGTCCAGCCACGCGTAATATTCAAGCATATTGCAATACGTTCAATGCGGAAAAGTAGCTAGGGTGGGGCGTGCCTATTCTGTTATTCGTTATTTGTTCATCGTTGTTCAGAACATTTTAGTGAAGATCGCATAAAGTAGTGCCAGTGGCTTTATAACGATGTAATGTTTGGAAAAAACCGAACTTTCATTTGTCATGGCTCTTCCGGTGTTTTCAATGTCAACATCCCATTTCAATGTATGCGTGATTGTTATGCCTAAATATTTTGTGGAATTTGTACGGGGTACGTGGGAGCCATTCAATGTGTAGTTGAATTGGAGAGGTGATCTCTTCTGAGTTATGCTCATACAGTTTGTTTTCCTAGTATTAATTTTCAAATCCTAGGTGCGCACGAACGGGCTATATTACAGAGGGGAGAGTTTAGCCTCACTTCGTCTGCAACATCATGCACGCTAGTGTAAACAACACAATCATCAACAAAGAGTCGCACGGTAACTCCATCTTCAACGCAATCAGCAACATCACTAACAAATATGAGAAAAAGTAAAGGGCCCAGTACTGAACCCTGCGGGACCTCTGAAAAACCATTAGGACGGTCAGATTCCGATTTGTCGAGAGATACGTATTGAGTGCGATTTGACAGATATGCTGCTACCCACGATAATATTTGAGAATTTATGCCAATAGACTTGAGGTTTTCAAGTAATTTATTGTGCGGGACGTGGTAAAACGCTTTAGCGATATCAATAAATAATGCATCAACTTGCAGTTTGGCATCTATTGCTGAAGCAAAATAATGAGTTATTGCTAGAAGCTGAGTCACCGCGGACAAACCTTTGCGAAAGCCGTGTTGTTTTGAAAAAATCAGAATATTTTCTTTTAAACACTTTTATATTGCTTTATTTAAAATGTGTTCCATCAATTTGCAGCAATAGCTGGTTAGTAAAATTGGCCGGTACATTTCTGCCTGCAGTTTGTTGCCGCCTATATGTATCGGAGTGATTTTTGCGCAAAGCTAATTGTCGGGCAGAGTGGCTGTCCTGACGGACGTCGTAAAGATCACATGCAAGAACGGCACCAGTTGATCGGCATATCGTTTAAGGAAAACATAGACACGTTATCAGGGCCTGCACTGTTCTTGACGTCAATCTGCAAGGGCAGGTTAAGAATAGCTGGCTCTGTTATCGTTATACCCGGCAATAAGGAAGACGACGCTGTCGCTGGTGCTGCTATGATAGGGGCACGTGTAAATACAGATTGAAAGTACTGACTGAAACAGTTTGAGATGGATTCTGCGTCGTTTATAACAACCTCTGGAACTTGCAGTGTACCGATAGGGGCAAGTGGTTTGAATAAATATCGCCAAAACCTATGTGGGCTGATTTATCACAAAACTTGTCAACGTGCTTGAAAAGGAATTTGCTCTTGCATTTTTTTATTTCGTCTCTTAATCTTCGCGCGAGTTGTCCGAGTTTGAAATCGTTATTAACCGAGCTTTATTCTTCGCGCGAGTTTGTTTGAACTACGTGCTAATAATTTATCATGCCAATTTATTGAGAGACAACTATTACAAAATAACAACTCAACCAGATTCGCAGCCAACAAACATGCCTTACTACCCATAGTCCTTACTAACTATGGTCAAATGACATCCGCTTGTTCAGCTATCTCATCCTGGAATAGTCTTTCGGCAGAACTAAAATCTGCATCATCGTTCTTTTCCTTCAAACAAAATTTAATTTCTTTTTGTTTTATAGAAGAACATATCGTTTTTTTAATCTGCATTTCTGTGTTACTCTACTTCATCACCAAAGTTTCCCGAGTTTGGAGATAGATTGTATGTATAGTGCTGGTGTCTTGTTCTTTACTCTTTAGCTGCAATCTTTTTACCTTGTTTGTATTAGTATTGTGCTAATAATGTGGAACACCTATTTTTGCTTTATATTTTGTTAAACCGAGTCCTTTGGGTTTTGGTTTTGTACTTTAACAATCTCTAAACTTTGTTTATTCCCTTTAGGTATTTTTTTAGTTACTGTTTGTGTGGTGTTGCTGGTTTCTGCGTAGTACTTTTTTATTTTGCAATGATTAATCAAGGACCCCGTTGCAGTCTCTTGACTACGGGACCTTGTCTGTATACTAACGTGATTGTAATTAACACCGTTGGAAATAAAAAGATTTCAAAACAATTCAATTCAATATAGGGCAATCTAGACGAAGCATTGGACAGTCACCACCCATCTCTTCGTCTAAGCCTTTTGACTTTGGAGGCACCTGTTCGCCTGACTGGCGACCGCTGGCCAAATCCACCGCCAAGAAACATATCTCAGGGTGGGTGGATGCCAGCAGTTCTGTTTGATTTTTTCACTTGAACTCTACCGCGAACTTAGCCGACGTTGTTCTGCTGTTAGCAATGGCCTTTTTCGCTGCTGAAAACATCGGGTAGCTCCAGATATTAAAGGTTCCTTACAGGTTTTTTTTTTTAATAAACACACCTTTCTGGGCGACAATGACGATAAAAGTTTCGAAGGGCTAGTTCTTTCCACTTTCAAATGAAACATGTTCTTATGCCTTTGTAGCTCCTCAAAAAAAATTGATTAAACAATGGTGTGCCGCCCAAAACACAAGCATAGTTTGCGATTGAGACTTTCGTCTTTCAGCGTTCGAAAAAATATTACCCAGTAGCTGCGTACGCAACACTAAGGCTGTATTTCACGGAGGTGAAGCCTTCCTCACATAGCAATGCGCTGCAACATTTTCTAGGCCTTCCTTAAGAAGAAGGCCGGCTACGTACATGCCGTGATATATTGCGTTCCACTGCTGTCGCAGAAATTGAGAAATATGGTCGGCCTAACCAGAATACCCCTGAAACGTTCTCTGCTAAGTTTTTCAAACTGTTGTCAGGTAGACATTTATTTTTCCCATCATCACACCTGAAAAACGATTTAAGAGGTGGCAGAACTACTCTGATCATGACAGTGCCGAGTGTGTGTTTTTTGGTTCAAAGTTTGGTGCTCGGTTGTAACATGAGTTACTAGACATTTATCACTATTACACCAGACGTATCGCCCTTTTTCGGTGGTAAGAACAGCACTGAGATTTAGTAAGGTACTTATAAAAAGGACGGCGAGGATTTTGCGGAATTTTCCCTGGTCTGAGTTTACAAAGTGTATGCGAGTGTATATATACAGTGTATATACAAAGTGTATATATACAGAAAGCCAGATACAGCGTCAGAGCGTGGTAGCTGGTTGTTATGTCATTACACTCGTTCGATTGGAAGCAATAGTTTGCGCAAAATACTCCTAGCTGTGCATTCCGCTTAGTGTGAAAAGTATCGTCTCGTGAAAATATTGTTACGTGGTGGCGGGATGCGGGTGACCCGATCGATACTATAGTATAGTGAACGATCAAATTAAAATACTTGCATGGCGGTCATCACAGAGTCTACGCATGCTGAGCGCACACGCAACTTCTTTGCGTCAATAGTTACGACTATGCGTTGTGCTCTACTGCCCTCTTCTTCACCTGGTTTTGACACTACGATTCACTGAGCGACCGTTATCTTCGTAAGGTTATTCCAAAATTGTGGATTAGTATTTCTTTCCCCATGGACGACTTATTTCTGCGTAATTGTTTCTTTTCTCTAGCATCGGTTTAAATATAAAGTTATGTGGTAACGGCAGCATCTATTTTGTAAAAAGGTAATATTTATTGGTAAGTTGGAGCGGTAATTTTTGAAAATTCGTAAAGCTTACATACTCGGATGTAGGAGAGCAGGAACACCAAACAGCTCTATTGGCACGACACACATTTTGTGTTTCTTCAATGTTACTGGCGCTATATCTGATTATGTCTGTTGATCTACTCAGCATAACGAGTTCGACACGTCTCCAGAAAAAAAAAACACCGCTAGAATATGGGCCGCTTTCATCAGTGGAATCAGTGGACAAACCACGACAAGAGGCACTCCGTTCGTAAAATAATTTCTCTTTTTTGGCAATGTAATGATTTCTAGTCAAATCATTTGTAATACTTGTTGGTGTTGGTTCTTGCGAACGTGGTTCTTACCATTCCTAAAAAGGAACGTCCCAAATTAAAGAGAAAAAATGAATTTATTTTCTTTTCAATGCCCGTTTAATTGAGTTTTTTTTCGAGGGGGGAAGGGGTGTCACGCGCCTCAATCACCACAGTGCCTGATAGTACAGTTACAGGCCGTAAATTTCGAGGGGTGAGCTCCCAGAGTTTTATTGGTGTCGGAACAGCAGCCGTGCTTGGGCAACGCTTGGGAGCCTTGGATTTGCGCTCGAGGGAGGTCCGCTCCGTACAAAACCTTTAGGCATTTCATTGTTGCAGACACGAAGCAATTGGCGTGCGAGGACTATAAAAAAGAAGGAAAATTAGGTAAAAATGCCCTACTGAAATCTCGATCCAAATCAATTCTGCAAAGCTTGTTTTAGTGAACACGGCTTGAAGGCGGGCCGCTTGGTACATCATTGAGTTATAAGGCCGGAAACGTGACCACCGGAAGGGCACCACGTAGAGGCGCTATCTAACGAAGTTCTGAATTTATTGTCACTGAATGGGTAATAAATAGGAACAGATAAGAGACACGTGATATCGTATTGAGGAAAAAAAGAACTCAAGGTAATAAAAATGTACAATCTATTCTATAAGGTACAGTTATCTTCATTACTAACATATTCGTAGCATCTAGATCGCGTTCTATCAAAGCCCTACTTATCTGCACTTTCACCGAGAAAGTGAATTTCTTTCCCCGTGAGAGCAATAGAGGGAGGGCTTGCGCGATCCTCCTTTCGGGTGTGCTTTTACCAGGCTTCTCTAATCTCTCCCGTCGAATCCGAATTCAATATCGCGCCACCATGTGCTTTTCTCAAAGCAGGGTGATCAGTTTGGGCACTTGGCAACGTGTACAGTGCGTGTGCTACCTGAGACGTTTTTTTTACATCGCCGCGTGCTCCCGAAGACGATCATTGAGGCAGCACCCTGTTTGTCCCACGTACGACTGCTTACAAGACAGTAGTATCATGTAGATAACCTCACCCTGGCATTAAACGAATGGCTTCACATGTTTCTTCGTGGACTCTTTTTGTCACTAGACTTCCACGGTTCACTTTGCGGCAATGGCTACTAATCTCTCAGGATTAGAAAACACGAGGTCCACACACGACCACCCTACTATTTTCTTAAGCCTGTGGCTCACACCGTGGAAGTATGGAATCACAGCTATCTTCTTTCTACCTCTTGGTGAAGGCTGTTGTTTCTGGGGTAGTTTTCTCAGTCCTTTCAAGATTTTGTAGCCCACGACGCACAGTAGCGAATCAAGAAAGCCAGCCCTACGGCGACGGCTCGTTTGAGCGACAAGGCTGCTCAACTCTCGATGTTGGCAGGACCTTGACAGCGAGTTTTTTGGAGCAAAAGTTGCCACTCCACGATTCGCAAGCTTCGAGGGGCCAGCGTGACTGACATCAAACCCTTTTGAGTTGGCCGTGCATAGCTCCTACATAGATGCTTGGCATTCAAGAACAACCTCATATCCAAAAAACTGGAGTCAGTACGAAGTCGCTGAAATTCTGGGCAGACAATCTCATAATGTCATCAACATCGCTCGCCTGTTCTTTCTCAGACCCCTTGTACACGACGAGGAAGTGGTCGATGAAGCGCAACTCTTTTAGCGCCGCACTGTCATTAAAAGCCACGTCCAAGGGCCTGCTATGGCGGGGGAGCACAAGGTCACTGAGTACAGGAGCGATAACAGAGGCGATGCACACACTCTTTTTCTGGATGTATAGGCGGTCGTCGAATTCTACGAGAATGGAGTTCAAGTAAAATAAGAGCAACCAAATGAAGCCGGCTACACTAATGCCGCCTTCCTTATGGAACCGAATGGAACGTACGCAGTGTATGCCATTTTTAACACCGTGGCAAATTGAGGCGTGCGGCAGCGATTGTTATAGACCCTTTAGATGAATTGAAAAGGCACTCACCGCTTTTGGTTCCGCCATTTCTAGGAAGGTTGAAACGTCATTTTCCTTCCTAACTCGAAAAGGGTATCGATCGGCAGCATGCCTAGAAACCGCTGCAAGAACAGCCCAATGAAGTGTTGCCAAGGGTCACGCTCAGAGACGATCACCCTGAACGGGCATTCAGGCTTGTGTGCTTGTTTGTCTTGTCGGAAAAAAAATACCAAGAGAATAGCTTCGTTGTAATAGCTTCGTCGTTGTTATAGCTTCGTCATTCATTGCAACCGAGGGTTCGTTATAACTGCGGCCGTCATAAGCGGGCTCGCCTGTATTCCGAAGACCGAGAGACCCTTGAGAACTAAAAAAAACAGAAAAACGAGGTCACAGTGTCAAAGCAGAGAGTCACACCTTCGGGCGTTCTCACTTCGACAGCGTGTTCGCAAGCATAATATTTCAGTTTATTGAATGCACCTAGTCTATATGAACCGCAATACTCCTTGGAGCCGATGCCGGAGTCCCGCGTTTGGTTAATCGGGGATAAGAGTCGGCTTTTGATAATGTCTTTGACGGTGTGACCACAATCTCCGTGGGTTGCATATCAACGTGTGTGTTAACAAACATTTCTTACGGGAGACATTTCACACCTTATAATACTTTCAGGAGCCGCAACCCTCTAATTATAAAGTTCTGTGTGCGTGACAGCATGGATTTTATAAGTGCTTTAAGGCACGCTGTTCACGGTCTGCCCCTTTTTAAGGAAGGCCTTATCCGTGTGCCTATTAATCATTCCGCGTACCTAAGCCTGCGGAAAAAACATTTTGTCGGTCTCGACTTCGCTCATTAGTTCAGCCTTTTTTTGTCCGAGATAATCCTGCTTTCCTTAAGGATATGCACACAAGGTGCAAGATGAAACTTCATAAAAATGTGCTGCTGGTAAACGTAACTAGACGCATTTTTGCAGGTTTACTGCGAGGTTTTTGTTATTGCATGAGGCGGTTTGTCCACGAGCGAATATTATTGGTGGGGTCAAACAAGAGGTAAAGGAGTGAAGCAGTTATTTAATTTTGTGAGAAATTACAATCGCACCCAACGAGCACGAATAATACTGTAGGAGGATGAAATAGCCGGTTGCGGCCCTATTGTCCCAGTGTCCCAGTGATAACCAACCGGACAACAAGGATATGTGGCTGCGCCTGCGAAGGACATGGTAACGGCACCTGATGAACGAAATGATAGCGGTTGCAATTCATTCTAAGCTTGCACCATGAAATGCTGCTCGCGGCGGTTGTGCAGTTATGTCTCTCGGGACAGATGCCGCTAACCTATCCTTGGCGAAGCTCTTGTGACGTAATCTGGCCGCCCTAGGCAGCAGCGTTTCTGCTCCCGTCTTGTTCTCGTTGTGTTCCTTATGTCAAGGGGTACATACGCGGTAGCGCTTGGCAACAGCTGGGGCGCAGCGGCGGTGCGTACGCGCATGATGCATGCACGGCGTTCCTGGAGTCGCGTCGAGGTTCCGTGGAACAGGTGCTGGGCATCTGTTGTGTTGTTGAATGCTAGGCGACGCGATGTGCTCCTCGTAGTTTTCGCAAGTTTCTTTTTTCCTTTTTTTACCAAATTTACTGCTCGAGTTGGTGACGCTCGGTGGTCGCCATGGGGCACGCGCTTACTAGCGCTCGGAGAGAGGGGGGGAAGCGTTGGCGGGAAAGGAAAAGGGAAAGAAAGGCATTGGAGATATTTTCAGCTCGGCAGGGAGCTCACCTGCATACAACCAAGTGCAGGGGAAGGGAAGTAGAGGGGGAGTGACAGGATAAGGTGGAGAGAGACAGCGGGAGAGACAGAGAGAGAAAAAATATAAAGAGAGCTGTCACTCCTAGAAAGCTATCAGTCCGAGCACATCAGTCCTGGCGCTGCACTCCGGGCTACAGCTGCTGCGTGAGGCCGGTCGTCTCCAGGTAATGGAGCAGATGGCCGAAGACTTCCCGTTGGGTTGCCGCAGGGCCCTTCAAGAACAGAAGCTCCTCTATGCCGGCGCTGATAAAGCTTCGACGCTGGAGTGCTCGGTGGAGCTCTGTTCTCAGGCCCGCGTAGGGGGGGGGGGGGAAGAAGCAAAAGCAGAGTAGGTGCTCCACAGTCTCTGGTTCCGGGCAGACCACACATGTAGGGGAGTCCTTGCACCCGTGTTGGTGCATGCACTTCGCCACATTGCAGGAATCAAGCTGCATGCGGAGAAGCAGGCAGCGGGCGTCCCTGTTGAAGCGTGCAGGCAGTGGCTGTGGCGCCAAGCCCCTCACAACCCGAGGGTCGGGGTGCATCATCTGCAGCATGCTGGCCAGGGCGGTTCGGCCCTCGTTAAAGGAGGTGACGTCCTGGAAAAGTGGGGTGCCCACATTGGTGGGCCTCCATGGCTCGGGCGGTCGGCGTCCTCATTACCACGGATGCCACTGTGGCCCGGCGGCAAGTGGAGCCGCAGGTCACAGCCTCGGGAGGCCACAGTGTACAGCTTGGCTGCAAGGGAGCGCTCCGGATAGCCGCTACTGTTGGTGGGCTGCTCGGCCGCGTGCAGCCGAAGCAGGGCAGTCATGGAGTCCTTGAGGATGACCACCTCGGGGTGGTTCTTGGGCCCCCTCTCGGCGGCCAGGTGCAGAGCTGCCAGCTCCGCCCGTGTGGAGGAAGTGGGGAAGGGCAGGCGGCAGCTCCGGCTGGCTCCCAGCTCAGGCACCACGCACGCAGCCGCCCCCTCGCACGTGCTGTGCTTGACGGAGCGGTCCGTGAAGAGATGCAGGTAGCTGCTCAGCTTTGCCTGCAGCAGGGCGGCCGCCTCATAGCGGATGGCCTGGGGTGGTGTGGTCCGCTTGTTGCGGACCCCGCGGAGCGTCGTGGTGATCTGCAGGGCCTCCCCGGGGCCTGGTGGTGGCGGCTCCAGGCGGGGTCGGTTGGTCATCTTGATGGCCTCCGCGAAGATACTGAGCAGCACTCGCATGTGCGAGTTGGGCCGGCTACGGAACCTCTGCAGGAGCGCCGCCCCTCCGCATTTGTTCATCCGGCGCTAGATGTGCCGCAGCCCCGTCTGCAAGGCTCGAATCTCTATGGGCTAGGTGCCCGCTTCGGTGTAAGCGCCCGCCACCGGGGACGTGGAGGGGAGGCCCAGGCATGGGCGGATGGCAGGGTGCTGGTTGATCGCCAGCTCCTGCCAGCTTCGAGGTCCAAGGTAGGTGAGTAGAAGGGCGTGCAGCACAATGTCTTGTTCTTATTCCCGATCGTTCCCCTCCAGTGACAAAAAGTGACATTACGCTTGTTGACAGAAGCCCTGAGATAAATACGTTCTACGTAGACTGGATTACGTCCATTCATAGCAGTGACGTACGTGGGCAAACAGGGCCAGGAATACGTGAGCGCATGCTTTTGAAATGAGGAACAAAGATTAGGTAGCCACTATCTCTGCACCATCTGTTTACAATAAAGCGAAGAGGTCATGTAAATTCTATTGGTACGGTTTGTCTGCTTTCTCAGCAAAATAGGGTTGGTTGCACATGGGAAGTACTCTGCTTGTTCAATTCGCTATGAGGAACAAAGATTTGGTAGCCACCACCTCTGCACCATCTGTTTACAATAAAGCGAAGAGGTCATGTAAATTCTATTGGTACGGTTTGTCTGCTTTCTCAGCAAAATATGGTTGGTTGCACAAGGGAAATTCTCTACTTGTTCAATTCGCTATTTAGAGTAGAGTTGCTACTGGAACCTCGACTGTTATCCGTGGTGCCTGTCATTGAAAACACCGAGGATACGACGATACAACTGCTAGTTAAAGCTGTAGGCTGGGGTAGTGGGTAATTCATGGTGATCAAATGTACCGCAGCAGAAACACACGGGACGAAAGGGGTACACACGGACGAGCGCTACGAGGATAAACACGGTCGGGTGTATCTTTTCCGTCCCGTGTGTTTCTGCTGCGCAACATTTGATCATTACACTGCTACCCGGCTTCGGGGGGTAGACGCGCTTTGTGTGCTCTTCTTGTCGAGACATAAAATGGACGACGAAGCGATGTTTTCTCACCAGGAGTTTACCAGAAAAATGACTTCACCGGTAATCCGCAGGATGCAAGTGTTCTGTTGCGGGCATGCAGACGAAAAGAATATAGGACCAAATGATTTGAGTTGCTCCATAGCCCTGTTTTGAAGCCCGAACTTGGCAACAAAAAGAAACCTGGAAGGAAGACGCAAATACGCCTTATTTACCCGAGCCAGTAAAAATGCTAATAAACAACGCTTAGATAAAATGATAGACAGATTGCGAGGCAGTTTAGGGTTACCAAGAAAGTAAGCCTGTAGCGAGATTGGTGTACTAAGAAATGACAAAAAGCATCCCTCAAAACACTAAACGGGTGACCATACACGAAAAGACAGCATACAAAGAAGCAAGCCGCGCCTTTAATATCAGTAATAGCTGACAACCAATCGAAGCAATGGTGGGCGGATGGTAAAAGTAAAATCATAAGCAAACCCGCGGTGGTAGCTCAGTGGATAAGGCGTTGCGCTGATGAGCATGAGGTAACGGGTTCGCTTCTCAGCAGCGCCGGCTGCTTTTCTGATGGAGGCGAAAAGCAAAAACACTCGTGTGTACGATATTTTGGCGTACATTAAAGATCCCTAGCTGGCCAAAATTATCCCGGATCCCTCCACTAGGGCGCGCCTCATCGCCTGGGTTGCGTCGGCACGTTAAACCCTAAAATTAATCCCTCAATAAAAACAAATAACCAATAGTGTACACTAAAGACAAGTGCTGTATTCGGCCGTACTTGTGCAACTAAGTAATGTATAACTAAAAAGCGCCGCAAAAACCAGTATGCGTGTTGTAAAATTATCAGAAGCCTCGCCGAAAGTACGCAATGTTACCCAGTAGAAAAAAAAAAACACTCTTTGCTAAATGCCCGATATCGACATCGACGCTCACTTGCGACTTTTACTACTCCCGACCGGACACCCACCGCACGACATTCCAAACTGACGCAGCGTAAAGCTGCTCGGGTGGCAGGCGAAGTCCCTGGCACACGACGCCGCTTAATTTCACGCATATATTTTAGGTTTACGCCCTCTATCTAAATGGTTTCATTTCGAAACCGCGTTTTTTCTAAAGGTGCTTTTATTTTCGTCACAGTTTCTTTCCATCTTTAACTTTTGTGGCGTTCCTGTAAGTCCGGGCAGCTGCACAGCGCCGTTCAATGTGGGGGAGCTCCTTTATTCTTTGGCTAGCCACATATGTGAAAAATTGCCTACTGCTGCTCTTTCATATTCGCGCGGCGTGGTATAAACTCACTGTGCAGTAGCCAACCGGACTTGAGCGCAGGCGCCATGGGACCTCCTTGTGCCGCAGTTAATTTGGAACGAATAAAAAGTCCATAAGTGTTGCCTGTCCCATTTGAAGAGGAAGAGAACATCAATGAGCGAGTAATTGAATCCTCCATAAACGGACGGGTGGGTTTTCTTCCCCTTTTTTACTGGGAGCCCGTAAGGATAGAGGTAGAGGTACCTAATTACCTTCGCAATACAACACGTGTCTATTGGTTGGCGCGTGCATATATTGCCCATGGCTGGCATTTTCTGAAGACATCATAGATGAAGTAAAGCTTTGTTGTTCTCCTCAGGAATGGTAGAAACAAGTTGGATGAAACTGCTACCCGCGTCCGGTATCAAGAATGTAATGTGCTTAAAAATGCACGAGGACAGTCTCAATGAAGGTACTAAACATTGCATAAATTCGGTAGTACATATGACGCGATGAAAACATTGCACGTGGCGTAATAATGAAAGGCATAACTAGGCCATGAAACGAAGCGTATCCTGTACGAAGCGTATCTCTTGTACTAATCTTGGTCACGAAACCAGTACTAAGTAAATATAGAATGCGTGTCTCAATCCGCAAACAGCAAAAGCAGTGATCAATTTGCGGCGCTAAGGTGAGTGAACGACGGGATTGTTCCTCCCCTTATTTCAAAATAAAATGCTTCGCGTGTATCAAGCGTCTAGGCTAGTTGTTTATTCAGAGCAAGTAGCCTGGCCCATCAAACCGCCCATCAGCCTGCTCTGTTGTTCGTAAGTCTCGCATCGCCAAAAGTAAATTGCTTTATTTTTTAAAAAATCGGTATTTCTTAAATATACGGCGTCAGACGATTCGTATTTTGTGCCAAACAAAACAAAACTTCATACGGAGCACTAATTTTTTGGCGCACTTCGTATTCAACGCGAGGGCTCCTTCTGTGCCACGGCGCCTTATCTGGCCTGCACTCTACGAAAGTACACCAAAAGTTGAGGCTAGCGCTTCGATCGTTTTGTTTTCCGATATTCTATTTCGGGAATGCCACAAACGGTTTTGTGCATGTGACGCGGTTAACCAATCGATCGTACGGACCATCGGGAGCCCGGGTTGGAGTACGTGACACTGTCAGCATAATGCCTCATCTCCTTCTTTTCTCTGCAGTTAAAATCCCTAACTTTTGCTCAGCAAACAAAAAAAAACTTTAAAAATGACGTCTTCAGGGGAAGGAGATAAACGTTCGCTTCATATTTTGCCTTAGGTTATCTTCCCCAGCCAATTTTCTAATGTCATGAATTCCCAAACTTTTAAGTGCGAATGCACTTCTTAAGCGAGCCTGAATCGTCCGCCGCCGTAGTCCGCATAGCAACAGCTGCGGGTGCGCGCGCTCCTCGTCTTCCTCCTCGTCTTCCCTAGCAACGGGGGGAGATGGGCGCGTGCTACGCTCCTCCTACTCTCTTCGCTCAGTGACTGCGGGTGTTGGGCGCCTCCTCATGGCACATACCCACGTGAGGGATTGACCAGGAATCGGGCGTGAGAAGGGCTAATGCACCCGCTCCCTCACTCTCTCCGTCTCTCACGCCGTTGCCACCTCGCCCGTGAGGGAGGAGTCGCCCTACAGCATGGTCTACACCAACGCATACTCCGGCGACGGTATCTTCGTGCTAACCGCCTACCTCGCCCCCAACCTCTCGCGCGAAGCGGTCCTCCAGTACGTGGACGCGGCCATGGAGAGCGTCTGCGCGCGTTCCAAACCCTCCGATCCCGTCGTCTTGGTCGGCGACTTCAACGTCGACGTCCGCAAGGACGGAGAGTGGTTGGTCGACTACATGCATGCCACGCACTCCATGTCGTGCGTACCCCTCAACTCGCCCACCACCATCAACGGCGGTTTCATCGACCTGGCCTTTGCGAGAAACTGCCAAGTCCGCACCGTCCTCCAAGACCCTTTGACGGTCCGTTTCACGGACCACAAAGTGATCTTTCTAGCAATCAAGTACAACGGCAACACAAATAGGTGTCTGTGAATAAATTCATCTTTCTTTTAGGTCCGAATGCAACTGTGCATTCGCACTTACACACTCTCCCCCTCGGGGAAGTGCGAGGGAATTTTTTTGACTTCCCTTATCTTCTCGGCAGAATACGGAGTGATGAAAGTTAGATTCAACGTTTAGCTTTATGTTTTTTAAGAACTTGTGTGTTCTGCAAAATTTTCTGGCACAGCTACAAGTTCAGCTAAAAAAGCAACGCCCTTTTCTTAACAGAAACATACTTTAAAACGCAAAGCTTTATCTAATACAACCTGTGTAAAGTCAAAGTACAAAATGGAAACTGGTAAACTCAAAAATCTAAATTACCAAGTTTCATATACAACGACCAATCCCATACCATCAAGGTGCATACCCACAAGCCACGCAACGAACCCAAAGGAAATGCTTAGTGACCCGAATGTAACGTTCTATACTGTGTCAAAATTGCAACGCGGGATGGACGTCAGCTTGGTATCGCGAGGATTCCCACTACGGCAAGAATTTTTTTTTCTTGAGGCTCCATGCGATGATGCAATGGTCGTTATCACCAGTAATTCTAAAGATGGCTTTCCTGAAGGGCGTTTTGGCGTAACGATGGAGGGCACCAGCAAGGCATAGAAAGCTTCACTTTAAAAGGTTCTGTTGTGTTAGTAGAGTGAGGAGTACTTGGTTGCAAGGACTTGAATTAAAACGACTGCCTACGTTCTTTTATATCCTAAAGTACTTAATATTTCACCTAATCTTGTTTTTCTCGCTGGACTGCAAGCTGTGTCATAAGCAGAAGTATCTTCGGCGTGGTGTCACAGTAGTAAGTGGTAGGCTTCTCACGTATGGTCAGCGCTTTGATTCCCACGAATATTAGATTATCGGTTATTGCAGTGGTGAATGGAGCGGAATTGAATAACTGTACTTTTTTGGACATAGCCCAGCATGGTAAATACAAACAATTGGCCACTCAAAGGGAACACTCACGAATTATGGCTCGTCGTATGTTACTGTTGTGCTCAGCAAAATTTCTTTCTAGTTTATAATAGAGCATCTAGTCATCTCTCACATTCGCACTATTCGCGCACAAGAAGAACTAATCTTGCATGGGTAAACCCATTCTAGGAAAGAAAATCTTCACGCCTTGTTACCTGTGTATCGTCTTATTGAAATGTACAAATGTGATACATTCACCCTTTGGCTGAAAATGCAGGTGTATACGCACTGACACATATAATGCTGAATCAGAAGCTGTACCCATAGTGCAGGCACTTCACTTGCTAGTCCCCTTACTGGAGCCCAAGAAGTTTGGTGTGAAAAAAGGCATTGTGCACACCAGTTTTGAGGTACCCTATTGTAAAGCTTCGCCT
Source organism: Haemaphysalis longicornis (assembly GCF_048455015.1). Taxonomy (NCBI): domain Eukaryota; kingdom Metazoa; phylum Arthropoda; class Arachnida; order Ixodida; family Ixodidae; genus Haemaphysalis; species Haemaphysalis longicornis. Next base: position 36,259,594 of record NW_027526295.1, read on the forward strand.
CCACAATTTCTCTAGAGACTTATTCCTTTCGCGTGTGTTCTCTATCATTTTCTCCCCGCGCATCTGAACATTCTCGCCATTGCAAACGCACAAGACATTGTTTACAAAGCCCTTGAGGGGTTCTTCGCACAGCCTTCTGTGACTGCGTCAACCTGCTTTCTTTCCGAGTGTAGGGAACCTCGCGTCTCAAGGGGTTTTTCGTCCTTTTCTTTTATAGCTCTAGAGAATCCTCAAAAAGGTTCGTACTCCAAACAATGGCTAGGACAGCGTAGCGCTGAAAAAGCAGGACAATACCTTGTTCTTCCACTCTAAAACGTTCTGTCGACTACAACACGGTGTGCCTAATGCATACGGGCTTCCAACGCGGACGCAAATAACATGTACGGCCCTCGGTAAGCATACGCGAAATCTCCCTGTACAACCTGGTTTTCTCAGCATTGAGGTGTTGCCACACCAGGCATCTGAGAATGCCAGGAAGAATATTTCTACGGCTCCTGTGAAATAGGAAATTCCTTCAGAACATGCGGCTATGGCAAAGAGACACAGCCCTTGTTGGTATTTGTATGGTGTATTTACTTCGTTCTCAACCATCTTGTACCTCCCTGTCAGATTTAGAGAAGTAAAGCTTGAGTGGCAACCTCATTTATTGTGACAATATCCCCTACCATTGTCTTGCTCAGTCGCGCCCGCATTCGCACACGTAAAGTACTGAACAAATGCCCTTGCATAAAATTAGCTTTAAAACACGCATAATAAACAAAAAAGAACTTAGTTGTCAAGTAATTCTGACATATTTGAGCAAAACAGTGAGAAACATATTGTTTTCACTAGAAAAACGTAACTTCCGCACCGAATATAAATAGGCGAGAAAATAGTTCCCACTACCAGTACACTACCAAACTCCTCAATTATTTTTTCTGAATGTGTAACGCAAGTGCATACTTTGGAATCGGCATAGCGCGGCGCTTTGCACTCTTCCTGAAAAACTGAAGTAGTAACTTCGTTAAGGTGTACGTATTTCCCCGTAGTTGGACACGTCGCGTGGAAGCATCGTGACCATGTTGTCAGCGTACGCCGGCACCTTTCCAGGCAGCACAGATAGTGTCTTCCAAGGCCGGCCCGTTAATGACCGTTCTCTGGACTATCCGGCCAGCATCCAGGTTCTGGCTGCGGTACGCTCATATTACGTTGAGAAGCCAACATTCGGCTAGCAGCACTTCGGTGTTTCTTCGGGCCACCGTGTTCGAACACACAGCGTCAGGCACTCAGCTGCCAGCTATTCAGTTTAATTTTGGCTACCGATATTCAGAAAAAGAACGGCCGTCGTACGGCCCCAGGGCATCCGTTTTCTCTTCAGGAAGCGTTGTTCAGCCGAAGCACGGAAAGCTACCGGTCAGAGAGCATCCGTATTATTGTAGCAGTTAGTGTGCCGAAAGAGACAGGCCGGAGTGCGGCCCCAGTGCATTCGCTTTTCTTACGGTGAGTGGCAATCGTCCTACGGCAGAATCTTTGTGTTCATCAGGCAACCGGTGTAACAAAAAAGATGCGCCGACGTGCGGACCTAGATCGTACGTTTTTCATTCGGTGAGTGGACTTCAGCAAAATCACGGCAAGCGACTAGCCGCAGAATATCTAGCAAGTGGTGTTCAGGCGGAGATAAGCTGACGCAAGGTGCCAGGTTATCCATCTTTCCTTCGGTGAGCGGTGTTCAGCAGAAGAACGGCAAGCGTGTAGGTGACAAGAACACATGCGCTTTTGGCAACTAGTGTTCGTAAGGAGACCAGCCAATGTGCGTCCGGTTTTTCCTTCGGTGAAGGAAAGGCCGCCAGGGGCAGAGCAATGCAGACACATTGTCCATCGGCTCAGTGTTTATATGCTTTTATTGAACCCACTTCGCTTGTCAAGCTGACATGAGTGGTGCCAGGTGAGCCGGCAAGGTGCAAGGACTCACTGCACATTACCAATATATCTTTTAGATCATCGACGGGTGACCTAGGCCGGGCCAGTCATAGCGCTACAACGCCTCGCCACCCGGCTTCGTTTACGCACCAGGTCAAAACTATTCGCCCCTTCGAGAAACGAAGACCATTGTAGAAAGACAGGACAGAGACCCAAAAGATATGTGCGACCGGGAATGGCCTTGGTTCGCGGAAAATAACTGCCCTAGAAGGGAGTTGAGAAAGCGGCCACCACGCAGGCGCCCGTACGGTGCTACGTAAAGGATTCACCTTTAAAGAAACACAAGTGCGCGCAACGGCAAGTTTCCGGAAATTCTTCTAACAACAATGTTGCGAAAAACATTGTTGCTATATTTTGTTCGTACTAAACTTACAGAAGGCGAAGCTCATGCATTTGTAGACGCAACGTTGTGCTCTGGAATATGTTTCTTCATCTGCTTTAGGACTGCCTGTTTAAAAACAAGAATTATTGTAAATTTGCAATACCAATGTAGCCTTGTCACTGCAAAGCCAGGATTTAAATTCATTTGCAGTGTTTGAAGTTGAGCTCAGGTACACTTGTGGTCAATACCCGGGGAAAAGACCCCCTTTGTGGGCATTCTGTTAGCAAATGGGAATAGCAGTGTACAAATTTTGTTTTCTTTGAGTGCCAATTACCGTAGAAAAAGGAGTTACAAGCAGGCATTTATGCTGCTGAAAGTGCAAAAACCTGGTCACTGGTAAGATTAGAGTGCAAAGCACGGCGGGTGCAGTTTTCGAGGAGCGTTCGAGAAATGCCATGTTACAATC